>NC_069708.1:33377701-33694216 GCF_023699985.2 Odocoileus virginianus | reverse complement strand
AAATTTTTTTGCTTTTATCAATAACTGAATTTTTGGTTGTCCTTACTCTACCATTTTTACTGAATTCACCCTGGATATTTTGTGTAAGCAAAGAGAAGTTAAAATAATGAACTTGGCAGGAGATGATATCATGCGGTGTTCGTATTTTGATGGAGGGATCTATTAAGTACAGCCTATGGAGGTGGAGTCACATCAGGATATACACATGTATGAGCTGAGTGATGTGTGGAGTGGAGTTCTATGGTGTAGATTCAAATATTTATGGGCTTGAGTCTTTGGAAGAGAATGATAAAACCATGCTTAACAATTGCCCTGAGGACTTCCCCAGTGGGGATATTTAAAGTTATTTCATTTATGCATTGGGGTTCATGAAGGAAGTCACTTTAGAGATGGTGATATTTGAGTGAGTTTTGAAAGAGATACCCAAACATGCTCAATAAAGGGTTCTTCAGATGATTTTAAATCTCCCTTAGAATCTATGAAGGCATCAGAGACCTGTAAGACTATGATAATTAATTTCCCATAGAAATACTCTCAAACGACTTCCCTGCTTTTTTTTTCTTTTAACTTTTTATAACATTAGTTGGTAATGCCTCTCAATTCAGTCACTATCTTATCCCTATATCTTGTGTACCTAGAAAAAAATGATCGGTTTCAATGAAATATTTTAACTATAACCTAAGACCATTCTTGGGCTTCCCAGGTGGCACTGTGCTGTGCTTAGTCCCTTAGTCCTGTCCAACTCTTTGTGACTCCATGGACTGTAGCATGCCAGGCTCCTCTGTCCATGGGAATCCTTCAGGCAAGAATACTAGAGTGGGTTGCCATGCTCTCCTTCAGAGCATCTTCCCAACCCAGGGATCAAACCCAGGTTTCCCACATTGCAGGCAGATTCTTTACCATCTGAGCCACCAGGGAAGCCACCTCCACTCCAGGTGGCACTAGATGTGAAAAAAAAAAAAAAAAGCCTGCCATTGCAGGAGATGGTAGAGATGCGGGTTCAATTCCTGGGTCAGGAAGATTCCCCTGGAGGAGCGCTGGCAACCCAGTCCAATATTCTTGCCTGAAGAATCCCAAGGACACAGGAGCCTGGTGGGCTGCAGTCCATAGGGTCCCACAGAGTTGGACATGACTGAAGCAACTTAGCATAAGCAAGCAAGACCATTCTCACATATGCCAGTTTTCAGTCTCCCTTTGAAGGTGAAGAGGTGATTTTCCTCCATGACATGTATATCAGAAGGACCTGTTACTTTCGCATATCCTACATTGTGTGTTGGTTATGGAGCTAAAAGAAATGTGGAGTCCATTTCACAGTTATATGTTTACTCTACTGGGAGACTCAATTGGTTGTTTGATCACATTATTCAAATTACATTTTAATGCTCCAGTTCTTCCCATGCAACTAATTATGATTTTAGAAATGAAGATGCTGTAATAACACAGAATATGAGAGATGAATAGGGAAGCAGCTGGGATGGATTATATATAATATGAGCAGTGATGGGAAGTATAATATGACTCATCCCCTTTCTATGTCTTTACAATTTTATTTTTAAATATATGACAATATTGTTAATGTTTTCAGAAAAATTAACAAAGTATACCTTTGAAGAAATCATGCAAGTAGATAATTTTAGATATTCCTACTAAAGACAGGGACTGATTTAGGCAGGTATAAGAGCAGATAGACTAATTGCATGTCTCATTTTGTTTTACTATTGGAAAAAAGTGTTCGGAGAAGACAAGTACAGAAATCACCAAGTTCAATAAGGAACCTTGTAATATGCATGTACTTTAATGGTATCATTTGCAGGGATCTCAAAGTAAATGAATCTCACTTCTACCAATCTCATTTCTATACTTAATAATGGAAAAGCATTACAATGATTGATGAAATATACTAAGTTAATATAATGGTGGCTTTTATTTCCTATGATTTAACTGGCACATTTACAAGCAAAACATTGTGGGAGGCAAAAATAGGAAAATTTTTGTCTTGCATTTTTTTTTTAACCACCATTTGTTACTAAATTTAAAGTTGACTACTGTTATGTGTGGATAGTATCTATGCTTTCTGGTAAAGCTTGAAGTACCAGACAAGGCACAACTTACCTTTGCATATTAAAAGATTAAAAAGTTATCTTGGTTGTGTCAGTAGGTCATTTTGTTCATTTCTTGTAATTATCTATTTTAGGTTAAGGTTTAGCCATCTGATATGTAGAAAAAAAATTTTAGCACAAGGGTATTTACTGATGTATTACTCTATGTTTCATATAGGATACTTAATCCTGCAGAGATGCTAGGCTGTTGCTAAGGCTGTAGAAACTTAGCAAACCATATCAAGTGTTATTTCATCTCCCTGATCACTTTTACCATAGTTCTTGATTCTTCTAATACTTGTTGTATTCTAACCTATTTGTCACTCCATTGAGTAATCACTAAGATCATTGTTTAGATAATGTGGTCAGCATACAGATCTGAACTGAGACACCATCTAGCTCTGCTAAGTGTATAATGCTGATATGTATGTGTGTGTGTGTGGGGGGGGGGTATATTCAATACAACACCATATCATTTGACTCATTTCCTTGAGTGATACTGCCATTTTATTCACTTCTCCACCAGTTACATTCTTATTCAATATACTGTAGATACCATCTACCTGAGAGAGAGGAGAAGGTAGTACATTTTACCAATATAAACTAAAATGAAATTTTGGAAATGAATGAATACACACTTTTTATTTTTATATAATTAGGCTAAACAAATGGGATTATCTGTTGGTTAACCTATTATAAATGTTAAAGTCAATTATATAGAGCCATAATATGCTGAAGGTCAGTTAATTCCCATTACAAATGGGGATTATATACAAATTCCAGGGTAAGGTTAATTTCTAAGCATATTTTGTAAACACACTGCAAACAATTAATTTTGTGGTAATGAAATAATAAACATTTACCCATTATTTTAGTTGGCACATTGCTGCAAGTTTCACAGTGATTTTATTTCCAAATGTCATCTAATAATCTCTACAGTGCTTTTTCCACAAAGTGTGTAAAAGCACAAGACAAAGCAAAGGAAACAGATATAAGAACTATTAGGTAAATAAAATGATAAAATTATCATGGTATAATTCAAGCTGGATTTAGAAAAGGAAGAGGAACCAGATATCATATTGCCAACATCTGTTGGATCATCGAAAAAGCAAGAGAGTTCCAGAAAAAGTCTACTTTTGCTTCTCCACTATGCCAAAGTCTTTGACTGTGTGGATCACAACAAACTGTGGAAAATTCTTAGAGAGATGGGAATACCAGACCACCTGACCTGTCTCCTGAGAAATCTGTATGCAGGTCAAGAAGCAACAGTTAGAACTGGAAATGGAACAAAGGACTGGTTCCAAATTGGGAAAGGAGTATGTCAAGGCTGTATATTGTCAACCTGCCAATTTAACATCATGAGAAATGCTGGGCTGGAAGAAGCTCAAGCTGGAATCAAGATTTCTGGGAGAAATATCAATAACCTCAGATATGCAGATGACACCATCGTTATGGCAGAAAGCAAAGAGGAACTAAAGAACCTCTTGATGAAAGTCAAAGAGGAGAGCGAAAAAGCTGGCTTAAAACTCAACATTCAGAAAACTAAGATCATGGCATCTAGTTCCATCACTTCATGGCAAATAGACGGAGAAACAATGGAAACAGTGACAGACCTTATTTTCTTGGGCTCCAAAATCACTCCAGATGGTGACTACACCTATGAAATTAAAAGATGCTTGCTCCTTGGACGAAAACCTAGACAGCTTATTAAAAAGCAGAGACATTACTTTGCCAACAAAGGTCCATCTAGTCAAAGCTATAGTTTTTCCAGTAGTCATGTATGGATGTGCAGTAGGATAATAAAGAAGGCTGAGCACCAAAGGATTGATGCTTTCGAACTGTGGTGTTGAAGACTCTTGAGAGTCCCTTGGACAGCAAGATCAAGCTAGTCAATCCTAAAGGAAATAAGTCCTGAATATTCATTGTAAGGACTGATGCTATAGCTGAAACTCCAATACTTTGGCCACCTGATGCGAAGAACTGACTCATTAGAAAAGACCCCAATGCTGGGAAAGATTGAAGATGGAAGGAGAAGGGGATGTCAGAGGATGAGATGGTTGGATGGCCTCACTGACTCTCACCGACTCAATGGACATGAGTTTGAGTAAGCTCTGGGAGTTGTGATGGACAGGAAAGCCTGGTGTGCTGAAATCCACGGGATCACAAAGAGTCAGACAGGACTGAGTGACTGAATTGATTTGAAAATAGTTTCCACCAAAAATCCCTGTGCTGTTCATATAACATTAAATATTTTGTCAACAGTTAAATACATTTTCCAAGGTAGAATATACAGGTCTTAGAACTATATAATGAGTACTAACATGGCTAACTTATCTGAGTTAACATATCATCAACATGAAAGCAAAGGTGCATATTTCACTCAATTCTAGACATTTTAGTTATCCCTTAGACACTCCATTGATACCCTTGAAATTTTCGCATACGCAGAGTAAATTTTTAAGAACACTTCAAAATTTTGCAGTAAAATATTAAAATTAGTGATGTGAACTAAAATGCTAGAAAGGCACCGAAAACATTTGTATTTATAAAGCTATATTTATATTTACTGCATTTATAAAATGTTGAATTAAATGTTAAAATGTAGGTCTGTCTTGAAGTAGTGTAGGAAATCATATCAACAATTTTCCTAGGTGCTGGGTACTTACATTTAGAAGTTTCTATTTCATTTCCCACTCAGTGATTACAGTTCCTTTCATTGATATTTTCTTTAATGCTGAACAGTTGGATTTGAATTAATTGAAACTTGAAACACGTCTTTAACATAGATATTTTTTGGTTCAGTTTGTTTGCTAAGCTGTCAAGGTTTTCTTCTGATTTTAATGTGTTCTTTGTTGCATGAATTGTTTTACACCTTGTAATAGATCTCAGGATTTCTTTCATATCCAATAGTTACTTTTGGTCTGGTCTATATGAGATAAATGCAGTTATTAATAACTTGGATCAAAAATAATTTAGGTTAACTCTTCCATGTTCATTACTTAATGACGTTTCTTGTCTGAATTATCTGGGTGATTACTTGTTTTGTTTTGTAGGTTGACACACTCATTTAATATCCAGGAGAATGTTATGGAAGAAGTTTTCTACTTGCTCATGCTTTTCAAACTAGAAGTGACTAATTTTACTGTCTAAACAGGAACTATGTGAGATGAAGCAATTAGCCACAAACTATCAAAGGAAAATCTACTTTTCAATTAAATCAAGTAGCACTGTATGGATTAAAGTAGATTTATATAATAAAGTAGATATATGAGATTTGTTTTAAAATGGCAGAATGCATTTATTTAAAGAGTCTGATTCATGTCAATATATGACAAAAACCGCTACAATATTGTAAAGTAATTAGCCTCCAACTAAAAATAAAAAATTAAAAAATTAAAAAAAAAAGAGTAAGTAAGAATTTGCTATGTTTTAGTATATCATTTGTAAACTGGGAATGTAAACATAAATTGGAAAAGATAGTCATAGAACAATATTATCAAATCATAATGGGTTGAGATCTGGGAGATTAAGACAATTCAACAGATTATTTCCAATATTTATTGGAAAATGATTAAGATTTCTGAGTGAAATACATGAAATATACTATTTTTTTTCAATAAACGTGGTACTGCATTAAATTAATGAAGTCTCAACATAGCATTAATTCTATAGGGTTTTATTTTTTATCTATTCTTTTCTTTATTTTTATTAGTTGGAGGCTAATTATAGGGTTTTAAAAAATTTGTATACTTTAAAATATAATTTTATGCATTGAATCTAAATTGATGTGTGGATTTTGATTTTAAAAGTTTGATTGGTTTGACAAAATTTTTATATGTACTAATTAAAATGCAACTTATCTAACTTTAAAAAATTTCCAATAATTATACAGGAGCACATAACGATTTTAAAAATAATATTGACTATTTCTTACTAAAAAAAAAGTTTATAATTTCAATCTCAACTCTGAATGATATAGTAAGCCATGTAAGTGATTTCTCCACACAGTTGCTTGGAAATCCTGGGTTCTTAAAGAACTGAAAAGTCAATGCTCATCTCTAGAAGCATGGCCTTTGAGTCAAAATGTTAATATATTCTAGTTAAGAGACATCTTGAAGAACAAGAAATCTTAAAATTGGATTCCCCATAAAGCACTTAGGAAAATCTTATTCTCTAGAATGTGACCATCTACCATCACAATCCTATCTGAGTCAATAGAACTAAACTTGAAGTTGTGCCATTTTATCTTTTGGTAATATAAACAGTAATAAATTCCCCCTAGACTTCATTTTTTTTTTACATCACTGTGAGCACAGAAGGATGCCATTTTAGTAAATGAGGAAAAGGCAGAAGAAAAACTTCAGGAATTAAAAATTTGCTCATCAGGAAATGTGCCCCCTTTTTAAAAAACTGTCAGGATTACTATTTGCATATCCCTTACACAGAGAAAGTCTTCTTGACTAAACAGTTACTGAATTTCATATATCTATTACACCATATTAAATATAGTTTTCTACATTTCTAAAGCAGATAACCTCCCTGGCATGATTTCTATTTCAGTATATATATTATTTACCTAGAAGAAGATGATGTTTTTTATTTTTAAAATGTATTTAGGTGCTTTTAAAAGAAGCAGATTTTTCACCTTAAAAACTGCTAACTTACACTTTTACCTGCGGGCACTGTCTGAAAGCATTTTACTTGATAATAAATCTGGAGGAGTTGTAATGAGACAGTTATTTGGTGTTCACTGCCTGAGTGATCATTGCTTTTTGAAGGCATGTAATTAATAAGTTCCCCAAAGCTACCCTAGAAAACTTTGGAAACCATAAAGAAAATAATTTTTGTAGAAATTATTTTGTTCGAGGAGTTCACATGTAAGGTGTAAAAAGCATTATTTTCAATCCTCTTTATTCAAATATCCATAATATGTTTGGGTTGACTACTGAATTTTATTGGAGGAAGGTGAACACTGGTAAATTTGTTTTAAACAAATTTTAAATGTTAATGGCTATCTAATACCAGTTTCTATTTTACAGAATCATTTAGAAGTGACTACTACCCCTGGTGGTTAAGCCGGTAAACAATCTGCCTGCAGTACAGGAGACCCAGGTTCAATTCCTGGGTTGGGAAGATCCCCTGGAAAAGGGAATAGCAGTCCACTCCAGTATTCTTGGCTGAGAAATCCCACGGACAGAGGAGCTTCACGGGCTACAGTCCATAGGGGTCACAAAGAGTTGGACACAACTGAGTGATTAACACACACACATGTATGGAATTTTTTTTTATAGCTGAACATGTTACAATATCTTTATTATTTTTTAATTTGGGATTGAAGTCACATTCTATATAGAGACATGCTTTTAAAAAATACTGTCCTATGATAGACAAGTGCTCGGGCCTAGTGCACTGGGAAGACCCAGAGGGATCGGGTGGAGAGGGAGGTGGGAGGGGGGACTGGGATGGGGAATACATGTAAATCCATGGCTAATTCATTTCAATGTATAACAAAAACTACTGTAATGATGTAAAGTAATTAGCCTCCAACTAATAAAAAAAAAAAAAGAATTCACTTGCAAAAAAAAAAAATACTGTCCTATGATAAAATGAAATTGCTGAATAAGATAGTAGTATGAACCATCATATCTGGAGGAGGGCATGGCACTCTACTCCAGTATTCTTGCCTGGAGAATCCCATGGAGAAAGGAGCCTGGCAGGCTGCAGGCCACAGGGTCACAAAGAGTCAGACATGACTGAAGCAACTTAGCACACATGCACTTGAACCACATACCACTCTCTACTGTTATTTTCATGCTGACTAATCTACCCCACTGATATCTCCAAAGCTGCACCAATGCTAAAACAAGATTCAACTTCAGGTTCTCTTGTTGAGCCGAAGGCCCAGCATGACTTGTTATATTTTACAAGGAAAATGGACTACTTATTAGAATTTTAAAGAATGGGTCAAATTCTATCACCAGTCTAGGATGTATAAAATGTAAATTTTCATAAATCATCATGAAAGTATTTGGATTTAACAGGGTTAATCAATCCATGACTTTTGATTTGGAGTTATAAGAGATAATTTTGTCAAGAGGGCCCTCTCAAGATATTTATCTCTTGGAAGAGTCACTTATGCATTTACAGCAGTTAACATCTTGGCCATAAAGCACTGAGAGGTATATCAATATGGTATTCATTTTTAAGAATAGAAAGTTTATTTTTTTTGAAGGGTCATAAAAAGAACATGCACAACAAAATCATATACAGATTGTCAGTTGCTCTTTTAAGGGCTAAATCTAAACAAATAGGGGTTTCTGTTGCTGTTTCAAACATTAATATAATTGATGCAGACACAATAACTGTGTGAAAAATAACCTTACATTTCTCCATATTAAAGCAAAACAAAACAAAACGTACAATGTATAGAGCTTAAAGATCACCTGATGCATTATTAATTTGGTTTCCAGATAGCATATATTCAAAATAGTGTATTTCTGCTCAAACTTAAAAAAATTCAAGGAAAACTGTTCTCTTAAGAGCTGACATCACAACAAACTACACATGCTGGAAATATGTTACTAAATGAAGCAGTGGATTAGCAATACAATTTCCAATACTTATTACCTAAATTTTATCATTATAACATATAAAATATAACTCCTAAAACAACAGCAGAACTCAAAAAATTAATGTATTTTTTCTATAATGGTAAAGAAAATAAATTGCCAAGCAGGTTAAAATGTTGGGTTTTATGCCTTGCCACAATAGACTTCATAACAATATTTACCAAATTGTAGTCCCACATATCTCCCAATCCTGTTTTAATGTTAACTTACAGTTAATTATTTTTAAAAAATCCTCAATAAATGGAAATGCTATATGCATATATTGATATAATTTTGAAAAGCATTACGGATTTTAAACTTCAAAAATCTTCTCATTATATATCGTAACTTGGATGAGTATTTTCAGATAATAGATCCATGGAATGAAAGAAATTTTAATCAGATCTCAGGCATTTTGCATATTGATATCTTTATCAATGGCTAAAACTAAAGTGTGGCTAAAGGCAAATTTTAAAATCTCTTTAGTTTGGATGCATTTTAACAGAGTCTTTGAGATAATATTAAAAAATGGGATTTGGGTCCAGGAGTTTCCCCAATTTCTTAAAGAAATTCACAACTTTTCTAGCTCTGATATTCTTTTATTTTGCTGGGCTCTCATTTAAAACAATAATTAATCTTTCTTTTCAGTTTTCTTCGACTAAACTGGACATCAGTCACCATTAGAATATCTCTGAATTTAAAAGTTACAAATACTCTACTAATAGAACTTTGTGTAAATATTTGTGAAATGCAAGAATATTTTAGTTTCAAAAATATGTACCATTAACTGACACCAAATTTGTCCCGCTGATATGGATACTAGAAGTATATCAGAAAGTTTTCTTTTTTTGGTTCTGGTTAGTATTCTTGAGGGGGAAAAAACAACTTCTGAGCAAAGACTCAGCCTTGAATTTGTGTAAAATTAAATAGGAAAAGAAAACACCATTTCTCTCTTGTAATGGGATGACATGCTACAGAGTTATATTTAAAGTAACTTCTAGTAACTCCTTTAGGCCATGAGGCTGGCATTCATTTCTTTATAAAAGGCTTTTCCATTTATTATCCTAATAAACAGAATGAAATAAAACTGCTTTTCAAGGCAACTGGCCTAATTTTGGAGAGATGCTCACACACTAATGAAAATATATGTTTTTCTGCTCAGTTGGGAGCAAAGAACACAGCATAGCTTGATGATGGAGTCAATAAAGGAAACCATGAGAGATAAAGCTGTAGTTTTCTCTTTAGTGATACCATTTCCTTCAACAAATATGGGCTCCCTCTCAATAAAAAAATGAACTTTTACAGGTATTCAATGTATGACAAAAACCACTGCAATGTTGTAAAGTAATTAGCCTCCAACTAATAAAAATAAATGGAAAAAAAAAATGAACTTTTAAGATGCCAGTTCTGAAGCTTTTCTTCTATAATGGAAACATATGCTTGCCACGTTAGGAGGAAACATGAAGCTCTCAGGCCATTCTTCCAGCATTATTTAAAGCTTTAGGAGAATATCATAGGGAATTCACTTTTTAGGGAAGGGGTTTAAACTCAGTAGGACCAAAGGAAGTTAAGGAGGCACATGGGTGATAAGATGGGATTCCAAATAGCTTCAAAATTCTGTTATTCATCATAAAATGTTACTCTGCAATATACTGAATCTTTAGCCACGACTCATCACTATCATAGTTCTTTTATTCTTAAATACTTTTCCTATACATCTTGTAATTGTTTTTTTTGGGGGGGTACTGTTAATATAGCATATAATCCATCAATTTTACACACAAGCACTTTCATTAACTAAAAACTAAAGAGTATATTAAGACAGAAAGATCAGTCATTTTTAGCCAATCCATTACATCGCCAATAGACTACTGAACTTTCTTTTTAATATAGTATTTGTAAATTCTTTATTTGTCCCAAGCAAGGAATTGAATACATACAATGTTTTAAAGCTTCATGCTTGTGAGATATATATAGTATTTATATATATTCATACATATGAATATATATATTTTAATATAACTCTTTAAAAATATACTAATGGTCAAAGCTACTGTGGTAAAAAAAATCTCAATATTGGTTATTTGAAAACGCCATCTTTGGTGTACTTCTTGAGTCTAATAACGTAATAATACAGAGAAGATGGATTCAGCACAGTTGTTTAAGTGCCAAATTCTCAGACTATGCCTGTTGGATCATGCTGCGATGGAAAAACTTGTAATGGCCAGAGAAAACTGAGATGGAAACTAATAAAAATTCAGAAGCAAGTAAAAATACTGAAGTTATCTGAGGGTCTTATTTATATTCATTCAGGATAGCTCCTCCTGTCATCCCAGGTAATATTGGTCATGGATCCTTTTCTTCATTGTAGGAAGAAAATATTGCTTTATTCCCACGGGCATATTGCTAGCAGAATATGTGATATAGTGAGTAGATATTCAGATACTTGATGAACATATAAAATTGCTGAATAAATTCCAGCACGATGCAAAACCTCACATGAGGAGGCACTTGAATGTCATGTTAGAAACATCTTTGGTAAGGGCAAAATGGAAAAAAGCTTCAGTGAGTAATAATGAAAATATATTCACTTACTTATTAACACTAAAATCTCCACATATTAAGACGTTGGTCATACTGGTCATAAAAATGGTAAATGCCATGGATAAAAGCCTCTGTTAGCTTTTTGCTTTTTGACATTTAGAGTCTTTTTTTTTTTTTTTTTTTTACCAGATGATGATAGAAAACTTCACATTCAGAGTTGGTCATTTTAATTCTTTTCAACTGTTTGGGGGAAAAAATAAAGAAATCTGTATAAATGGTCACAGTACTGGCTGTCCAGCTGGGTGTATTCTTCTTCAGATCCACAAATCAACCTGATAGTTGATAAATTACTAACGTCCAGTGTTATACAGAATCGTTTTTTTTTCAGTGTTCCTTAAAATTATAGTAAGAGTTTGTATCTGAATAAATTCAATTAGGAAACAAAGTATATGCTTGCAAAGTCCAGGATTTTAATGTCTTCTGAATCTGTTGTCTTTGAAATCAGGCATTTTTGTTAGGCATTGAAAATTTATTGATGGTACTATTCACTAGAAAAAGAAATGAAGTAAAGGTAGCAAAGGAACTGACTGAATACAGAATTGTTGGCACTGGTCTTTTCTGTACCTCTGGATTTTAAAACATGAGCCTGTTCTTTTATATTTTAATCAAATATTCATTCAGTCATTTCTAATGTATTTGTCATAGCAAATTTGAGTCATAAGTAGTCAGATTTGAAAATCATTTTAAGTGGTCTACAATATTTGAAAGTTGCCATATCTAAACAATAACATTTGAAAATCATTTAAAAAGGTCAGTTCATAGATGATATTGTATTTACTGTGATGGTTTAAGCTATAAATGATAAAAATAGTTGATAACTCCATAAATTTGGAAACTTGCTTCTAGAAGGTGTTTAATTAAAGCAGTTTCTATTGTGTGTGGGTGTGTCTGTTTTTAAATCATACCATTTGGCATATGAAAGTGCACTGGGTTGTATGGCTGATAGAACATAGTTGGTGGTCCAGATGTTACATAATAAGTAGGGTACCCTCCCTCAGCAACGACGTATGGAGCAGGCTGATAAAAGCAAGTTACGTTGTCGGTATTAGGTAGGATATTCTGTTCTCCAAGTACTTTTAAAGCCATAAGGGCAATCATATTGAGGGTCTGCCTTCTTTCATATCCCATGAGGCAAACTGTGCTCTCATTCACAACTCCATGCAAGGTCATGAGGTAGTCATACTTGCTCTTTTCTTCACCTATGAAATGGTTGCGGAGGTATGATTCAATCTTCTTTTGCTGTTCTGCTACATCAGGAAAATCAATGAAGAATCTAGAACACATATAACGTTCCAGGGTCTTGATTTCTGATTCACAAGCTGGTTTAAAGTCACGAACCAGCAAGTTGCTGTATTTCAGAAGGCCACCACCTCTAATTTCTTCAGGTTTTCTGGTAGATATAAGCTTGTACTGTAAATGTGTCATTGCTTCTTGGAAATCTCCATACATGCTTTCAGCTACCACAACAGGACAGCATTCATTGGTTAGGTTACCATTTTTGTCACTGTAGAAATCCAACATGGGATCCAAGACAATCTGAAAGGAATCTACACTAAATTCAAATTGTCGTCTGAGTGAATTAACAAATTTTAGCTCGACATTCTTCCCAGTGTTATTTGACAGAGAGATGAGACTCCAACGATCATGCTTATTGCAAACTTTAACCATCTTCTGCACATAAGCCTCTTTCATAGTATTCAGGGTGATCTTATCCTTTTTTACACCTTTTGGTAAAAAGTCGAATAGACAACCTAGAACTACATCCTTAACAACCTGAAATTCTTGATCACTTGGTAGTTCAACACCAAAAATGACATCCAGATCCTTATAGCTGATTCCATTGTGGCTTGCAAGTATGTAACTTGCTGTGGAGCCATTCAATCGAGCATCTTTAACAATAATTCCTTGCTGTATCAGTTGATCTTTCACAACATGAATAATATCTTTTGGTTTTACTGCCAATGTGGGGAAATTTCCCCTTCCATGAACTGGAATTACTTCATCTAACACTTTATCCAGTGTTATAACTTGATCATAAGTGAGATTGCTGAATCTGATTTCAGACATTATAAGGTCAGTAGATCAACTAGAAAGTAAGCAAAATATTGAGAAGAAATTTAGCATCTTGAAATTAATGTTTAGCTAAAGCATATGAAAAGTTAAGTATAGACTTACCTTCAACATAAATCAAACTAATACTAGACAGTAAATTATCAGTGCATTTAATTGTGTTCAAATCTATAAGTGAAATAAAGGCCACTATTATTGTGTCAAAATTGTTAGATTGATTGGTTCATGTAAACAAACACTCTCACAGATTTGTTAGAGTTGTAATTATTTTTGATGTGAAATTGTGGGCTTTCTCAATCATTCTTCATAAACACTATAATGAGTATATTTGTTTGGTGGTATAAATGCCGTTCACATGACAACCATAGTATATAATAGAGGTTAACTGTCATGAATTTAAAGTGAGATCAAATAGCATGTCTGTGTATGTTAGACACAACTGACAGAACAGCGTAATATTTAAAAGCAATATATAGAATTTTTAATCCAAAAGCATCATTCTATTATTGTTTCATATATGTATTGTTACTATCATTTTTAAGAAAATTACTGAAGTCCATTATTATAGTACAAATTCCTTGAGTTGCTTGAGAGTAAGGAGAGTACCTAATGCAAAACCTCTTCTATGTTCCTGGTAGCTCTTAAAGAAATGCTGGTTGAAGAAAATAAAAAATGTCATTAAAAACAAAACAAAACAAAACAAAAAAACATGATACTATTACATTTGTCGCCAAAATGAGAACAAGTATATACAAAAGCATAAGATTCCTAATTTTGTTTTCTGCAGATGTGTAATATGACATGCTCAGAAAATTTTATACTTGGGGGAATATTAGGAAGTTAAAATTATAAACATTATAAATATAATTAAATTTGATTATATTATGATCTAATTAGGTACATTTATAGTTATTTATAGTTATTACATGGATCTTCAAATACTTTCTTAAAGCTATTTAAACAGTAAACCTAGTAAATGAATTTCATTATAGACATAGATTTGGGTTTAGGCATTCTTTCCAGAATTCCAGAAATAAAAATTACACAGAGCTTAAGACAGATTTATATAGACAGTATTCATATTTGGTTTAACTAGGGAGCAATTAGAACAGAGTTTAAATATTTAGCCTTTTATGTTGTATATTTCCCCAGTAGAACTATAGCAAATAGAATCATCTTATTTCAAATCTACTGAATCATTGACTACACTAAAGCCTTTGACTGTGTGGATCACAATAAACTGTGGATAATTCTTATAGAGATGGGAATACCAGACTACCTTACCCGTCTCCTGAGAGACCTGTATGCAGGTCAAGAAGCACCAGTTAGAACTGTATATGTAAAATTGACTGGTTCAAAATTGGGAAAGGAGTATGCTGAAATTATATATTGTCCCCCTGTTTATTTAACTATATACAGAGTACATCATACAAAACGCTGGGCTGTTTGAATCACAAGCTGGAGTCAAGACTGCCAGGAGAAATATCAACAACCTCAAATATGCAGATGACACCACTTTAATGGCAGAAATAGAGGAACTGAAGAGCCTCTTGATGAGGGTGAAAGAGGAGAGTTTTTCACTTTTTCAAGCAGGCATCTGGTCCCATCACTTCATGGCAAATAGAGGGAGGAAAAATGGAAACAGGGACAGACTATTTTCTTGGGCTCCAAAATCATTGTGGATGGTGACTGCAGCCATGAAATTAAAAGACGCTTGCTCCTTGGAAGAAAAGCTATGACAAACCTAGACAGCATATTAAAAAGCAGAGACATTACTTTACCAACAAAGGCCCATATAGTCAAAGCTGTTTTTTCCAGTAGTCATGGACATATGTAAGTGTTGGACCATAAAGAAGACTGAGCACCAAAGAATTTATGCTTTCAAATTGTGGTGCTGGAGAAGACTCTTGAGAGTCCCTGTGGACTGCAAGGAGATCAAACCAGTCAATTCTAAAGGAAACCAACCCTGAATATTCATTGGAAGTACTGATGCTGAAGCTGAAGCTACAATACTTGGGCTACTTGATGTGAAAAGATGACTCACTGGAAAAGACCCTGATGCTGGGAAAGATTGAGGGCAGAATTAGAAGGAGGTGACAGAGGATGAGAGGGTTGGATGGCATCACCAACTCAATGGACATGAGTTTGAGAAAACTTCAAGATAGAGAAGGTCAGGGAAGCCTGGTGTGCTATAATCCATGGGGTTTCAAAGAGTCAGACGCAACTTTGCGACTGAAGAAAAAACAACATTTCACATCTGTAGAACCAACTTTGACAGCCCAAGCATGTTGCAAAAGGCTAGTTAAGCAATGGCAGATCTGTTAGTGAGAAGTTTCTTTACATGGTATCCCCATGAATATGAATTAAAGCGTATTAAACTAATTAAAGAGTAATAAATGAATTAAAGAGTATTAAAGAGTAATTAAAGAGTATATGTGATGAAATGGTCCACATAACGTGTTGTGTGATTTATTTTAAACCACAGTAATTGCCAATGTTCATTCAATTTTATTAGCTATCTCAATATCCAAATCAATCCTTAAAGATAAATGAACTGACTACACATTGGGCCATTGGATGATGGTCATTCATCTGTCAAGTGAAATTATCTTTGTAGTATAAACTAACTTTATATCTTTAGGAAAATGGAAAGAACAAAATGCTATATGAAGGACAGAATATGCAATAAGAACTGGCGTGTTTATTTTCTAATTAATTTTCTTGGAATTATCACTGAATTATTTGAAGCTAAAGAAGTTTGTTATCCTCAAATTCTCAATTTGGAAAACTAATAGTTAATGACATTGGCTGGTTTCATGTAAAGACTTTAGGGAATTCAATCATTTACTTAATACATATTTTAGCAATACCAAAGTAAATTATGCCATTTTAACTTATATACAAATAAGTTCCCCAAATCCTTTTTTAAATGCAAATTTATTTTGTAAGTGGAAAATTTTCTTTATGTAATGGCAAATTTCCTGTTCAATATTAGGTAAAAGTTAAAAACTCAATGTCCAAAGAAATTGCCTGGTGACCCACTGGTTATGATTACGTACTCTCACTTCTGAGGGCCTGGGTTCAATCCTTGGTCAGGGAACTAAGATCCCACAAGCCACGCGATGTGGCAAAAAGGAAAAATAAATCAATGGCCTAATCCCAGGCTTATAACCCTCATTTAATCCCTACTTTTAACCACCAATGATCTGAAAATAAAGATCATTCACATTGTTATACTGACATTACTGAAGTTATCAAATTTGTTTTTGTACAAAAGTTTCCAGGACCTTTATATGTAAACAAAACCAACCAAAAATAAGCAATTTGTTACAGCCTGGATAGGGAACCAGTGCTCTTTTACTGTAAAACCTCCAGTTTAGTAACACTAAGGTGTCCTGTTTGAGTGAGTGCTCTGAGCCTGAGATGTACAACCGAGCACAGAGTGATATATCTGTCTGGCTCTGCGTTTCCACGGATGTGCCTCATATTGCTTAAGGCAGACCCGAAGGGGGATTCTGACATGGGGTTTATACAGTCCCGCCAATGTCAAGAGGCATCCTTTGTCCCCATGAGGGGAGCAGCTAAAAGTGGATGAGCATATCGTCCGAACTTTCCTTTCCTGGTCAACTTTTCCTGGGCTCTTTGACCATTTTACAACTGCTTAGGGAATTGAAGCTACTAACCTTGTATGCCAGATTGTAGATTTTTGGAGGATTTTTCAATCCATGCTGTTGTGTTCTTCTAGCTAGATCCCCATCTCAAGTTTTGCTAGTACTATAGTACCTAACCTTATTAGAGATCAAAAGTTACATCTCAGCTGTTTTCTTCTTTTATTGTTAATCTTTTTTTCCCATTTATTTTTATTAGTTAGAGGCTAATTACTTTACAATATTGTAGTGATTTTTGCCATACATTGACATGAATCAGCCATGGATTTACATGTGTTCCCCATTCTGAACCCCCCTCCCACCTCCCTCTCCATCCCATCCCTCTGGGTCATCCCAGTGCACCAGCCCTGAGCACTTGTCTCATGCATCCAACCTGGACAGCTGTTTTCTTATAAACTGCAGGCAGGAACACTTTAGGGCGCTAGGTGGAGCTCTAGCTCTAGGAACATCTCCTTGGCAAGAAATCACTCTCCTGGCAGCCTGCATGAGACCCCAGAAACCCAGAGATGAGTCCTTGTCACGATCGTGCCTCTGGACTATATGGATAGAGGCAATGCTAGCAAACATGAGATTTCTGAGAATACAAATCATGGAATCCAAGATTTGGGTACATGGAAAGCACTCCAAAAGGTTACTCTGTTACACCCCAGGTAGCATCAGGGGATAAAGGGGAAATCAAATGAAGATTTTTGATGATAAAGGACTGGACATCAATTTGGGATGCTCCCAGGTCCACCCCTGGAGCATCTCCTCCCATCCTTGTTGTGAGATGAGGAAGGCGGACAACTAAGACAGTTTCGGATGCCTTAGTTCCACCCCTGG
This sequence comes from Odocoileus virginianus, assembly GCF_023699985.2. Classification (NCBI taxonomy): domain Eukaryota; kingdom Metazoa; phylum Chordata; class Mammalia; order Artiodactyla; family Cervidae; genus Odocoileus; species Odocoileus virginianus. Next base: position 33,676,345 of record NC_069708.1, on the reverse strand, counting down.
GTGCATCTCCACGCCCCCCCCCACCATGTGTGGAAAAAGGAAGGGTGGACATAAACAAATACATTTTGGGATGCTGCAGGGTCTACCCCCTGGCACATCTTCACCCCTGCTCAGTGGTAGAACGAGGAGGGTCAGATGAAACAAACAATGCACCTGGGTCAGCAAGGTAGACTAAGTCCAACCAGATGGTCAGAAAGAGGAAGCTTTTGGTGGAGAGTCTACCTCTTCCTCATTTAGAGCAGGGAGGGATGCCTCTGGTAGAGAAGCAAAAGTGCTGGATGCTGCTTTTTCTCTTTTATAGATGGGAGCTTCACATAGTTCCAGTACTACCCCTTTAGATTGCATCTTGCAAAACGGATGTTTGATTCCCAGAGCCTAAAAAGTCCCTTATATACAGGCATTATTTGATTTAAGAGAAGACCTCACTCCCAGAGAGACAATCCCTGCTGGTACAACATCTTATCAGTCAGTCTACCCCTGTCATCAGAGCCAATTTGAACACTCTCTGGTTTAAATTTTAGCTATGAAGGAGAGATGACATTTTTGACACTGGATGGCCATGATATTCTTTAGGATCCGGGGAAAATTGGTTAAAATAAAATCTTTTTAAAATTGCAAAACTGGCTCTTTTTACATATACAATTAGGACAAAGCTGGCTTGTTTATATATATATATATATATATATATATATATATATATATATAGGAACTATGATCCTGTCTGAGAAGCAAAAACATGCCTAGAAAAATCCTGAAGTTAACTCTTTCCATGTCCTTGAGAGATGCAGTTCACCCTGTCTGAAACTCCAGCTGTGAGCGAATTAGCAGAACTTCAAGTCAAGGGGAAAAAAAGGACAAAGAAACATTTTAAACATCAAGTGAAAAACTGTTAGATCTCTCTTGGTCCAGATTTATATATGTCTTGGTGGTCTTCGTCTTTGGATAATATTGCTGAGGTTAATTTGCCATAGTTGCTGAAGGAAAGTAAGCTGTGTGTTTTTAATAAACATATATAAGGGATGGAATTACATTCTATTAAAGGGAAAGGAAGTTAAGTCTGAACTTATAGGTGATTGTTATGGTCAAATAAAATGATGAATGTAGAAAGTGTAAAAAAGGTTTGTAGCAAGTATACAAAAAGTATGTGACAAGTGGAAAAGAGTTTTGTGCATGGCACAAGTACCTTAAGATATTAAACTGCCTTTGAAATATTTTATTATTACTTGGGCTAAGTAAATAACTCTTGTTTCACAGTGAATATAAGCTGGTACCAAACCGGAAGTTGGTTTTCTCTCCCTATTAAAAGAACAAAGTGTTCTTAAAATATGGTTTTTGATATGTTATATTGCCAAGAGGTTTAATTAAGTTATTAAAAAGACACTTTTAAAGCTTATCTCAGTAACCAATCTTTAAATAAAGATCAGATGCTTCAAGATCTACAACCAGAAGATTAACAACAGGCTATATTCATTTAACAAACTAAATCAGACAACCTGGAGATATCACTGGGCTATATCTAATGGAAGTTCTTGACTTAAGTTCTTACTTATAATGTTGCCTGTTTCAAAAATGTTGTTCCTTACATTATCAAGTGTGTGACAATGATTGTAATACAGTGACTCTATATATAAGAAGCCACAAGAGAGAATATTTTCCTAAACCAAGAGGCTAGTAAGACAGGCGTGGTCCAGAAACTTTTGCTACTCAAAGGGCCTAGTCCAGTAACAGCACACTGAGTGGCCTATCAGTGAAATCTTCAACAGACCTGGAAATGAACCTTCCTACAAGATGGTCATAAGATGCCCCCAAACCATGGTCAAATTCATAGCCACGAAGGGGCTCTGTGACTGAAAACTGGCACTTGCTATCTGCCTCTATGAAGATTAAAACATGGTAATATCCCCTGAAAGGAATTCAGGTGGAAATCAGAAATTAGGCACTCTGTGCTCTGGGAAAAATGGACAAAACTGGCCCTCAGACAGTCAGATATTTTCAGGAAAACAATTTTTCTTGAGCCCAGGTTCTTACATCTTCTCATACCTAAAAACACACTAAAATTGTTACAAGATTTGTCTGTTAAAGTTCAGGTTGTCACTCTTTCAACTACTTCTAACTGGGTTTGTTCCATTTTTATAAACAGGGCAACCCAAGTGTTGACTCTATCTAGACCAGGATCAAAATTACTACCAAATGTAACCTGATTCTTATTCTTGTTTGGACCACTGATTACAATAATTCTGTTACTGATTTTTGGTCTCTGCCTTTTCACTTTCTAAAGGATACAACAACTTCCCAGACAAAATAATGGTGATACACGGATTCTGGTCCCTCTTCAAAATGGACTCCCCTGATGTTCCACTCTGGTCACAGATACAATTTTGGTTTACAAACTCTCCTTGGTGAAAAACTATCTTGACCATAATAACTGTAACCATCTTATTCTTGCTGTTTGCTCCTTACATTTGTATCTGTATAATGGGATTTGTTTCTAACTGTTTGAAAGCCTTTAAATTACAAATGATTGTTCACGCCCCTCTAGTTATTACTTGGGTCCCTTAGATCAGAGATCCTAAACAAAAGGGTAAGGAGAATATGTTGCTTCAACAACTTAGGGACAGCACCACTCACCAGCAGGAAGCAGTTATAGACAGATTGCTTTGCCCCTTTCCCTTCAGCAGAAATATTCTCCTAAAAGAAAAAGCAGGGAGTGAGAGAGCAGGTTGACAGGGAGTCTTGGAGAGTCTAGGGACCCCCAAGGAGGAGGAGGCAGCAAACATTTTCTTTTATCCATACATCCTTTTGCCCATTTCACATAGGATATGTTTTTTCTTAAGCTCTGTGTTACTATGACAACAATCTATCTCGCCTAAAAACTAGCTTTTTTTAGGCCAAGAGCTAATGATTACAAACAATATTTCTCACCCAGGGATATGCTGCTCAGATCAAGCTCTCCCTGGCTAGTCTTGAACCAATGTTATCTCAAAATGTATGCTACGAAGAAAGGTCTGGGTAAAACTTTCACAACCTTGAGCTCTGGGTTAACCCATTCCTTCTGGCTAATCTCATGATGACATCATCTCAGAATGTATGTTACAGGAAAGGGTCTGGGAAAAATTTTCACAACCTTGAGGCATTCCATTTATCTATTCTCAACAGCTAACAGAAAAGTATATAATGCTTTGCTTAAACTAGTGAAGCAGGTACTCTTTCTACCCCCTTCCGATACCTATGTCAAAAGCTTTTTCTATCACTTCCACTTTAATAAAATCCCTGCTACACAAAAGCTCTTGAGTGATTGAGACTGCATCTTTTGTCCCAGAAATAAATCTTCTCCTTTGGAGACCACAAATTTGGTACTGACCATCGTTCACCATATGCTAAACTATCATCTTGGGGGCTCATCCAGGATCTGAACCTGGGACCTCTCATGACTAAAGTGAAAACCATGCCCCTAGCCCAACAAGTCAGTTGTGTCTGCTACACAAAAGCTTTGAGTGATTGAGACAATGTCTTTGGTCCCAGAGTTACATCTACTCCTTCAGAGACCACGAACCTGGCAGCACCATTCACTAAACACTGTAAGCTATCAGTATCTTAACAGGTTTGGTTTTTTTATTTGGAGATTTGGATTGACACATACACACCATTGAGACTATGTATGAAATAGATAACTAATAAGAACATATGGTATAGTGCAGGGGACTCTATTTAATGCACTATGGTGACCTGAATGGGAAGGAAGCCCAAAAGGGAGGGGGTATTTGTATATGCATAGCTGATTCATTTTGCTGAACAGCAGAAATTAACACAACATTATAAGACAACTATACTCCAATAGAAATTAATTAAAAAAAATCCCAGCAGAAAACATTTTTTTACTTGATTATTGTGGTAACCCATAGCATGTGATACCAGTTAGAGATAATAAAAATATCTGAGTCAGTTCTAATGAGGTGGATGAAACTGAAGCCTATTATACAGTGAAGTAAGTCAGAAAGAGAAACAAAAATACTATATATTAACACATACATATGGAATTTAGAAAGATGGTAACAATGATCCTACATGAAAGGGAAGCAAAAGAGACACAGATATAAAGTAATTAGCCTCCAACTAATAAAAATAAATGAAAAAAAAAAAAAAAAGACCAGACTTTTGGACTCCATAGGAGGAGGCGAGGGTGGGATGATTAGATAAAAAAGCATTGAAACATGTATATTACCATATGTAAAACAGATGACCAGCACAAGTTTGATGCATGAAGCAGAGTACCAAAATACAGTGTTCTGGGACAACCCAGAGGGACAGGGTGGAGAATGAGATGGGATGGGGGTTCACAATGGGAGGACACACGTATACCCGTGAACGATTCATGTCTATGCATGGCAAAAATCACCAAAATATTGTAATTATTCTCCAATTAAAAAATAAAATAATTAAAAAAATAAAAGAAGTGAAAGACAATGTAAGTGAGTTGCTTTAAATGGGACAAAAGTGATCTCTGTGACAGTAGAGAGCTCCAGTGATTTAGTTGCCTGATTAGAGTGAATGCAAATTAAAAGTGGAAGTCTGTTTCTAATATGCATAATATTGATAGGACTGAGATTGAAGATTAATGCACTTTTAACTCACTTTGCCTTGAAAGACATGAGTATTTTGCAGTTATCACTACATATCAACAATTTACCTATATATCTCAACTACTTTGAGTCCACAGTAATAATGCATATTTCTTTTTCTGAATTCCTACAGCATCCACCTATATGATCTTAAGGCAATGCTTAGAATGGTCACCAAATCAGAACAGATATTCCTTTACAGAGATAGGGATGATTCTATAGAATGTTTCAGATTACAGGCATACTTCAAAGACAGTGTGGGTTTGGTTCCAGACAACCACAATAAAGCAAATATTGGGAATTCATTGGCAGTCCCATGGTTAGGACTCTGGGTTCTCAACATCAAGGGCCCAGGTTCATTCTCTGGTCAGGGAACTAAGATCCCACAAGCCTCGTAGTGTGGGGCATGTTGGAGCCACTCCTTCATTCTGAACTCTTAGAGCTAGAAAAATAGAGACAGCCATGCAGGGTGAGATTAATAAAGACCTTAGGTCAAATGAGAAGCTAGGTCTGTCTTACTAAATAAAGCAAATATTGTAATAAAGCAAGTCATATATTTTTTGGTTTTCAGTACATATGAAATTTGTATTTACACTGGTCTGTAGTTTATTAATGGAGTAGGAAACGGCAACCCACTCCAGTATCCTTGCCTGGAGAATCTCATAGACAAAGGAGCCTGACAGGCTACAGTCTATAGAGTTGCAAAGAGTAGGACAAGACGGTAGTGATTTAGCATGCATGCATGTAGTTTATTAAAGTGTACAATGGCATTGCCTAAAAAAATGTGCATACATTAAAAATACTTTACTGCTAAAAAATACTAACCATCACCTGAGCCTTCAATGAATCATAATCTTTTGCTGGTTGAGGATTTTGCCCCCAGTGTTGATGGCTACTGACTGAGAAGGGTGGTGACTGCTGAAGGTTGGGGTGCCTATGGCAATTTCTTAAGACAATGAAGTTTTGGCACACCAATTGACTCTTGCTTTCATGAATGATTTTTCTGTAGCACGCAATTCTGATAGCATTTTACTCACTATAGAACTTCTTTCAAAATTGGAGATTAAATGTTAATATTGTGACTTCTTCCCATGAATCACTAATGTCCTTAATAGCATCTAGAATGGTGACTCCTTTCCAGAAGGTTTTATATTTACTTTGCCCAGATCCATCAAAGGAACCACTATGGCGGCTACAGCCTTACAAAATATATTTCTTAAATAACAAAACATGAAGTCAAAATAAGTCCATGGGCTACAGGATGGATGTTGTGTTAACAGGAATGAAAACAGTATTAATCTTGTATATCTCCATCAGAGCTCTTTGGTGACCAGGAACATTGCAAATGAGTAGTAATATTTTGAAAGGAAACTTTTTTTCTTAATGGTAAGTTTCAACAATGGCCTTAAGATATTCAGCAAACCATTCTGTAAACAGGTATACTGTCATCCAGGTTTTGTTGTTCCATTTATAGATGCAAGGGTAATAGATTTAGCATAACTCTTAAGGGTCCTAGGATTTTCAGAATGGTAAATCAGCATTGGCTTCAGGTTAAAGTCACCATATGCACCAGCCCCTAAACAAGAGAGTCACTTTGCCCTTTGAAACTTTGAAGTCAAGCAGTGATTCTCTCCAGCTATGAAAGACCTTGATGGCATTTTCTTCCAATACAAAAACTGCTTCATCTACATTGCAAATCAGTTGTTTAACACATCCAGACCACTAAACATTTCTCCATACCAGCAACAAGGCTGTTTTGCTTTATTATAATCTACTTCTTCACTGGAGCGGCATTTTAAATTTCAAGAACTTTACCTTTGCATTCATGAATTGGTTGTTTGGTGTAAGAAGTCTAACTTTCAATTAATGTGGACTTTCTACCTGCCTTCCTCACTATGCTTACTCATTTCTAGCTTTTGATTTAAAGTGAGAGATGCGTGACTTTTTCAAGTAAACACTTAGAGAAGTCATTGTAGGGTTATTAATTGGCCTAATTTCAATATTGTTATGTCTCAAGGAATAGGAAGGCCTGAGGAGGGGAGAGATATGGGGGAAAGGCTGTTCAGTGGAGCACTCAGAACACACACATTTATCAATTAAGTTCACAGCCTTATACGGTCATTGTTCTTGGTGCTCCAAGACAATTATAACAGCAACATCAAAGATCACCAATCACAGTATACCATAACAAATATAGTAACAATGAATAGTCTGAAATATTGCAAGAATTGACAAAATGTGACAGGTGCACAAAGTGGGAAACTGCTGTTGGAAAAATGATGCCAATATACTCATTTAAGAATGATTACATAGGCAGGACACTTGAAAACATAAAGCGAGATCCTCTATGACCGACCTCCTAGGGTAATGGAAATAAAAACAAAAGTAGACAAGTGTGTCCTGATTAAACTTAAAAGCTTTGGCACAGCAAAGGAAACTATAAGCAAGGTGAAAAGACAACCTTCAGAATGGGAGGAAATAATAGCAAATGAAACAACTGACAAAGGATTAATTTAAAAAATATACAAGTAGCTCATACAACTCAATACCAGAAAAATAAATAACCCAATCAAAAAGTGGGAAAAAAAGACCTAAACAGAAATTTCTCCAAAGAAGACATACAGATGGCTAACAAACACATGAAAAGATGCTCAACATGGCTCATTATTAGAGAAAAGCAAATCAAAACTTCAGTGAGATTTCACCTCACACCAGTCAGAATGGCCACCATCAGAAAGTCTACAGACAATAAATGCTTGAGAGGGTGTGGAGAAAGGGAATCTTCTTGCACCATTGGTGGGAATGTAAATTAACACAGCCACTATGGAAGACAGTATGGAGATTGCTTAAAAAACTAGGAATAAAACCACCATATGACCCAGCAATATATGGGCCCTAGGCATATACCCTGAGGAAACCAACATTCAAAAAGACTCATGTACCCCATTGTTTATTGAAACACTACTTACAATACAATAGCTAGAATGTGGAAGTAACCTAGATGTCCATGGCAGAAGAATGGATAAAGAAGTTCTGGTACATATACACAATGGAATATTACTCAGCAATAAAAAGGAACACATTTGAGTCAGTTCTAATGAGGTTGATGAACCCAGAGCCTATTATACAAGAGTGAAGTAAGTAAGAAAGAGAAAGATAAACATTGTATACTAATGCAAATATACTAATGAATCTAGAAAGATGGTACTGAATAACTTATTTGCAGGGCAGCAATGGAGACACAGACATAGAGAACAGACTTATGGACACAGGGAGAGGGGAAGAGAAGGTGAAGTGTATATAGAGAGTAACATGGAAACTTATATCACCATATGTAAAATAGATAGCCTTCGGAAATTTGCTGTATGTCTCAGGGAACTCAAACAGGAGCTCTGTATCAACCTTAGAGGGGTGGGACAGGGAGGGAGATGGGAGGGAGGTTCAAGAGAGACTGGACATATGTATACCTATGGCTGATTCATGTTGGTTTGACAGAAATAAACAAAATTCTGTAAAGCAATTATCCTTCAATTAAAAAATAAATAAATTTTTAAAAAGCATGGTTGCCACAAACCTTCAATTTGTAATAAAACAAATATAGTATTTCTGAAGTGTAATAAAGGAATGAATAAAATGAGATAGGCCTGTATATGACAGATGAAACTAGTTGCAGGATGTAAGAAAATAAAGATAGATGTACTTAAGGTTGACCTCATGCAGTTTAATGCATCTTTAAATAAAAATTCTTAGCTGCAACACCTTGAAGTAGACTCTTTCTCTTTGGCTGTCATACTAATTTTTATAAATGTGATAACTGAAGTTTTTAAAATGTGATGGCTGAAGTTTCAAAAGTGTGTATAAAGTAAAACTGAAGTTAGACAATTCCAAAGAACTTGTTTTTCCTTTCAATGAGATTCATTAGTTGCTTTTTCCACTAAAATTGGAGTAGGTTTTACATATAAGGATAAAAATAAACCTGTGTTTTGAGTCAAATTGTAGACAAATGACATTTTCTATAAAAACTAGTACTAACATTAAGCTCTGTGGGCAATCTATGAAATTCTTTTTATAAACACCCTAATCACAATGCATTTATCAGTTGCTCTAATAGACAGTTATTTTAAAATCTGTTCAAAATAAATATCTTGACTAAAAATTATTGTTTAAGATAAAGCATTCGTTCCTCCTTGTGGACTTTTTGGCCAATTACATTCAAAAGATTAGCTACAAAGCAATCTTAAAACATATCTCAGGTTAAACTGTGGCAACATACAAGTGTTTTAAGTGAAAATGTGAACCTTTAAAACTGCACATTTTCAAAGTTTTTAATATAATTAACATTCTGATATTTAATTTATATATTATGGAATTTAGAATTGCAACATTAATCTGTGCTATTTTAGCAGATTTGTAATTGATCTCAGTACTTGAGTCCTACAACATGTACCACTCATGCCATAAGACATTGTTTAGTTTACAAGTTTATAGCATTTAAAGATTCAGTAGGGAGTTCTCAATACATGTTCATTTTTAGCATTAGTTATTTTCAAATTTGGTTCTGAAGAATGAGTCACATTATTTCTAATGCTAAAACAGTTACAGTTTAGGTCAATTCACAAAACTATTGCATTTGCAAAGATTCACTTTCATTTTCCAAATGTATAACTTCTTACAAATGTACCTCAGATGATTATGAAGCTTTAGAAAAATTCTTTTTTTAATTGTCATTATTTTTAAAATGACATCTTAAGCCAATTTTAAAATATATTTAATAAAAATTTTCAACTACTAGAAGTGATAAAATGCTAAGAGATGTTGCTGTGCTTATTGTAATTAGGCTTGACCCATGGAGGGAAAGAAAAGAGAACATCCATTTCTCTTGTACCAGAAAATATTGGAAGTGTGCAAGCTTTCATTCAGACCTAGAACAAGGCACACATATAGTTTCTATTTCAGTGTTATTCATATCCTGATCTGTCATTGTCTCCATTTTATTACCATCTCTTTTCAAATACTTTGCTTAACTCCATTTCACATTCTAAAATTCAGTGTTCTTTACTGACTGAAAATTTACATGAATTTTCAGTTTTTGCCACAGATGAAAGGGAAATAAGTTGTTCATAAAATTATTATATATGGGTGGCACCATGCTAAAAGATGGTCTTTTGAGTGGAAAAGCTCAGGTGAAAAGTGCATTGGGACAATAAAGATAAACATGGCAGGCACCTAGAGAAAAGAACACAAAGGTCCCAAAGAGAAGCAGCTCTAAATTTAAAGGCATGATTTATAGAAGCTGAAAATGAACTGCCTTTTCCTGGGTTAAACCTCTGTCCCTGATCCCTGAGAAATCTTATCACTTTCTTCCAGTTCTGTCCCAATCCACATACATACACTCTGTTGTGTTCACTTTTATTTTTTTGTGTTGTTATGGATATTGTTTGCTGCTTCTAAGTTTTAAAAGCATGTACTATTCTAAAGGAATTGTCTCCCAACTCCTTTCAATTTTAGTGCCAATCCCTTACAGTGGGAAGTATGGGGGCTGGAGGCACTGCCTCCTCCTTCTTTCCCATATTTCCTTATTTGGTTGTCAGAGGTTGATAGCTATGCAAATTCTATGGGCCACCAAATCAGGCCTCTTTGACTTCTGACGTACCTAATGAAAAGACTTGCTGACTCTCCAAACTATCATTAACCTCAGTGAAGGGAGCTGGCCAGAGAGAACTCTAGTTTTCTTTGGAGGGAGTGACTGGATGGGGATATCACTGAGAAGACTCTAAAGTGCAATGGGTTTCTGGGAAAGCTGTGGGCTAAAGCTGCCTAGTGATTCCAAAGTGCCATCCTTTCTGCACTGGACCCTGTTCAGCTCCTCATGATAATAAATAATAAATTTATTATCATAATAAATAAAGTAACCAGGTAAGCATTCCCTTCATCATTCCAGATTTCATATCCCTTTGTGGATAACACTGCCAGCACTGAAGGGATCAAGGATTCTCCAGAGAATGAAGGGCCTCAGAATTATAGTCAATGACATATACACCTTCCACATGACTTAGGAACACTATCTGAAGAAGCAGGATATTAGGAACTCACTAGAATGTTCAAGGAAAAAGACACAACTTAGAAGAAAAAAATTCTCTTTGTTTGCATCTCTCCCCACCTCTCCCCTCACTGGACCCTCTGGCAGGCTGTAAGAATTCACTTCACCAACTGCGGCTCTCTTCAGTTTCCTCCAGGCAAGGAGCAACTGAAGCAGGCAGGGATGTGGCACTAGAGTAAGGCTCTGGAGGGGCCTGCTGGTAATCACACAGGAGAATGGGAGGGGTGTCAAATAGAGAGAAATAAAAATGCAGAAACTAAAACAAAAATAAATAAATAAGGGAAGAAGGAAAGAGAAAAGAAATTAAGGAAGAAAGGAAGGAGAACAGAGAGAGCAAGAACTTGCAGCAACTTTCAGGGCTGCTAAACTGCTGCTGTTCAAAGGCAAATGGGTGCTGAAATTACTTCCCCAAATAAACTCCTCTAGTCCCATTCACTCACTCCACAGATTCCCTTCCTGCTAGGCTTAACTTGCTCTGTACAGTAAAACCATTTCCATGGTAATCTGTAGCCACACAAAAGGTCATCTGTAATATTGAGTCATGAATACCTCTTACACCAGGCTGGTGATCTCTCCACTACTTTCCTTTTTTCTTTAGTGCTGAACTTTCTCCAGTGGAATAATACTCCTTTTCTTCCTTCCCATAAAGAGAAGGGAGATTTCTTCTCATTCCCATAGTGTATTGCTTTTGTCTTTCCTACCTTACACTCATCCAACTCCTCCTATGACACACAAATGAGTAACTCGCCCACTTCAATCTTTGTCAACACAAACACAAACTTAAATTCAGAAGGCAGTATTTCTGGGGAAAAAAAAAGTGGCTTTTTAAACTCTCTTTATCATGAGTTCCCTCCCTTACTTTAACACCATCTGTTCTTTGTTTTCCTAGAAATATTTTAAGTCCTTATGTTTTTCTCTATATCTTTAGCCACTTCTCATAAGTTAAAACAGGTGGATGGCATTCCTTAAAGACACAATTTCAAAATTCTATCTTTCACAGTTTAAAGTAGAACTACTTTAATGAACGGTTAAAGTAAAATTACTTTAATTGTTGTCTGAGGAGGCCTTAAAAGTAGCTGTGTAAAGAAGAGAAGTGAAAGGCAACAGAGAAAAGGGAAAATTTACACATTTGAATGCAGAGTTCCAAAGAAGAGCAAGGAGAGATAAGAAAGCCTTCTTCAGTGTTCAATGCAAAGAAAGAGGAAAGCAATAGAAATTCTAGGGAAAGACTAGAGATCTCCTCAAGAAAACTAGAGATATCAAGGGAACATTTCATGCAAAGATGGGCACAATAAAGGACAAAAATGGTACAGACCTAACAGAAGCAGAAGATATTAAGAAGAGGGGTAAGAATACACAGAACTATACAAAAAAGATCCTCATGACCCAGATAACCAAGATGGTGGGATCAGTCACCTACAGCCAGACATCCTGGAATGTGAAGTCAAATGGGCCTTAGGAAGCATCACTATGAGCAAAGCTAGTGGAGGTGATGGAATACCAGTTGAGCTATTTCAAAACCTAAAAGATGATGCTGTGAAAGTGCTGCACTCAATATGCCAGCAAATTTGGAAAACTCAGCAGTGGCCACAGGACTGGGAAATGTCAGTTTTCATTCCAATCCCAAACAAAGGCAATGTCAAGGAATGTTCAAACTACTGCATAATTACACTCATCTCACACGCTAGTAAAATAATGCTAAAAATTCCCCAAGCCAGGCTTCAACAATACATGAACTGTGAACTTTCAGATGTTCAAGCTGGAAAGAAAAGGCAGATGAACCAGAGATCAAATTGCCAACAGCCAGTGGCTCATAGAAAAAGCTAGAGAATTCAAGAAATGCACCTACTTTTGCTTCATTAACTATGCTAAAGCCTTTGACTGTGTGGGTCACAACAAACTGTGGAAAATTCTTCAAGAGATGGGAACACCAGACCACCTGACCTGCCTCCTGAGAAATCTGTATGCAGGCCAAGAAGCAACAGTTAGAACTGGACATGGAACAACAGACTGGTTCCAAATAGGGAAAGGAGTACATCAGGGCTGTATATGTCACCCTGCTTATTTTACTTATATACAGAGTACATCATGAGAAATGCTGGATTGGATGAAGCAAGCACAAGCTGGAGTCAAGATTGCTGGGAGAAATATCAATCAACTTAGATATGCAGATGACACCATCTTTATGGCAGAAAGTGAAGAAGAACTAAAGAGCCTCTTGATGAAAGTGAAAGAGGAAAGTGAAAAAGTTGGCTTAAGTATGGCAAAAACCACTACAATATTGTAAAGTAATTAGCCTCCAACTAATAAAAATAAATGGAAGAAAAAGAAAACTAAGATCATGGCATCTGGTTCCATCACTTCATGGCAAATAGATGGGGAAACAATGGAAACAGTGACAGACTTTATTTTTTTTTTTTTTTTCAAAATGACTGCAGATGGTGATTGCAGCCACGAAATTTAAAGACTCTTGCTTCTTGGAAGAAAAGTTATGACCAACCTAGACAGCATATTAAAAAGCAGAGACATTACTTTGCCAACAAACGTCCATCTAGTCAAAGCTATGGTTTTTCCATTAGTCATGTATGGATGTGAGAGTTGGACTATAAAGAAATCTGAGTGCCGAAGAATTGATACTTTTGTATTGTGGTGTTGGGGAAGACTTTTGAGTGTCCCTTGGACAAAAAGATCCAACCAGTCCATCCTAAAGGAAATCAGTCCTGAATATTCATTGGAAGGACTGATGCTGAAGCTGAAACTCCAATACCACCTGATGCGAAGAACTGACTCATTTGAAAAGACCCTGATGCTGGGAAAGTTTGAAGCCAGAAGAATGGGATGACAGAGAATGAGATGGTTGGATAGCATCACCAACTCAATGGACATGAGTTTGAGTAAGCTCCAAGAGTTGGTGATGGACAGGGAAGCCTGATGTGCTGCAATACAAGGGGTCACAAAGAGTCAGACATGACTGAGCGACTGAAGTGAACTGAACACTAATGAAATATACTAAGGTATGATTAGTAATATTAAATCCATTAATCTATTGTTTCTGACCTTTGCTTGTAATAAAGGTTATTAATAATTATTTAACAAATTATTCAATTGTTTTATTAGCACAAAATAAGAGTTCACTTTCAAGGTACTGAAAGACTGTGCAAAAGAGGTAACTAATGAGTGCTTTATAGGAAGAAAAATGAGTCTTCCCTAGTGGCTCAGGCAGTGAAGAGTGCAATGTGGGAGACCCGGGTTCTATCCCTGCCTTGGGAAGATCCTCTGGAGAAAGGAATAGCAACCCACTCCAGTACTCTTGCCTGGGAAATCCTGTGGACAGAGGAGCCTGGCAGGTCCCAATCCATGGAGTTGCAAAGAGTCAGACATGGCTGAGCGATTAACACACACACACACACACATATGTAAACATACTTGATTATTGATCACCTTAGTTTTAACTTTCATTCACCGATATGTAGTACTTAAACATACTTGATATCCAAAGAAAAAATTAAGTACAGAACTTTAATACTTCATTTTAGAAATCTATGAAGTTAAATTTTGAAAAGCATTCACTATCAGGTTATCAAGATGTCAATGTGTTACTCAATTAATCTGGGGGTTTTGTATTTCCTTTACCTTGGAGTTGCAAATAAACATAATTATTGATACTACATGAACACATGTTATATCTCCCATTTATTACTGTTGACTTAGCACAGAAAATGAAATATTAAAATAATCACTGATGCTTCTTTCAGCACATTAACTGTGTTCAATTTTACCAGAGCCATATAGACACAATTATTAACAAAAGAGCTAATTTTCTAAGATATTCAGTATATATGCTTTAGTTGAATAAAATGTTTTTGAATAAAACATAATTTCAATGTTTACACACAGCTGAAACTAAAAGTAATAAAATTCCCTTTCTATGAGATTTCCTACCAGGTCTTTTGTTAGCACACTTTGTTGAATTTAACACCACCTTCTCTGAAGACTAACTTTCTTCTCAAGAGTTCACCATAAACTGATCTCCTCACATTCTCTGCACCTCACTTGCAACAATCACATGGATACTGTTGCTAGGAGACCAAGAATATTACTGTTGCATCATTACCGCTATTATAGTTGAGTATTTTCAAATGAGCATTTTTATATGAGACAATTATGATTTCCAAGTCTCAAATAAAACAATTCTACATTGGACATATTAAGGATTAACATTTCTCAAGTTATTTTGACTTCAATAAAAATAGTAAAAATAAATAAATAATATATACAGATGAATTTGCTGTTGTTGTTCAGTTGCAAGGTTGTGGGTGACTCTGCAACCCCATGAACTGTAGCACACCAGGCTTTCCTGTACTTCATTATGTCCTGAGTTTGCTCAAACTCATGTCTACTGAGTCAGTAATGCCATCCAACCATCTCATTCTCTGTTACCCCCTTCTCCTCTTGCCCTCAATCTTTGCCAGTATCAGGGTCTTTTCCAATGAGTTGGCTCTTCACATCAGGTTGCCTAAATATTGGATCTTCAGTTTTAGTGTCAGTCCTTCCAATGCACATTCAGGGTGGGTTTCCTTTTAGACTGAGTGGTGTGATCTCCTTGCTGTCCAAGGGACCCTCAAG
Organism: Odocoileus virginianus; assembly: GCF_023699985.2. Lineage (NCBI taxonomy): Eukaryota > Metazoa > Chordata > Mammalia > Artiodactyla > Cervidae > Odocoileus > Odocoileus virginianus. The sequence goes on along the minus strand of NC_069708.1, from coordinate 33,661,000 downwards.
AATCTACTATAGCACCATTCGAAAGCATCTATTCTTTGGTACTCAGCCTTCTTTATGGTCCAACTCTCACATCCATACATGACTACTGGAAAAACCAAAGTACCTTTGTTGGCAAAGTGATATCTCTTCTTTTTAATATACTCTTGTCATAGCTTTTCTTCCAAGGAGCCAGTGTCTTTTGATTTCATGACTGTAGTAAACTTCTGCAGTGATTTTGGAGGCCAAGAAAATGAAATCTGTCACTGTTTCTGTTTCTTCCCCATCTATTTGCCATGAAGTGATGGGACTAGATGACACAGTCTTAGTTCTTTGAATGCTGAGTTTTAAGCCAGCTTTTTCACTCTCCTCTTTCACCTTCATCAAGAGGCACTTTAGTTCCTCTTCAATTACTACCAATAAAGTGGTATCATCTGCATATATGAGGTTGTTGATATTTCTCCTGGCAATCTTGATTCCAGCTTCTGATTTACCGAGCCTGGCATTTTGCATGCTGTACTCTGCATACTAGTTAGATAATCAGAGTGACAATATACAGCCTTGGCATACTCCTTTCCCAAATGTGAAAGGAGTCTGGTTCTACCTGTTGCTTCCTGACCTGCATACAGGTTTCTCTGGAGGCAGGTAAGGTGGTCTGGTATTCTCACCTCTTTAATAATTTTTTTAGTTTGCTGTGATCCACACAATCAAAGGTTTTGGTGTAGTCAATGAAGCAAATGTCGGTGTTTTTCTAGAATCCCCTTGCTTTTCTATGATCCAACAGATGCTGGCAATTTGATTTCTGGTTCCTCTGCCTCTTCTAAATCCAGTTTATACATCTGTAAGTTCTCAGTCACATACTGTTGAAGCATAGCTTTAAGGATTTTGAAAATTACCTTGCTAACATGTGAGATGAGCAAAATTGTGCACTAGTTTGAACATCCTTTGGCATTAGAATGTAAACTGATGTTTTCCAGTCCTGTGGCCACTGCTGAGTTTTCCAAATTTTCTGGCATATGAGCGCAGCACTTTCACAGCATCATCTTTCAGGATTTTAATTAGCTCAGATGGAATTCCATCACCTCCACTAGCTTTGTTTGTAGTGATGCTCCCTAAAGTCCACTTGATTTCCCACTCCAGGATGTCTGGTTCTTGGTGAGTGATCACACCATTGTAGTTATCCGTGTCATTAAGATCTTTTTGTACAGTTTTTCTGTGTGTTCTTGCCATCTCTTCTTAATATCTTCTGTTTATGTTATGTCCATACTCTTCCTGTCCTTCACTGTGCCCATCTCTTAATGAAATGTTCCCTTGATATCTCTAAGGTAGTTAATGCAGTAGATCAGCAATACTCAAAGCATTTTGGCTTTAGGATGTTTATGCATGCTAAAGAATTGAGAAACTGAAGGATTTTGTTTACATGGATTACATTTATCCAGGTTTACCCATTAGAAATGAAAACTGAGTTCCACACAAAGACTTGGAACTAATTAATTCAGCAAGATGGCAAAATACAAGATTAATATACAGAAATCTGTTGCATTTCTTTATACTAACAATGACATACCAGAAAGAGAAAATAAAAATCAATCCCACTTAAAATCACTTTAAAATATAACTAGGAGTAAACTTAACCATAGAGATGAAAGATCTATATGTTGAAAATTATGAGACAGTGATCAAGGAAACTGAAGATAATTCAAAGAAATGGAAATATATCCCATGCTCTTGAATTGGAAGAATTTGTAATGTCAAAATGGCCATACTACCATAAGCAATCTACAGATTTAGCAGAACTCCTATAAAATATTCATGACATTTTTTCACAGAACTATAACAAAGAATCCAAAAATGTTTGTATGGAGTCACAAACGACCCAGAATTATGAAATTAATCATAAGGGAAAAGTAATAAAGCTGGAGGCACAACTGTTCCAGACTTCAGACTATACTACAAAGTTGCAGTAATAAAAGCAGCATAATGCTGGCATAAAAGCAGACATGTAGATCAATGAAACAGAATAGAATCCCAGAAATAAACTTACATACTACATCCAATTAATCTACAACAAAGAAGGCAAGAACATACAGTGGAGAAAAGAGTCTCTTCAATAAGCTATGTTAGAAAGTCAGACAGCTACATGTAATTCAATGAAATTAGAACATTTCTTCACACCATATACAAAAATAAACTTAAAATGATTTAAAGACTTAAATATGATACATGAAATAGGCAAAACATTCTCCAGTATAAATTATAGCAATATAATTAGATTAGACCAATATCCCAAGGCAAAATAAATAGAAAGAAAAATAAACATGTGGGACCTAATCAAACCTAAAAGCTTTTGCACAACAAAGGAAGCCATCAATGAAACAAAAAGACAACACTTAGAATGGGAGAAAATACTTGAAAATGATGCGACTGACAAGAGGTTAATATCCAAAATATATAAAGAGCTCATATAACTCAATATAAAAAAAAAATGGGCAGAAAACTTTAATAGACATTTTTCCAAAGAATACATACAGATGGACAAAAAGCACATAAAAAGATGCTTAACACTGGTAATTCTCAGAGAAATGCAAATCGAAACCACAATGAGGTATCACCTCACACTGTTCACAATCAGTTCAGTTCAGTCACTCAGTCAGGTCCGACTCTTTGTGACCCCATGGACTGCAGCACACCAGGCCTCCCTGTCCATCACCAACTCCTGGAGTTTACTCAAACTCATGTCCATTGAGTTGGTGATGCCACCCAACTATCTCATCCTCTGTCATCCCCTTCTCCTCCCACCTTCAATCTTTCCCAGCCTCAGGGTCTTTTCCAATGAGTCAGCTCTTCGCATCAGCTGGCCAAAGTATTGGAGTTTCAGCTTTAACATCAGTCGTTCCAGTGAATATTCAGGACTGATCTCCTTTGGGATGGACTGGTTGGATCTCCTTGCAGTCCAAGGGACCCTAAAGAGTCTTCTCCAACACCACAGTTAAAAAGCATCAATTCTTCAGTGTTCAGCTTTCTTTATAGTCCAACTCTCACATCCATACATGACTACTGGAAAAACCGTAGCTCTGACTAGATGGACGTTTGTTGGCAAAGTAATGTCTCTGCTTTTTAATATACTGTCTAGGTTGATCATAACTTTTCTTCCAAGGAGTAAGCATCTTTTGTTCACATGGTATCATCAAAAAGTCTACAAACAATAAATGTTGAGCAGGTTGTGGAGAAAAGGGAACCCTTGTGTACTGTTGGTGAGAATGTAAACTGGTGCAGCCCTTATGGACAACAGTATTGAGGCTCATTAGAAAAAAAAAAAAAAAACCTAAACTAAAAATAGAGTTACCATATGGTCTAGCAATCCCAATCCTGGGCATTTATCTGAAAAAGAGAAAAACTCTAGTTCAAAAGGATACGTGCACTTCAATGTTCATAGCATCACTATTTACAATAATCAAGAGATGTAAACAACCCAGGTGCCCATCAACAGAATATTGGTTTAAGAAGATGTGGTATATATGCACAATGGAATATTATTCAGCCATGAAAAGAATGAAATATTGCCGTTTGAAGCAGCACGGATGGACCTAAATGATATCATACTAAGTGAGGAAAATCAGACAAAGATGAATACTATATAGTATCACTTATATGTAGAATCTAAAAAATAATGCAAATGAATGTATAAATTATACAAAACAGACTCATAGACATAGAAACCAAAGTTATAGTTATCAAAGAGGAAAAGGAGGGGGAAGGGATAAATTAGGAGTATAGGCTTAACAAACTGTTATACATAAAATAGATAAGCAACAAGGATTAATCAAATAGCACTGGGTATTATATTTAATAGTTTGCAATCATCTATAATAAAAAATAACTTGAAAATATATATGTATAACTGAGTCACTTTCCTGTATATCTTGAAGCTAATATAATATTGTAAACCTGAAAACTGAGACATTTTTTTAAAATTCCAAAATTCCAATTTTCGCTTAAAGGCTTACATTTTGTCACTGGCAATGAACATCATCAGCTGTCTTCTTGAAGTGAAAAATTCAAATCATTCATTTTTGAATAAAGAAATCTCTCAAATAACCAAATCAAAATGACCATTGTTTGTCACCAGTTCTTCCAAGTAAAGATGGTGTTCCACGAAAAAGGCATTTAAGAAAGTTTCACGATTCAAACAATCTTATAACTGTTTTTTTCTGGAGATAACCACCATATACCTGGTAAGAGAAAGAAGTGGTTTCTGCCTACTTTCCATCCTGTTTTACAGATTATTAGAGAGATGTATACTCAAGGGTCTAAATCTAATAAAATTAACATTTTTACTGCTTAATGAAAGACATTAAGCAAAACTGGCTTTTCTTCCTCCTCTGAGTGCATTGTGATGAATAATACAAATTACTACTACAGTTTAGTATTAGTGCTTTGATTCATGCTAAGGCATTAGTAGTTTTACTTATTGTTCTTGCATCATTGTGCAAATGTCAACATAGTACATAATGCAAATAGTGTTTTAGTACTATGAAAACAGTTTGACCTCATGGATCTCCAGAAGTATCTTTGGGACTCAGGCATCCTTGGCCTACACTTTGAAAGCGACTCAAAAGCACTATAACTAAAAGCATGAGTTTCTCATTTCCACATCTTCTCTTTTATTTACACCCAAAGCTTAGTTTAGGTTCCTGTGTGCTTTATATAATGACATTTTAAATACTTTTGTTGAACAGAAATATTTTTGCTGTTTTTCCTATGGGAAAAGAGGAACTACAATTTAATAGCTATATTCTATTTCCAAATTCATATATACACCAGAGCTGTGTTATTCTCTACTGCCACTTGGATGAACAAACTCACATTAAATGCAAGAGAAAAATGAACAGAAAATATTTAGTAAACAAAATCATGGTTCATTGTGCATATTAATAATTTTAAATGAAATAAATAAGCGGAAAGAAAAACTATATAAAACTCATAAAGGATGATTTTAAATAACTTTTAAAAAAGATAAAAAGTAAAGCTGCACAAGAACTCCTTTGCTTTAATATTATTCCAAAGGTTCACTATACTAATAAAACTTCTAGCAAATTAATACAAATCCTTTACATAAAACATCATGACCTCTTTGATGGCAGAAAGTTTTATGTTTGGCAGAAATAAAAAAAATAGAACATGACTTTAATCAAACAAGATTTAATGGTATTTACATCATCACTTTTTTCTATTTCCAAAACATATTTTTAAAGCTTTTTTATCTCCAATAATTTGTTCCTTACTCCTTAACACTTCCCTTAAACTATGCCTATAAAAGTCCTTCTCTACTCTTTAGTCTCCTTAAACCATTAGGCGCCATCCTTTGGGCACGTTTCAAAACCATTTCATCCTTGAAACCTTTCTGATCTCTCTTACCTTTGACATTTGCTTGTATTTTATGGCATTCAGAATATTCTTCCTATTATTTTTTAACATATTTATTTTACTTCTGATACTAATATGCTTTAAGAAGGAATAGACTAGTCTTTCCCATATATGTATACTCTTCAAGGTCTGAAAGTGAATGTGAAAGTCGCTCAGTAGTGTCCAACTCTGCGACTCCATGGACTGTAGCCTGCCAGGCTTCTCTGTCCATGGGATTCTCAGGACTAACATGATGCTTTTCTCAATAAGAAAATGTTGATCTGAACCTATAAACATTTGGTGAAGTTATATAGTGTGTAAGGTACAAAACTAAATTATGTATATATGAAGCAGATGACCATTATTAACTTCTGAGCTTTTATAATCTATTGGGGGGAAATTAAGCATGAAAATAGCAAGATATATGATGGTAAATTGAAACTATAATGTGATATAATATGATCATATAATAATGTCAGAGGAAGATTTTGGGCAAGAATTTATTGAAGTTCTCCCTCAGTTATGGCTAATGAGAGTCAGTAAGATAAAATACAATAACTTTTCTTCAATTGCTAAAATTCATGGAAAAATAAATAGTTCCTCCAAAGTGCTATTATCACAGTGGTCCTCAATGAAGAATAATTTCCCCCACCCCCAGAATATATCTGGCAATTTCTGGAGATTTATTTGGTTGTCACAACTGTGGACAGGGAATTATTACTGGTACCTAGTGGATAGAGGCTAGGAATCTAAATAGCTTACAAAGCACAAGGCAGCTTCCCACAAAAATGAATTATCCAGTCTAAATATCAATAGTGCCAAGGTTGAGAAACTACTTGCTTTTAGGAAGCACAGACATTTACTTAGATTCAATGAATTCAATGAGAAGTATTGCTAGTCAAGGATACCAAGGTCTCTAAAATTTAAGATTCCGTTTTGTAAAACTCTCAGAAATTTCTGGTTTAAGAAGGGAAAATAATAGCATGTTAGTCAGTAATTAAGAGTCTATTAAAGGTATTTCACGTTGTTTTCTTACTGATTTTTGTGGTAGATTCAACTTTTTTAAGTCTAAGAATTAATCAGATTAGAATGCATTTAATTGATTTTTTAGCACAGTGATTTCACTTTAGTAAAAGTGACACATGTTCATTTAAATATTTAAGCAACAGTAAAAAAAATACAACTAGGATAGAAAAAAGAAATTACCTTGAATCCTACTAGTGCTAAAATTTGAAGAAACACACTCTGGAACACTTTGTTCCCTCTGTGTATATATCATATGGAAGGTTAGAAATAAATGATTTTACTACAAAAGGATTGTATATTACTTTAAATAAAATTATATCAATTTTACTTAATTTAGTAGACAAACTAAAGTTAAACTGAAGAAATGGTTGAATATCAGATAAATGACTCTACAACAAGGTAGATTAGCTTTTAAAAAATTAAAGTAAAACAACTCCACTATACTGACATTAAAGTATTTTTCTATTTTTAACTATTTATTTTAAAATAATATTTATTGGAATATAGCAGCTTTACAATGTTGTATTAGTTTCTACTGTAGAGCAAAGTAAATCAGCTATATATATATATATCCATATATCTCATTTTTGGATTTCCTTCCTATTTAGGTCAGCACAGAGCACTGAGTAGTTTCCTGTGCTAACAGTAGGTTCTCATTAGTTATTTATTTTATAAATAGTATCAATAGTGAATATATGTCAATCTGAATCTTTCAATTCATCCCACTTCCTATTTCCCCCTTGGTATCCATACAGTTATTCTCTACATTCATGTCTCTATTTCTACTTTGCAAATAAGATCATCTACACCATTTTTCCAGATTCCACATATATGTGTTAATATATGATATTTGTTTTTCTCTTTCTGACTTACTTCATTCTGTATGACAGTCTCTAGGTCCATCCACGTCTCTACAAATGACTTAGTTTCCTTCCTTCTTATGTCTGAGTAATATTCCATTGTATATATGTACCACACGTTCTTTAGTCACTCCTCTGTTGATGCAGATTGAGGTTACTTCCATATCCTGGCTGCTGCAATAAACAATGGGGTTCATTTTTGAGTTTTGTCTTTTTGAGTTATGTTTTTCTCCAGGTATATGCCCAGTAGCAGAGCTGTTGATTCATATGGTTTGTGGGTTCGATCCCTGGGTAGGAAAGATTCCCTGGAGGAGGAAAAGGCAACCCACTCCAGTATTCTTGCCTAGGAAATTCTATGGACAGAAGAGCCTGACAGGCTACAGTACATGGGGTTGCAAAGGGTTGGACATGACTTAGTGATTAAGCATGCACACATACATGGTATTAGTTACCTATTTTAACTTGTTGAAATATACTTATTCCAAGCTATGAAAGATAATGAAATCAGCATACTGACATTTCATCTCACTCATGATTGTTATTGGCTATGTCATCATTTTTATATCACTAAGATATAAAGCATTTGCACCTTACAACCAAATGGTCTTAATTTATCTATCTTCTTTTACTTCTAATTTCCTAATAACTGTACAAATGTGGTCTGTCTTTTATAGTTATATTTGTTCTACTTTCTGTGATTCTTACATTCTTTCAACAATTTTACATATTGCTAGATCTTACTATTCTAGTAAAAACATTGTAGGGGTTATTAATGACTTCCATTTGGTATGCAGATAGTTGGAAAGCATATCATTCTCACGGTAACATTAAGATAAACTAGATAATATACAAAATCATAGATTTCCATGAATCTGTCAGAGAGGCAAGGTTGCAGGGCAACAAGCTGGCCTGAAATCTAAGGAAAGAGAAGTGCTTCCAAGAATGGAACATGAGAATTGGGTTAATTTGCAGAATAACATGGGAAGGTAATAGGCTGCCTACAAAGTATGTGTGTATGTGTGTATATATGTATATATATATATATATATATATATATATATATATATATATATATAAAACTGCTTAAGGCTGTATGTGAGTTAGCATGACAGTATAGAGCCCTTGAAATCTGTAGACCATGGAGAGTTCTAACCACTTGCAGGTTTTTCTCTACAAACCTCTCTGGCTGCCCACAGAAAACAACAATAAACAAAAAACCAAAATGAAACACTGAGGACTGGACAGGAGGCCAGAGCACACTGTATAAACCTGGGTGAAAGGAGTGGTTACCAATGTGGGAAAAACATGAATCTCTGTTCAGAACACTCTACCTTATGGAACAAAAGCCTAAGCTTCTAGGGGAAGGACAGCAAACCTTGTCATTCTCAGGGCACAGTCGAAGACCCACTGTGGCTAGAGGAAAGTAATATAAAACAAAACAAAAACAATCTCAACCACAGGAACAAGGGCAAGAACATTGAGAAAGTCCTTTTCAGGAGAACCAGGGGCACAGGGCCAGTGGAGGACAGAAGCTACAAGACCATAGAGAATATCCTCACCTGACCTCCGCATCAGCAGAATCATTTTTCAAGTACCTTCTCTGAAGCACAGGATCACAAAGAAAGGCTAAAGCTGAGAGTGTGATACAAACACTGGATAAATCCTCCAGCAATATAGATTGATGACCTTGAGCTCATCCTACAAGCACAAGGGAACTAGAGGAATTTGAAGTAGGTGGTACACTGAGAATAATCACAGCAAGAGCAAAATCTACACCCACTTCAATTTCTGTTTAGATTATCTCAAATATCCAACATTAAAGGCCTAACAGGAGAAACATGCCCATTTCCTATATATATATATACATATATATATATATATATATATATATGATTTACCCTAGTCTTCTCTGTCCTACACATTCTGTTCAATTATAAAGCAAATAGTTCTTAGTTACAAAAAAGAAAGAGAAAACAGTAGAACAGATATTCAAATATAAATAATATATATGGTGAAATTATCAGAGAACTTAAAAGAACTATGATTAAATAGTAGAAAAAGTGGAAAACATTCATTAGCAGATGGGGAATTTCAGTAGAAAGGTGGAAAATATAAGAAATCAAGTTAAAATATTAGGAATAAAAACAAGACAACAGAGATAAAGAATGTCTTCAACAGGCCTATTTGTAGGCTAGACACAGTTGAGAAAAAAACCAATGAACTTGGAGACAAATAAATAGAAATTATCGAAACTAAAACAAAATGGGATGGAGGGAAGGGAGGAGAGAAAGATGGGAAGAAGGACGAGGAGAGGGAGAAAGACTATTATAGAGAACAGTGCATCCAAAAGCTGTGGGACTATATCAAATGGTTAAACAAAATATGTAATTGCAAACCCAGAAGGAAAAAACGATAGGAGTAGAATAAATATTTGAAGAGACAAGAGATGAGGAACTTCCAAAAGCAATAAAACCACAGAAAATCACAGACCCAAGAAGTTCAAAGTAAAAAGAATAAGCACACATACACACACATGCCTAGTCACAATCAGTTCAGTTCAGTTCAGTTACTCAGTCATGTCTGACTCTTTGCAACCCCATGAACCGCAGCACGCCAAGCCTCCCTGTCCATCACCAATTCCCAGAGTTTACCCAAACCCATGTCCATTGAGTCGGTGATGCCATCCAGCCATCTCATCCTCTGTCGTCCCCTTCTCCTCCTGCTCTCAATCTTTCCCAACATCAGGGTCGTTTCAAATGAGGTCAGCTCTTTGCATCAGGTGGCCAAAATATTGGGAGTTTCAGCTTCAACATCATTCCTTCCAATAAACACCCAGGACTGATTTCCTTTAGGATGGACAGGTTGGATCTCCTTGCAGCCCAAGGGACTCTCAAGAGTCTTCTCCAACACCACAGTTCAAAAGCATCAATTCTTTGGTGCTCAGCTTTCTTTATAGTCCAACTCTCACACCCATACATGACCACTGGAAAAAGTATAGCCTTGACTAGATGGACCTTTGTTGACAAAGTAATGTCTCTGCTTTTTAAAATGCTGCCTAGTTTGGTCATAACTTTCCTCCCAAGGAGTAAGTGTCTTTTAATTTCATGGTTGCAATCACCATCTGCAGTGATTCTGGAGCCCATTAACAAGTCAGCCACTGTTTTCACTCTTTCCCCATCTATTTGCCATGAAGTGATGGGACTGGATGCCATGGTCTTAGTTTTCTGAATGTTAAGCTTTAAGCCAACTTTTTCACTCTCCTGTTTTACTGTCATCAAGAGGTTTTTTAGTTCTTCTTCACTTTCTGCCATAAGGGTGGTGTCATCTGCATATCTGAGGTTATTGATATTTCTCCCAGCAATCTTGATTCCAGCTTGTGCTTCCTCCAGCTCAGCGTTTCTCATGAGGTACTCTGCATATAAGTTAAATAAGCAGGGTGACAATATACAGCCTTGATGTACTCCTTTTCCTATTTGGAACCAGTCTGTTGTTCACATGTCCAGTTCTAACTGTTGCTTCCTGACCTGCATGCAGGTTTCTCAAGAGACAGGTCAGGTGGTCTGGTATTCCCATCTCTTTCAGAATTTTCCACTGTTTATTGTGATCCACACAGTCAAAGGCTTCAGCATAGTCAATAAAGCAGAAACAGATGTTTTTTTCCAGAACTCTCTTGTTTTTAGGATGATCCAGCGAATGTTGGCAGTTTGAACTCTGGTTCCTGTGCCTTTTCTAAAACCAGCTTAAACATCTGGAATTTCACAGTTCACGCATTGCTGAAGCCTAGCTTGGAGAATTTTGAGCATTACTTTACTAGCGTGTGAGGTGAGTGCAATTGTGCAGTAGTTTGAGCATTCTTTGGCAATGCCTTTCTTTGGGATTGGAATGAAAACTGACCTTTTCCAGTCCTGTGGCCACTGCTGAGTTTTCCAAATTTGCTGGCATATTGAGTGCAGCATTTTCACAGCATCATCTTTTAGGGTTTTAAATAGCTCAACTGGAGTTCCATCACCTACACTAACTTTGTTCGTAGTGATCCTTCCTAAGGCCCACTTGACTTCATATTTCAGGATGTCTGGCTCTAGTCACAATAATTTCAAGCAAATTGATTGTTGAAGGATTCACAAAGAATTAACAATACTTCTCTATGCAACGTATTCTCCCAAAATTGCTGCTTAATTTCACACACAGGTAGTTGTAGCCTCTTGAATCGGTAATAGGTAATATTTACAAAGACTTTTAAAGACAAGCATATGGCTACAAGAAATATAGTACAAATGGGTTTTGAGGAAGTAAAAAGCAAAGGAAAGGGCTTCCCCAATGGTTTAGTGACAAAGAATCTGCCTGCAATGCAGGAGATGCAGGTTCAATCCCTGCATCAGGAAGATCCCTTGGATAAAGAAATGTCAACCCACTCCAATATTTTTGCCTAGGTAATTCCATGGACAGAGAAGCCTGGCAGGCTATAGTCCATGGTGTCATAAGAGTCTGACTTGACTGAGCACACACACACATGCAAAGTGAAAGAAAATCAGTTTTTATCATGTAAATTATGGGAATCACCGAAATTTTAATCATACTGTAGGACAAAGAAACAGAAAAAAATGTGCTTTAAGAATAAAATGGGAGAAAGAGAGGGTGGGATGATTTGAGAGAATAGCATTGAAACATATATATTACTGTATGTAAGAGAGATAACCAGTGTGAGCTAGATGCATGAAGCAGGGCGTGCAAAGTCAGTGCTCTGTGACAACCTAGAGGAATAGGTTGGGGAGGGAGGTGGGAGGGAGTTTCAGGATAGAGGGGATACATGTATACCTATGGCCTATTCATACTGATGTATGGTGAAAACCGTCAAAATACTGTAAAGAAATTATCCTCCAATTAAAATAAACAAATTTTTAAAAAGAAAAAAAAGCCCATTCTGCTTAGAATACATGTGTTTTCACTTTAAAAAAATAATGAAATTATAAAACTGTAAAAATATTGAAAATCTTAAACCATCTAAGACCACAGGCATTGGCCCACTGAAACCGATCATTATTAAGGCCCCAAAGTGACTTGTAGAAAAGTATGGTATTAATTTCCAAGTATTAAGGTTAAGTTCCCAAAGATTTATGGGTTTCTTAAGAGATTATTGGGGCTTTCCTGGTGGCTCAGATGGTAAAAAAATTTGCCTGCAGTGTGGGGTAACTGGGTTTGATCCCTAGTACAGGAAGATCCCCTGCTGGAGAAGGGAATGGAAACTTACTCCAGTATTCTTGCCTGAAGAATCCCATGGGTAGAGGAGTTTGACGGTCTATAGTCCATGTGGTTACAAAAAATTGCACACGATTTAGCAACTAACACTTTCACTTTTTCACTTAAGAGATTATTATAAGATAGCATACAGACTTAATTTTTAAACATACTATACAGAATTGAAGAGAAAAATGAAGTAAACTAATGTCTGTCCAGCTCCTACTAAGTGTCAGGTATCATTAGGCCATTTATATTTTTATATCATTTAATTATCACATATCATTTGCAGTGAATATCATTACATATATTTTATTTTATTTTATTTTTTCATTTATTTTTATTAGTTGGAGGCTAATTACTTTACAATATTGTAGTGGTTTTTGTCATACATTGACATGAATCAGCCATGGATTTACATGTATTCCCCATCGCGGTCCCCGCTCCCACCTCCCTCTGCACCCCATCCCTCTGGGTCTTCCCAGTGCACCAGGCCTGAGAACTTGTCTCATGCATCCAACCTGGGCTGGTGATCTGTTTCACCATAGATAATATACATGTTTCGATGCTGTTCTCTTGAAACATCCCACCCTCGCCTTCTCCCACAGAGTCCACAAGTCTGTTCTATACATCTGAGTCTCTTTTGCCTTTTTTGCATATAGGGTTATCATTACCATCTTTCTAAATTCGATATATATATGTGTCAGTATACTGCAATGGTCTTTATCTTTCTGGCTTACTTCGCTCTGTATAATGGGCTCCAGTTTCAACCATCTCATTAGAACTGATTCAAATGAATTCTTTTTAATGGCTGAGTAATATTCCATGGTGTATATGTACCACTGCTTCCTCATCCATTCGTCAGCTGATGGGCACCTAGGTTGCTTCCATGTCCTGGCTATTATAAAGAGTGCTGCGATGAACATTGGGGTGCACGTGTCTCTTTCGGATCTGGTTTCCTCAGTGTGTATGCCTAGAAGTGGTATTGCTGGGTCATATGGCAGATCTATTTCCAGCTTTTTAAGGAATTTCCACACTGTTTTCCATAGTGGCTGTACTAGTTTGCATTCCCACCAACAGTGTAAGAGGGTTCCCTTTTCTCCACACCCTCTCCAGCATTCATTGCTTGTAGACTTTTGGATAGCAGCCATCCTGACTGGCGTGTAATGGTACCTCATTGTGGTTTTGATTTGCATTTCTCTGATAATGAGTGATGTTGAGCATCTTTTCATGTGTTTTTTTGCCATCTGTATGTCTTCCTTGGAGAAATGTCTGTTTAGTTCTTCGGCCCATTTTTTAATTGGGTCATTTATTTTTCTGGAATTGAGCTGCAGGCATTGCTTGTATATTTTTGAGATTAATCCTTTGTTGCTTCATTTGCTATTATTTTCTCCCAATCTGAGGGCTGTGTTTTCACCTTGCTTATAGTTTCCTTTGTTGTGCAAAAGCTTTTAAGTTTCATTAGGTCCCATTTGTTTATTTTGCTTTTGTTTCTAAAAGTCTGGGATGTGGGTCATAGAGGATCCTGCTGTGATTTATGTCAGAGAGTGTTTTGCCTATGTTCTCCTCTAGGAGTTTTATAGTCTCTGGTCTTACATTTAGATCTTTAATCCATTTTGAGTTTATTTTTGTGTATGGTGTTAGAAAGTGTTCTAGTTTCATTCTTTTACAAGTGGTTGACCAGTTTTCCCAGCACCACTTGTTAAAGAGGTTGTCTTTTTTCCATTGTATATCCTTGCCTCCTTTGTCGAAGATAAGGTGACCATAGGTTCGTGGATTTATCTCTGGGCTTTCTATTCTGTTCCATTGATCTATATTTCTGTCTTTGTGCCAGTACCATACTGTTTTGATGACTGTGGCTTTGTAGTATAGTCTGAAGTCAGGCAGGTTGATTCCTCCAGTTCCATTCTTCTTTCTCAAGGTTACTTTGGCTATTCGAGGTTTTTTGTATTTCCATACAAATTGTGAATTTTTTTGTTCTAGTTCTGTGAAAAATACCGTTGGTAGCTTGATAGGGATTGCATTGAATCTATAGATTGCTTTGGGTAGTATAGCCATTTTGACAATATTGATTCTTCCAATCCATGAACACGGTATATTTCTCCATCTGTTTGTGTCCTCTTCGATTTCTTTCATCAGTGTTTTATAGTTTTCTATGTATAGGTCTTTTGTTTCTTTGGGTAGACATACTCCTAAGTATTTTATTCTTTTTGTTGCAATGGTGAATGGTATTGTTTCCTTAATTTCTTTTTCTGTTTTCTCATTGTTAGTGTATAGGAATGCAAGAGATTTCTGTGTGTTAATTTTATATCCTGCAATTTTACTGTATTCATTGATTAGCTCTAGTAATTTTCTGGTAGAGTCTTAAGGGTTTTCTATGTAGAGGATCATGTCATCTGCAAACAGAGAAAGTTTCACTTCTTCTTTTCCTATCTGGATTCATTTTACTTCTTTTTCTGCCCTGATTGCTGTGGCCAACACTTCCAAAACTATGTTGAATAGTAGTGGTGAGAGTGGGCACGCTTGTCTTGTTCCTGATTTCAAGGGAAATGCTTTCAATTTTTCACCATTGAGGGTGATGCTTGCTGTGGGTTTGTCATATATAGCTTTTATTATGTTGAGGTATGTTCCTTCTATTCCTGCTTTCTGGAGAGTTTTAACCATAAATGGATGTTGAATTTTGTCAAAGGCTTTTTCTGCATCTATTGAGATAATCATATGGTTTTTATCTTTCAATTTGTTAATGTGGTGTATTACATTGATTGATTTGCGGATATTAAAGAATCTTGCATTCCTGGGATAAAGCCCACTTGGTCATGGTGTATGATTTTTTTTAATATGTTGTTGGATTCTGTTTGCTAGAATTTTGTTAAGGATTTTTGCATCTATGTTCATCAGTGATATTGGCCTGTAGTTCTCTTTTTTTGTGGCATCTTTGTCTGGTTTTGGAATTAGGGTGATGGTGGCCTCATAGAATGAGTTTGGAAGTTTACCTTCTTCTGCAATTTTCTGGAAGAGTTTGAGTAGGATAGGTGTTAGCTCTTCCCTAAATTTTTGGTAGAATTCAGCTGTGAAGCCATCTGGTCCTGGGCTTTTGTTTGCTAGAAGATTTCTGATTACAGTTTCGATTTCCTTGCTTGTGATGGTTTTGTTAAGATCTTCTATTTCCTCGTGGTTCAGTTTTGGAAAGTTATACTTCTCTAAGAACTTGTCCATTTCTTCCAAGTTGTCCATTTTATTGGCATAGAGCTGCTGGTAGTAGTCTCTTATGATCCTTTATATTTCAGTGTTGTCTGTTGTGATCTCTCCATTTTCGTTTCTAATTTTGTTAATTTGGTTCTTCTCCCTTTCTTTCTTAAAGAGTCTTGCTAATGGTTTGTCAATTGTGTTTATTTTTTCAAAAAACCAGCTTTTAGCTTTGTTGATTTTTGCTATGGTCTCTTTAGTTTCTTTTTCATTTATTTCTGCCCTAATTTTTAAGATTTATTTCCTTCTACTAACCCTGGGGTTCTTCATTTCTTCCTTCTCTAGTTGCTTTAGGTGTAGTGTTAGGTTATTTATTTGACTTTTTTCTTGTTTCTTGAGGTAGGCCTGTAATGCTATGAATCTTCCACTTAGCACTGCTTTTACAGTGTCCCATAGGTTTTGGGTTGTTGTGTTTTCATTTTCATTCATTTCTATGCATATTTTGATTTCTTTTTTGATTTCTTCTATGATTTGTTGGTTATTCAGAAGCGTGTTGTTTAGCCTCCACATGTTTGAATTTTTAATATTTTTTTTCCTGTAATTGAGATCTAATCTTACTGCACTGTGGTAAGAAAAGATGACTGGAATGATTTCAATTTTTTTGAATTTACCAAGACTAGATTTATGGCCCAGGATGTGATCTATTCTGGAGAAGGTTCCGTGTGCACTTGAGAAAAAGGTGAAGTTGATTGTTTTGGGGTGAAACGTCCTATAGATGTCAATAAGGTCTAGCTGGTCCATTGTGTCCTTTAAAGATTGTGTTTCCTTGTTCATTTTCTGTTTAGTTGATCTATCCATAGTTGTGAGTGGGGTATTAAAGTCTCCTACTATTATTGTGTTACTATTAATTTCCTCTTTCATACTCGTTAGTATTTGCCTTACGTATTGCGGTGCTCCTATGTTGGGTGCATATATATTTATAATTGTTATATCTTGGATTGATCCTTTAATCATTATGTAGTGTCCATCTTTGTCTCTTTTCACAGCCTTTATTTGAAAGTCTATTTTATCTGATATGAGTATTGTGACTCCTGCTTTCTTTTGGTCTCCGTTTGCATGGAATATTTTTTTCCAGCCCTTCACTTTTATTCTGTATGTGTCCCTTGCTTTGAGGCGGGTCTCTTGTAGACAGCATATACAGGGGTCTTGCTTTTGTATCCATTCAGCCAGCCTTTGTCTTTTCGTTGGGGCATTCAACCCATTTACATTTAAGGTAATTATTGATAGGTATGGTCCCGTTGCCATTTATTTTGTTGTTTGGGGTTCACGTTTACATCACCTTTCTGTGTTTCCTGTCTAGAGAAGATCCTTTAGTATTTGTTGAAGAGCTGGTTTGGTGGTGCTGAATTCTCTCAGCTTTTGCTTGTCTGTAAAGGTTTTGAGTTCTCCTTCATATCTGAATGAGATCCTTGCTGCGTAGAGTAATCTAGGTTGTAGGTTATTCTCTTTCATTACTTTAAGTATGCCCTGCCATTCCCTTCTGGCCTGAAGTGTTTCTATTGATAGATCAGCTGTTATCCTTATGGGAGTTCCTTTGTGTGTGTTTTGTTGTTTCTCCCTTGTTGCTTTTAATATTTGTTCTTTGTGTTTGATCTTTGTTAATTTGATTAATATGTGTCTTGGGGTGTTTCGCCTTGGGTTTATCCTGTTTGGGACTCTCTGGGTTTCTTGGACTTGGGTGGCTACTTCCTTCCCCATTTTAGGGAAGTTTTCAGCTATTATCTCCTCGAGTAACTTCTCATGGCCTTTCTTTCTGTCTTCTTCTTCTGGGACTCTTATGATTCGAATGTTGGGGCGTTTCACATTGTCCCAGAGGTCCCTGAGGTTGTCCTCATTTCTTTTGATTCTTTTTTCTTTTTTCCTCTCTGCTTCATTTATTTCCACCATTTTATCTTCTAACTCACTTATCCTATCTTCTGTCTCTGTTATTCTACTCATGGTTCCCTCCAGAGTGTTTTTGATCTCATTTATTTCATTATTAATTTTTAATTGACATTTTTTTATTTCTTCTAGGTCCTTGTTAGACATTTCTTGCATCTTCTCAATCTTTGTCTCCAGGCTATTTATTTGCAACTCCATTTTGTTTTCAAGATTTTGGATCATTTTTATTATCATTATTTTAAATTCTTTTTCAGCTCGATTCCCTATTTCCTCCTCTTTTGTTTGACTTGGTGGGCTTTTTTCATGTTCCTTTACCTGTTGGGTATTTCTCTGCCTTTTCATCTTGTTTAGATTGCTGTGTCCGGAGTGGGCTTTCTATATTCTTGTGGTCTGTGGTTCCTTTTTATTGTGGAGGTTTCACCCAGTGGGTGGGGTTGGACGATTGGTTTGTCAAGGTTTCCTGGTTAGGGAAGCTTGTGTCAGTGTTCTGGTGCATGGAATTGGATTTCTTCTCTCTGGAGTGCAGTGGAGTGTCCAGTAATGAGTTTGCGATGGGTCTTTGTGTTAGGTGTGACTTTGGAGAGCCTGTATGTTGACACTCAGGTCTATGTCCCTGCATTGCTAAAGAATTTGCGTGGTATGTCTTGTACTAGAGCTTATTGGCTCTTGGGTGGTGGTTGGTTTTAGTGTAGGTATGGAGGCTTTTGGATGGTCTCTTATTCCTTAATGTTCCGTGTAGTCAGGAGTTTTCTGGTTTTCTCAGGATTTCGGTTTAAGTCTCCTGCCTCTGGATTTCAGTTTTGTTCTTCCAATAGTCTCAAGACTTCTCCAACTATACAGCACTGATAATAAGACTTCTAGGTTAATGGTGAAAAGATTCTCCACTGTGAGAGACAACCAGAGAGATTCAGAGTTACAGGAATAATAGGAGAGGGAGGAAGGAGATAGAGGTGAGCAGGAGGAGAAAAAGGGGACTCAAGAGGAGAGAGGCAGATCTACACAGTTATCTGTTCCCAAAGTATTCTCTGTAGTCCAGGTACCCACAAAGATTCACAGAATTGGATTGGGAAGAGAAGGGGAAAGGAGGAAATAGAGGTGTTCTGAGGTAGGAAACAGAGAGTCAAAGGTGGGAGAGTAATCACCACACTCCTGAATAGAAATGGGAACTGAATATTGGATTCTTAAATGTCCAAAATTTATATCACATACTGAAAAACAAAGATTAAAAATCTAGTGTAGAGGTTATACTCTTTGAAATACAATATTTAAAAACAAATACAAAAACACACAAAAAAATTAGAAATGTATATGAAGTTTGGTTTAAAAATAGGGTTTCTCTCTCTCTCTTTTTTTTTTTGGTAAGGTTATAGTAAAATGAAAATGAAAATTAAGGAATAATAGAAGATTATTAGAGGACTTTAAAAGGAAATAGAAGAGAAAAACAAGAAAAAGAAAAAAAAAATTATTTTTCCTAATTAAAAAATCGTAAAAATATATGAAAATGAAAGTTGAGGAGTAATGGGGGAGTAATAGGGAATTTTAAAAGAAAATAAAAGAGAAAAAATAAAAAATAAAAAAAAGGAAAGAAAAAATTTTTTTTCTAATTAAAAAAATCGTATAAATATATGAAAATGAAATTTGAGGGGTAATGGGGGAGTAATAGGGAATTTTAAAAGAAAATAAAAGAGAAAAAATAAAAAATAAAAAAAAAAGGAAAGAAAAAAATTTTTTTTTTCCCTAATTAAAAAAATCGTATAAATATATGAAAATGAAAGTTGAGGAGTAATGGGGGAGTAATAGGGAATTTTAGAAGAAAATAAAAGAGAAAAAATAAAAAATAAAAAAAAGGGAAAGAAAAAAAAATTTTTTATTTTATAAATTAAAAAAAAATACATATATATCTAGGAATTCCTCTGGAGTTGTTGCGGTGAGTGTAGGTTCAGTTCAATTTCAGATAGGTCCTCTTTCCAGCTGACACTTCTAGATATCTATAGGCCCCTTCCGGTGTAGTCGGTGTTACCTTCAGGGATTTTAATCTGTTGCACAGGTCCTTTCTGAAGCGGTTCCCTTTGTTTATTTTGGCTTCTCTTCGGAGTCTAATTTCCGCCCTGACACAGGCGGGCGGAGGTGATCTCTTATTTAGGTTCGCTAGTTCAGTTTAGTCCTGCTACGGGGAGGGCGGGGCGCTGCAGACAGATACCGCTCCGTGTGGCTAGCACTCACCGGCCACACTGGGTTTGCCCCGCTCACGGGTGTCAGTGCTTTCCCCGTCTACACTGCTCAGGCTCCTGAGCGGGCCCGGCGTTGAGTGCGGTTCCATTTTTCTGGTACTCCACAAAAGCGCAGATTCGGTTGCACCTGCCTTTTCTGCCTTTCCTGGCCTGAGCGGCCCAGGCAGCCAGAGGCTTGGGCGCCCTCTCTCCGGGTACGGCGCGCTTTTCCCCTCCGCGACCCCAGCGCGCGCCGCCAGTCGGGTCTCAGGAAGTCTTTAGATAGGAACCAGGGGCCTGTTTGCAATGTGGGAGGGGGTGGCTTCTCAGGGGCTGAGTTTGCCCTTTTCCCCTTCCCCCTGCCTCCTACCTCCGGCGGGGACGGGCCGGCTCTTTTCTGGGCTTTCTCAGTCCCTTTGTTTTGCGAACCGCAGGCAGTGTGTTCCAGCCGGTTAATTTTGTCCCATCATTTAAAAAAAGCTCCCTCCGATTGCTCTCAGGGTCTTCAGGCAGGTCCTTACCCTAAGCAATGCTGCCCCCGCTTGTTGCTGGCGGGTGCGGTCGTCTGGGGTACTTTTCTGCTGGGACTTGCTTTTAGGCACGTAATCTGTGGGCCTTATTTAATTTTTCCTCCCAGTTAGATTGCCGAAAACTTCCCCCAGTCCCGCCAGTGCGAGGGTTTCCTGGTGATTGGAAACTTCCTCTATTAAGACTCCCTTCCCTGGACGGGTCACCGTCCATAGCTCTTTTGTCTCCCTTTTTATCTTTTGTATTTTGTCCTACCTCTGTTTGAAGACAATGGGCTGCTTTTCTGGGCACCTGATGTCCTCTGCTAGCGATCAGAAGTTGTTTTGTGAAATTTGCTCAGCATTCAAATGTTCTTTCGATGAATTTGTAGGGGAGAAGGTGGTCTCCCCGTCCTATTCCTCCGCCATCTTGGCTCCTCATTACATATATTTTAAAGATGAGAAATCTGAGGCTTAAATATGTTAACTAATTTGTTCCAGGTAATATTGCTTTTAAGTGGTAGAAATAGGGTAAAAGTTATCGGCCCATTTGATTTCAAACATCATAAACTTGCTATTGTATCAAACTGCCTTGATGAGGTTTGCTATAATATCCTATACTTGGACTACACAAGGAGGAAGTTGATTTAGGACAGAATGTATCTAGTGTCTAGAGGCACTTCAACTAAGTATCTTCAAATGGGGCCTTGGGATATCCAGCATATACTCTATGGAAGATGACATCACAATTTCTCATTTTATTTTTAGCCTGCATCTTCACTTCTAATAATACTTTTTTACTACTACTTGTTTTACATATTAAGGGATTTTAAGTTAATTAAGGATCTCTAAAATTCTGATATTTTATACATAATGTGTGCATACCTTATTTATATACTCAGGTTTCACTTTTTCAGACACGATATATTTTTTACTCTCATAGCAGAGGTGATGCCCATATCATTATATGGAAAATTGAGGTAGATATATACTAGAAAATTTTGCTAGCAAGATGGTCAGAATTTTGGGAAATGAATTTACTGGAATTTTGCTAAAAAACCAAACAAACAAATAAACAAATAAAAACAAAAAACAAAGACTTATGATAGTTTAATGGGGAATACATGTAAGTCCATGGCTGATTCGTGTTAATGTATGGCAAAAACCACTACAATATTGTAAAGTAATTAGCCTCCAACTAATAAAAATAAATGGAAAAAAATAAAAAAATAAAGATGAATTAATGCCAAAAACCAAAAAACAAAAACAAAAAATAAAGGAATGCTATAATTTTCTCTTCTTCCCTTTACAGAAATACCCTTTGTAACCTAAGCTATATGTCTTGTCTTGATATTCTCTCTTCTCACCACTAAAATATTCTCCAGGGGCATCCAACTTGGTTAAATCCAAAACTCATTTCTTAAGTCTCATATTACTTGGCCTATCAGTGCATTTTACACACTTAATCACTCTTTCTTCTTTTAAACACTCTTTTCTTGGTGTTCAGGATCCCACATTCATTTACTTCTGCTTCATTGACTATGCTAAAGCCTCTGACTCTGTGGATCACAACAAACTGTGGAAAAATTCTTAAAGAGATGGGAATACCAGACCACCTGACCTGCCTCCTGAGAAATCTGTATGCAGGTCAAGAAGCAACAGTTAGAACCAGACATGGAACAACAGACTGGTTCCAAATTGGGAAAGGAGTAAATCAAAGCTGTATATTGTCACTCTGTTCATTTAACTTATATGCAGAGTACATCATGCAAAATGCCAAGCTGGATGAAGCACAAGCTGGAATCAAGATTGCTGGGAGAAGTATCAATAATCTCAGATGTGCAGATGACAACACCCTTATGTCAGAAAGTGAAGAGGAAAGAGACCTTTGATGAAAGTAAAAAAGGAGAGTGAAAAAACTGGCTTAAAATCCAACATTCAAAAAATTTATCATGGCATCCAATTGAATCACTTCATGGCAAATAGATGTGGAAACAATGGAAACAGGGAGAAACTTTATTTCCTTGGGTTCCAAAATCACTGCAGATGGTGACTGCACCCATGAAATTCAAAGACACTTGGTCCTTGGATGAAAAGCTATGGCAAACCTAGACAGCATATTAAAAAGCAGAGACATTACTTTGCCAACAAAGCTATGGTTTTTCCAGTAGTCATGAATGGATGTGAGAGTTGGACCATAAAGAAGGCTGAGCAGCAAAAAATTGATGCTTTTGAACTGTGATGTTGTAGAAGACTCTTGAGAGTCCCTAGGACTTCAAGAAGATCAAACCAGTCAGTCCTAAAGGATATCAGTCCTGAATATTCATTGGAAGGACTAATGCTGAAGCTGAAGCTCCAATATTCTGGGCCTCTGATGTGCAGAGACGACTCTCCAGAAAAGACCCTGTTTTGGGAAAGACTGAAGGCAGGAGACGGGGATGACAGATGAGATGATTGGGTTACATGAGCAACTCAATGGACCTGAGTTTGAGCAAATTCTGAGGAAGAATGAAGGACAAGGAAGTCTGGCATGCTGCAGTCCATGGGGTCACAAAGTGTTGGACGTGACTTAGTGACTAAACAACAATTTAAGTTCTCAAAAAACAATTATATGTAGAGTTTTTCCAGTTTTTTTTTTTTCTGTGTTAGAGGGCTCTACAAATTCTACAGCCTAAAATGAAGACACCAAGATAATAAGATATGGCACCCCAAACACCAAAACACACAAACATCATGGCATACTTTAATGAAGTATTAAAAAAAAAAAAAAGAAAGTTGCCTTGGATTTAATTCTTTCCTTTTTATTTATAAAACAATGATGAATTTAGCCTGTTATAAAAGATTATATATTGGTGGGGGGAGGAGCCATGATGGCGGAGGAATAGGACGGGGAGACCACTTTCTCCCCTACAAATTCATTGAAAGAACATTTGAACACTGAGCAAACTTCACAAAACAACTTCTGACCACTAGCAGAAGACATCAGGCGCCCAGAAAAGCAGCCCATCATCTTCGAAAGGAGGTAGGACAAAATATAAAAGATAAAAAGAGAGACAAAAGAGCTAGGGATGGAGACCCGTCCCAGGAAGGGAGTCATAATAGAGGAAGTTTCCAAACACCAGGAAACCCTCTCACTGGCGGGTCTGGGGGAAGTTTTCGAATCTCGGAGGGCAACCTAACTGGGAGGAAAAAATAAATAAAACCCACAGATTACATGCCTAAAAGCAACTCCCAGCAGAAAAGTACCCCAGGCGCCCGCATCCATGACCAGCAAGTGGGGGCTGAACGGAGAGGAGCAGGCGGCATTGCTTAGGGTAAGGACCAGGCCCAAGTGCCCTGAGGGCAATCGGAAGGAGCTAACATGAGATAGCAACTTAAACACTGGGATAGCAAGAGAGAGAAAATTAACTGGCCGGAACACACTGCCAGCGGTTCGCAGAACAAAGGGACTGAGCAATTTCAGAGAGGAGCTAGCCAGCGGCAGACCGGCCCATCCCCCACCAGAGGCAGGAGGCAGGGGGGAGGGGAAAGGGGCAAACTCGGCCCCAGAGATGGCACCCCCCTACCAAACTGCAAACAGGCTTCCAGTTTCTAACCAAAGACTTCCTGAGATTCTGGATGGTCGACATCTGCCGGGAGGGTCGTGGCTAGAGGCCAGCTCCTGAGAATAGACACAAGGCGCACGCACCCAACTGGCACACGCAGAAACTGAGGCTGGGACCACGGAGGGGAAAAGGCACATGGCACTCGGGGAGAGTGTGCCCCTCAAGCTCCTGGCTGCCTGAGCTGCTCGGGCCAGGGAAGGCACAAAACGCAGGCACAACCGAGTCCACGCTTTTGTGGAATACCCGAAAACTGGAACCGCATGCAACGCAGGGCCCACTCCATATAGAGCAGCTGGGATCCCGAGCAGTGTAGACAGGGAAAGCACACACCTGTGAGTGGGGGCAAACCCAGTGTGGCCGGAACACTGTGAGAGCTACCCACACACAGCGATATCTGTCTGCAACGCCCCTCCCTCCCCACAGCACGACTGAACAAGCAAACCTAAACAAGAGACCACCTTTGCCTGCCTGTGTCAGGGCAGAAGTTAGATACTGAAGAGAGCGGCAAATAGAAGCCAAATAAACAAAGGGAACCGCTTCAGAAGTGACTGGTGCAACATATTAAAATCCCTGTAGGTAACACCAACTACACTGAAAGGGCCTATAGATATCGAGAAGTGTAAGCTGGAATGAGGAGCTATCTGAAACTGAACCGAACCCACACTGACTGCAACAGCTCCAGAGAAATTCCTAGATATATTTTAACTTTTTTTTAATTAATTTTTTTTTCTTTTCTTTTCAATTTTTTCTCTTTTATTTCATTTTAAAATTCCCTATTACTCCCCCATTACTCCTTAACTTTCATTTTCATATATTTTTACTACTTTTTTTAATTAGGAAAATTTTTTTTCTTGTGTTTTTTTTCTCTTATTTTTTTTAAAGTCCTCTATTACTCCTTAATTTTCATCTTCATTTCACTATAACCATGCAAAAAAAAAGAAGCCCTATTTTTAAACCAAACTTCATATATATTTCTAAAAATTATTTCTGTTTTTGTTGTTTTTAATATTGTATTTTTAAGAGTCTAACCTCTACTCTAGATTTTTAATCTTTGTTTTTCAGTATTTGATATCAATTTTGGACATTTAAGAATCCAATATTCAGTACCCATTTTTATTCAGGAGTGTGTTGATTACTCTCTCCCACTTTTGACTCTCTGTTTTCTACCTCAGAACACCTCTATTTCCTCCCTTCCCCTTCTCTTCCCAATCCAATTCTGTGAATCTCTGTGGGTGTCTGGGCTACAGAGAACACTTTGGGAACAAGGAACAGCATAGATCTGTCTCTCTCCTCTTGAGTCCCACTTTTTCTCCTCCTGCTCATCTCTATCTCCCTCCTCCCTCTCTTCTTCATGTAACACTGTGAACCTCTCTGTGTGTCCCTCATGGTGGAGAATCTTTTCACCATTAAACTAGAAATTTTATTATCAGTGCTGTATAGTTGCAGAAGTCTTGAGACTACTGGAAGAATAAGACTGAAATCCAGAGGCAAGAGACTTAAGCCCAAAACTTGAGAACACCAGAAAACTCCTGACTACATGGAACATTAAGTAATAAGAGACCATCCAAAAGCCTCCATACATACACTGAAACCAACCACCACCCAAGAGCCAATAAGTTCCAGAGCAAGACATACCACGCAAATTCTTTAGCAAGGCAGGAATAGAGCCTGGATTGTCAACACACAGGCTGCCCAAAGTAACACCAAACCCATAGACCCATCTCAAAACTCATTACTGGACACTCCATTGCACTCCAGAGAGAAGAAATCCAGTTCCATGCACCAGAACACTGACGCAAGCTTCCCTAACCAGGAAACCTTGACAAGCCAATGGTCCAACCCCACCCACTGGGTGAAACCTCCATAATAAAAAGGAATCACAGACCACCAGAATACAGAAAGCCCACTCCAGACACAGCAATCTAAACAAGATGAAAAGGTAGAGAAATGACCAACAGGTAAAGGAACATGAAAAATGCCCACCAAGTCAAACAAAAGAGGAGGAGATAGGGAAACTACCTGAAAAAGAATTTAGAATAATGATAAAAATGATCCAAAATCTTGAAAACAAAATGGAGTTACAGATAAAAAGCCTGGAGACAAAGATGGAGAAGATGCAAGAAATGTCTAACAAGGATCTAGAAGAAATAAAAAAGAGTCAATTAAAAATGAATAATGCAATAAATGACATCAAAAACACTCTGGAGGGAACCAACAGTAGAATAACGGAGACAGAAGATAGGGTAAGTGAGGGAGAAGATAAAATGGTGGAAATAAATGAAGCAGAGAGGAAAAAAGAAAAGAGAATAAAAAGAAATGAGGACAACCTCAGGGACCTCTGGGACAATGTGAAACGCCCCAACATTCGAATCATAGGAGTCCCAGAAGAAGAAGACAAAAAGAAAGGCCATGAGAAAATACTCGAGGAGATAATAGCTGAAAACTTCCCTAAAATGTGAAAGGAAATAGTTACACAGGTCCAAGAAACCCAGAGAGTCCCAAACAGGATAAACCCAAAGTGAAATACCCCAAGACACATATTAGTCAAATTAACAAAGATCAAAGACAAAGCACGAATATTAAAAGAAGCAAGGGGGAAACAACAAATAACACACAAATGGATTCCCATAAGGATAACAGTTGATCTATCAAAAGAAACCCTTCAGGCCAGAAGCGAATGGCAGGTCATACTTAATGTAATGAAAGATAATAACCTACAACCCAGATTACTGTACCCAGCAAGGATCTCATTCAGATATGAAGGAGAACTCAAAAGCTTTACAGACAAGCAAAAGCTGAGAGAATTCAGCACCACCAAACTAGCTCTTCAACAAATGCTAAAGGATCTTCTCTAGACAGGAAACACAGAAAGTTTGTATAAACGCGAACACAAAACAACAAAATAAATGGCAACAGGACCATACCTATCAATAATTACCTTAAATGTAAATGGGTTGAATGCCCCAACCAAAAGACAAAGACTGGCTGAATGGATACAAAAACAAGACCCCTATATATGCTGTCTACAAGAGACCCAGCTCAAAGCAAGGGATACATACGGACTGAAAGTGAAGGGCTGGAAAAAAAAATATTTCACACAAACGGAGACCAAAAGAAAGCAGGAATCACAAACTCATATCAGATAAAATAGACTTTAAAATAAAGGCTGTGAAAAGAGACAAATAAGGACACTACATAATGATGAAAGGATCAATCCAAGAAGAAGATATAACAATTATAAATATATATGCACCCAACATAGGAAAATGGCAATATGTAAGGCAAACACTAATGAGTATGAAAGAGGAAATTAATAGTAACACAATAATAGTGGGAGACTTTAATACCCCACTCACAACTATGGATAGATCAACTAAACAGAAAATTAACAAGGAAACACAAACTTTAAATGACACAATGGACCAGCTAGACCTAATTGATATCTATAGGACATTTAACCCCAGAACAATCAACTACAACTTTTTCTCAAGTGCACACGGAACCTTCTCCAGAATAGATCACATCCTGGGCCATAAATCTAGTCTTTGTAAATTCAAAAAAACTGAAATCATTCCAGTCATCTTTACTGACCACAGTGCAGTAAGATTAGATCTCAATTACAGGAAAAAAAAAAATTATTAAAATTTCAGACATATGGAGGCTAAATAACATGCTTCTGAGTAACCAACAAATCATCGAAGAAATCAAAAAGGAAATAAAAATATGCATAGAAATGAATGAAAATGAAAACACAACAACCCAAAACCTATGAGACACTGTAAAATTAGTGCCAAGGGGAAGGTTCATAGCATTAGAGGCTTACCTAAAGAAGCAAGAAAAAAGTCAAATAAATAACCTAACTCTACACCTAAAGCAACTAGAGAAGGAAGAAATGAAGAACCCCACGGTTAGTAGAAGGAAAGATCTTAAAAATTAGGGTAGAAATAAATGCAAAAAAAAAAAAAAAAAAGAGAGACCATAGCAAAAGTCAATAAAGCTAAAAGCTGTTTTTTTTAAAAAAATAAACAAAATTGACAAACAGTTAGCAAGACTCATTAAGAAACAATGGGAGAAGAATCAAATTAAGAAAATTAGAAATGAAAATGGAGAGATCATAACAGACAACACTGAAATATAAAGGATCATAAGAGACTACTATCAGCAGTTCTATGATAATAAAATGGACAACTTGGAAGAAATGGACAAATTCTTAGAGAAGTATAACTTTCCAAAACTGAACCAGGAAGAAATAGAAGATCTTAACAGATCCATCATAAGCAAGGAAATCGAAACTGTAATCAGAAATCTTCCAGAAAACAAAAGCCCAGGATCAGACGGCTTCACAGCTGAATTCTACCAAAAATTTAGAGAAGAGCTAACACCTATCTTACTCAAACTCTTCCAGAAAATTGCAGAAGAAGGTAAACTTCCAAACTCATTCTATGAGGCCACCATCACCCTAATTCCAAAACCAGACAAAGATGCCACAAAAAAGAAAACTATAGGCCAATATCACTGATGAACATAGATGCAAAAATCCTTAACAAAATTCTAGCAAACAGAATCCAACAACATATTAAAAAACTCATACATCATGACCAAGTGGGCTTTATCCGAGGAATGCAAGGATTCTTTAATATCCACAATTCTATCAATGTAATACACCACATTAACAAATTGAAAGATAAAAATCATATGATTATCTCAATAGATGCAGAAAAAGCCTTTGACAAAATTCAACATCCATTTATGATTAAAACTCTCCAGAAAGCAGGAACAGAAGGAACATACCTCAACATAATAAAAGCTATATATGACAAACCCACAGCAAGCATTACTCTCAATGGTGAAAAATTGAAAGCATTTCCCCTAAAATCAGGAACAAGACAAGGGTGCCCACTCTCACCACTACTGTTCAACATAGTTTTAGAAGTTTTGGCCAGAGCAATCAAAGCAGAAAAAGAAGTAAAAGGAATCCAGATAGGAAAAGAAGAAGTGAAACTCTCGCTCTTTGCAGATGACATGATCCTCTACATAGAAAACCCTAAAGACTCTACCAGAAAATTACTAGAGCTAATCAATGAATATGGTAAAGTCGCAGGACATAAAATTAACACACAGAAATCCATTGCATTCCTATACACTAATAATGAGAAAACAGAAAGAGAAATTAAGGAAACAATACCATTCACCATTGCAACAAAAAGAATAAAATACTTAAGAGTATATCTACCTAAAGAAACAAAAGACCTATACATAGAAAACTATAAAACACTGATGGAAGAAATCAAAGAGGACACAAACAGATGGAGAAATATACAGTGTTCATGGATTGGATGAATCAATATTGTCAAAATGACTATACTACCCAAAGCAATCTATAGATTGAATGCAATCCCTATCAAGCTACCAATGGTATTTTTCACAGAACTAGAACAAAAAAATTCACAATTTGTGTGGAAATACAAAAAACTTCGAAGAGCCAAAGTAATCTTGAGAAAGAAGAATGGAACTGGAGGAATCAACCTGCCTGACTTCAGACTATATTACAAAGCCACAGTCATCAAGACAGTATGGTACTGGCACAAAGACAGAAATAGAGATCAATGGAACAGAATAGAAAGCCAAGAGTCCACAAACCTATGGTCACCTTATCTTCGACAAAGGAGGCAAGGATATACAATGGAAAAAAGACAACCTCTTTAACAAGTGGTGCTGGGAAAACTGGTCAACCACTTGTAAAAGAATGAAACTAGAACACTTTCTAACACTATACACAAAAATAAACTCAAAATGGATTAAAGATCTAAATGTAAGACCAGAAACTATAAAACTCCTAGAGGAGAACATAGGTAAAACACTCTCTGACATAAATCACAGCAGGATCTTCTATGACCAACCTCCCAGAATATTGGAAATAAAAGCAAAAATAAACAAATGGGACCTAATGAAACTTAAAAGCTTTTGCACAACAAGGAAAACTATAAGCAAAGTGAAAAGACAGCCCCCAGACTGGGAGAAAATAATTGCAAACGAAGCAACAGACAAAGGATTAATCTCAAAAATATACAAGCAACGCCTGCAGCTCAATTCCAGAAAAATAAATGACCCAATTAAAAAATGGGCCAAAGAACTAAACAGGCATTTCTCCAAAGAACACATACAGATGGCTAAAAAACACATGAAAAGATGCTCAACATCACTCATTATCAGAGAAATGCAAATCAAAACCACAACGAGGTACCATTACACTCCAGTCAGGATGGCTGCTATCCAAAAGTCTGCAAGCAATAAATGCTGGAGAGGGTGTGGAGAGAAGGGAACCCTTTTACACTTTTGGTGGGAATACAAACCAGCCTCTATGCACAACAATGTGGAGATTTCTTTAAAAACTGGAAATAGAACTGCCACATGACCCAGAAATCACACTTCTGGGCAAACACACTGAGGAAACCAGATCTGAAAGAGACACGTGCACCCCAATATTCATCGCAGCACTGTTTATAATAGCCAGGACATGGAAGCAACCTAGATGCCCATCAGCAGACGAATGGATAAGGAAACTATGGTACATATACACCATGGAATATTACTCAGCCATTCAAAAGAATTAATTTGAATCCGTTCTAATGAGATGGATGAAACTTGAGCCCATTGTACAGAGTGAAGTAAGCCAGAAAGATAAAGACCAATACATTATACTAACGCATATATATGGAATTTAGAAAGATGGTAATGATAACCCAATATGCAAAACAGAAAAAGAGACATAGACATACAAAACAGAATTTTGGGCTCTGTGGGAGAAGGCGAGGGTGGGATTTTTCGAGAGAACAGCATTGAAACATGTATATTATCTAGGGTGAAACAGATCACCAGTCCAGGTTGGATGCATGAGACAAGTGCTTGGGTCTGGTGTACTGGGAAGACCCAGAGGGATCGGGTAGAGAGGGAGGTGGGAGGGGGGATCTGGATGGGGAATACATGTAAATCCATGGCTGATTCATGTCAATGTATGACAAAACCACTACAGTATTGTAAAGTAATTAGCCTCCAACTAATAAAAATAAAAGGAAAAAAAAGATTATATACTGGCAAGTGTACTAAATAAAATCCTTTATCAACCAAATAGTTGCAGCATGGTAGTTCAATGATACTCAGACAGCTATTATTCAACCATGACCTAAGGGGGCATCCTATCCTTAGATTATTACCAGCTTCTATTTTGTATGACTTCCCTGGTGGCTTAGACCGTAAAGCATCTGCCTACAATGTGGGAGACCCAGGTTCAATCTCTGGGTCATGAAGATCTCCTGGAGAAATAAATGGCAACCCACTCCAGTATTCTCGCCTCAAAATCCCGTGGATGGAGAAGCTGGTAGGCTACAGTCCATGGGGTTTCTAAGAGTCAGACACAACTTGAGCGACTTCATTTTTCACTTTCTATTTTGTAACATCAAAATAACATGATCACAGCATCGTGACAAAACCAATTTCATTTTTAACATGAAGTAAATATCTATGTATTATGAGGAAGCTAGTATTGAACAATTAATATTCACAGGCACAGTTCTCAATGTTTTATGCATATTGTCCCATTTATTTCACAGTAACTCCACTAGATTTACAATGTGCAAATCAAGAAAATTAACTTGACTAAAATAAGTTAGTCAATGGGCTACCAGGGATTTAATGAAGGTACATGGGAACACAAATACTCTTCAGTATAATTATCTATTTGTTTCTTCATTATAATTATCTATTCTTTTTAAAATTAATTTATTTATTTTAATTGGAGGCTAATCACTTTACAATATAATAATCTATTCTTTTAAAAAATTTATTTAATTGAAGGATAATTACTTTACAATATTGTTATGTTTTTGACATACATCAGAATGAATCAGCCACAGGCATATATGTGCTTCCTCCCTCCTGAACCCCCCTCCCACCTCCCTCCCCATCTCATCCCTCTAGATTGTCACAAAGCACTGGCTTTGGGTTCCCTACATGATACTTTATCTTTGTTAGCAGCTTTCACTGAGCACCTGCTGCAATTAGCACTTGCAGAGTTTAAAATGCACTGATGCTTGGGTCCCATAGGAAAGATTCTGATGGAATTGGCCTGGTCACTGAGAATACTAAAGGCTCCCAGATTATTCTCATGTGCAGCAAAGAGTGAGGAACACTATTCTATATGCTCATTGCATTTTCTAGGTTAGATGGTTTGTGAGAAAAATAGACCATTTTTTGTCCTCAAAAAAAACATATGAAGTGTAAATCAACTTCAATTTTAAAAAAAGATGAAATATATGAAATTCAACTAAAAACACAACCTATATTACATACTAAAATTTTTCCATAGATTAGTGACAAGTTCTGGTTGTATTTGTTTGTACAAAGTATGGTACAAACAAATATACAGTTCTGTTTTTCCATAATCAAACAAAGTAGTTACAAAATAGATGAACTACTGGGTAATTATATTAGAAAATATTTCCCCATGTGTTTCTTTAGTGAGTTCCCCCATGAATTTGAACTATAATTCTACTAAAAGTTTTTTTTTTCACATTTGTGAAAATGAAGTGCATAAACTGCAGATGAGACAAAACTATACCTGGCAATGATGGAAATCCAATTAAAAACAAGCAAACAGAAATGAACCAAGTAATACAGTACTAAAACATTATATAGGACTCCCCTGGTGGTCCAGAGGTTAAGTATCCCCCTTGCATTGGCAGGGGCACGGGTTCAATCCCTGGTCCAGGCTCCTGCTTTAAAGCCTGTGAGCTGCAACAAAAGAAGCCCTGCAATGAGAAGTCAGAGCACTGCAATGAAGAGCAGCCCCTGATCACCCTAGACCCGATGCAGTCATAAATAAAAAAATAAGAGAATAATTCTTAAAATCATTATATAAATATCAATAAAGGAATGTTTAGAATATGGTGGTGTTTACCAAGAACCACATCCTTGAAAATGAGGATTTTGAACCAGTGTTGTATGGAATCAGAAACCCAAATGAAAGAAGAAACAGGACAACATTACAGAGATAAGACAAAAGCAAGACCTGAGGAGGAGAGAAAATGAAGAAAGAGAAGGGGGAAGGAAGAGTAGACAGGGATGGGGGAAGAAATGCATAGAAAATGGAAAGTCAAAAATGTAGAGTTAATAAACTTTGAAGAGGTAGTATAACATAGCAGTAAAAGTGGATAAGAGATTCTGAAGTCTATCTGGATTTACTTCCAAGTTCTAGCACTTACTAGCTCTTTTGCCTTTAGGTAGTTGTTTTGTAACCCTCTGAATAAGTTTCAATACCTGTAAGATGAGAATAATAATATTTGTACTTCATAGGGTATTTTGAAGATTATATGAATTATATGGGCTTCCCAGGTGGCACTAGTGGGAAATAACCTGCCAGCCAATGCAGGGGACATAAGATACCTGGGTTCTATTCCTAGGTTGGGAAGATCCCCTGGAGTAGGAAATGGCAACCCACTTTGATATTCTGGCCTGGAGAATCCCATAAATTGATGAGCCTGGCAGGCTACAATCCACAGGGTCACAAAGAGCCAGACATGGTTGAAGTGACTTAGCAGACACACACATAAGTTATATATAAAGTACTTAGGGCAGTACCTTAAATACTGTAAATGTTAGGTCTTTGTGTGTGTGTGTGTGTGTGTGTGTGTGTAAAGCAAGCAAGTATATATGTACAAAAATATGCAATCTTTTCAATTTATATCAGAAAAAAATTAGTTTCAAAAATGTTAAATGACTTCTTTAAGGCCAAACAGTAGGTATGGATTGTAACGAAGGTATTGAGACTAACTTTCAGAATTTGATACAAATGTGAATATTTGTGCTTGGAGAAAAAGAAGCTAAAGAGGAAAACATTTTATGTTATGTAGAGACATGAGTAATAAGATTGCAGAGAAAATCAGGCTCTCTACTAAAATAGTTAGTGGAATAAATTGAATTAACAAGAAACAATTTCTTAGTCATGATGGATAATATAGTTCATTTATTCAGTATCTTTGTAGATCTACTACAGAGATCTTCTGCTTTGTAGAAAAAAACAAAGATAAACAAATGGAACCTAATCAAACTTATGAGGTTTTGCATAGCAAGGGAAACCACAAGAAATGAAAAGACAGTCTATGGAATAGAAGAAAATATTTGCAAATGATGTGACAGACAAGGGCTTAATTTACAAAATACACAAGCAAGTCAACAACAAAAAACCAAATAACTTAACTGATAAATGGGCATAAGATCTTAATAGATATTTCTTCAAAAAAGACATACATATGGCCAACAGGCACATGAAAAAACGCTCACCATCATTAAATTAGAAAAATGCAAATCAGAACTAAAATGAAGTACCACCTCACAATGGTAAGAACTGCCATCATTAAAAAGGCCACAAATAACAAATGTTAGATAGGATGTGAAGTGAGAATGTGTTGATTCAGACACTATGAAAAATAGTATGGAAGTCTCCCAGAAAACTAAAAATAGAATTACCATGTGATCCAACAATCCCACTCCTGGGAATATACTCAGACAGACTATTTTCATAACAATACTATTCACAATAGTCAAAACATGAAAACAACCTAAATGTCCATCAACAGATGAATGGATGAAGAAGATGTGGTACATATATAAATGGAATACTACTCAGCCATAAAAAAGAACGAAATCATGCCATTTGGAGCAACATGGATGCAACTAGAGATTATCATACTAAATGAAGTAAGTCTAAACAAGAAAGACAAATATCATATGATATCACTTATATGTGGACTCTAAAATATGGCATAAATGAACCTATTTATAAAACAGAAACAGATTCATAGACACAGAAAACAGACTTGTGGTTGCCAGGAGTGGGGAAGGGAGAGGGATGCACTGGGAGTTTGAGGTTGGTAGATGCAAGCTATTACATTTAGAGTGAATATACAACAAGGTCCTAATGTATAGCACAAATAACTGTATTGAATATCCTGTGATAAACCATAATGCAAATTAATATTAAAAAAGAATGTGTTTATTGTGTATAACTGAGTCATTTTGCTATACAGCAGAGATTGGTACAATATAGCAAATTAACTATACTTTAATACAGAAATAAAAGAAAATAGTTCAAGCCTGGGTGACTAGAAGAATGATGGTAATAATGGCAGAACGTGTTTTATTTAGAAGACTAGTTTTCAAATTTCACCTGAGTCAGAATCACTTGGAAGGTTTCCTAAACCACAGATTGCTGACACTATCCCTAGAATTTTTGATTGGGAAGGTTGAAGTAGTGTCAGATTATGCACATTTCCAACTTTTCAATGATGTTGATACTACTCGTCCAGGGGCCATAATTTGAGAATTTTTGGTTTAGAAAATGAGAAGAAATCCATCAAAATGGAATCTGTACACATTACAATTTGGAATGGTTCTCATGAAAGCACTTTCAAATATTCAGGAAATTATTCTCTTTATCACTGGAGGATATACTCAATAACTAAATTTTGCAAAATTTTACATGAGAAAATAAAATCATATAATTTCATATAGAGTTATAGATACTCCTTCTTATGGTTTACACAGCACTTTCTACAAATATGTATGTATTACTTCACATTGTTAACATTTTATATTGCATTATCATATCACTTGATTTTATGCCTATATATTTCATTAGATTCTCAAGTTCTAGAGATAGGAGTACACCTTACTTATCTCTTATTCCCCAAATCTAATAATTCCTGAAGCATACTAAAAAAAGGAAAAATAACAATGAGATAGCTGTTTTTGCTTAAAATATCAATTTAAAAATCAGAAGTAAACAAAGATCTATGTGCAAAAACATTCAATGAAATGTAAACATTCATCAGAAAAAAAAGTTTCATAACAGAATCCTGGGAAAATCTACATTTAGAAGGTGAAGAGTACAAGAAATGCGTAAAGAAATTACAGTTAAATACATACAAGGAGAGCCAACACAAATGTTTTTTAAGAAGGCTATGGAGTAGAAACGAGATGGTTGGATGGCATCATTGATTCGACAGACATGAGTCTGAGCAAGCTCCATGAGTTTATGATGGACAGGGAAGCCTGGCGTACTGCACTCCATGGGGTCACAATGAGTCGGACATGACTGAGTGACTGAACTGAACAGAACTGATGAAGTAGAAAGTTTCAAAGAGAAGTCAACAATGGAATAAACATTGTGAAAAGAAGTTGTTTTACCTAGTAAAATAAGACATTTAAGAATTGTTCATCAGACTTGGAAGTTAG
Organism: Odocoileus virginianus; assembly: GCF_023699985.2. Lineage (NCBI taxonomy): Eukaryota > Metazoa > Chordata > Mammalia > Artiodactyla > Cervidae > Odocoileus > Odocoileus virginianus. The sequence goes on along the minus strand of NC_069708.1, from coordinate 33,624,758 downwards.
ACAAATAACAACTGTGATAAATAAATAATAGCATTTTCTGTGGATTGGAAGAGAAATTCAGATTGTAGTGGGCTATAAATTCCTTTATTCATTCAACAGATATTTTATTGAGTGCCTTCTATTTGACAAACTAAACACTGAACACTGAACACACAGTGGTAGACAAAATAGATATGTGTTTCTCTCCTTATGGAGCTTTTACCATCTGAGTAGGTGCCTACTTCATCAATGCTGTGAACAATAATTTTACTTAGGAACTTTTAAAACTTAAGAAAATGACATGTGACCATTTTCCTGGTTGGAGAGAAGAAATACATTATATTGTATTCTCGATTATGAGGAAGACAGATTATATATTTGCAAACAAACACACACACTATGCCATGATCCTGAGTTAGCTGAGTTCAAGGAAAACTTGCAAGTAACCTGAATTTTTTTTGCTTCCCCTCATTTTTCTCCATTTTAACAAATGACAAGAGGAAAAGAAATAGATTTAAAATAAAACTGTAATTGTACAAAACAAAGAAAGGGATACTTGGCTGCCAAGCATATTAAACACTGCTTATAACAATCAAGATGGAAAACAACTAGCCACAGAGTTTTGTTTTGTTGTCATACAAAATTACTGACCACATTATAGATGAGATAGCTACTGAATTACCTAAAACAATGTGCTAAATCAGACTACAGTTGATCCTTGAACAACACGGATTTGAGCTGACCAAGTCTGCTTATACATGGATTTTTTTCATAAATATATTGGAAATTTTCTTGGATAATTGTAACACTGAAAAAAATTAATAGATCATGTAGCCTAGAAATATTGAAAAAAAATTTTAAGTTAGGTATATCATGTATACATAAAATATACATAGATATCAGTCTATTTTATAATTTATCACTATGAAATACATACAAACCTATATTAAAAAAGTCAAAATTTATCAAAGCTTATGCACAAAACACAGACAATACATGGCACCATTCACAGTCAAAAGAAAGGTAAGCAAACATAAAGGTGTATTATTAAATCATAATTGCATAAATTAACTGCAATATATATTCTACTACTGTAAATATTTCATATCCACTTCCTGTCGCTATTGTGGTGAGCTCAAGTGTTGCCAGTATCCACTTAAAAGGCAGTATGACACTAATAATTTCTACATAAGCAGCTCCTCTTTCCAGCCAATTGAATACTGCAGTAAAAGTGATTTTCACAATTCATGAGTATTTTTCATCATGTTTAGTACAATACCTTAAACTTTGAATGACACCATGGAATCCATACGAAGTTCAACTAGTGATGCTGGAAGTGATCCCAAGAAGCAAAGAAATGTCTTTCAAATGACATACAAGAAAAAATTAAATTGTTTCATATGTACTATATTTTGAGGTTTGTGGCTGTTGTTGCCTGCCATTTCAATATACATGAATTCAGAGTATTGACCATTGTAAAAAAAAAAAAAGTGATCGAAATCTGTGAAGCCTTCATTCCAGTTATACCAGCAAGCACAAAAACCTTGCACTTTTTGAGAAATACCTTTTTATCTAATATGAAAAATGCAATCTTTATGTTGTTCAGTATTGCTATCAGAAAGGCATAGCCACAGACTTTAACATGATTCGAGGAAAGCTAGGTCCCTATATGACAACTTAAAGCAAAAGAAAGGCAATCTAAAACTGGAAAATTTAATGCCATCAAAGTATAGTTTGATAATTTTAGAGAGAAACTTGACTTTAAAAGTTTCAAGATAATGGAGTTAACCATGACCAGCAGACAAGTTCCAAGACATCATTAAGAAAATCACTGAGGAGAAAGGATATCTGCCTAAGCAGGTTTTACATGCAGATGAAAGTGCCCTATTCTAGAAAAAGAAATGCCACAAAGGACATTTATCGGTGAGGAACATACAAAAGTACCAAGATGTAAGGCAGGAAGGGATAGGTTAACTCTACTGTTTTTTCACAAATGCAGTTGGATTTATGACCAGAGATGCCTTTATCTATAAAGCTGCTAATCTCCAAGCCTTGAAGAGAAAGATAAACATGAGCTGCAAGTCTTTCGGTTGTACAACAAGAAGGCCTGGGCAATAAGAACACTTCTTCTGGACTGGTTCCACTGATGCTTTGTCTTCAAAGTTAGGAAGTGCCTTGCCTCTAAGGAACTGCCTTTATTTTATTTTTCATTTATTTTTATTAGTTCGAGGCTAATTACTTTACAATATTGTAGTGGTTTCTTCCATACATTGACATGAATCAGCCATGGATTTACATGTGTTCCCCATCCTGATCCCCCCTCCCACCTCCATTCCCATCCGATCCCTCTGGGTCTTCCCAGTGCACCAGCCCTGAGCACTTGTCTCATGCATTCAACCTGGGCTGGCGATCTGTTTCACACTTGATAATATACATGTTTCAATGCTATTCTCTCAGATCATCCCACCCTCGCCTTCTCCCACAGAGTCCAAAGTTTGTTCTTTACATCTGTGTCTCTTTCTCTGTTTTGCATATAGGGTTATCGTTACCATCTTTTTAAATTCCGTGTATATACGTTAGTATACTGTATTGGTGTTTATATTTCTGGCTTACTTCACTCTGTATAACGGGCTCCAGTTTCATCCATCTCATTAGAACTGATTCAAATGAAAAGTTCTTTTGATACTGAAGAATGCCCCTGGTCACCCAGAACCCCATTAATTCAACATCAAAGTTATCAAAGTGGTCTATTTGGCCCCAAACACATCTCTAAAGCCTCTAGATCAGGGGATCATAAGGACTTTTAAGGGTCACTACATATGGAAATCTATGGAAAGGATTGTCAATGGTATGGAAGAGAACCACAACAGAGAAAACATCATGAAAGTCTGGAGGACTACAGCAGTAAAGATACCATCATTATTAAAGAGAAAGCCATCAAGCCAAAAATAATAAATTCTTGCTGAAGAAAAATGTGTACAGATGTCATGCATGATTTCACAGAAGTAAATCAGAACCAATCAAAATTTTTAAAAGAGACTGTGAATATGGCAAAAAAGATAGTGAGTGAAGGGTTTTAAGTATGGATCTTGGAGAAACTCATAAGCTAATGCATGCCACACCAGAGGATTTAACAGAAGACATGGATTGGTTCAAAAGGTAGGGTAGAAGGATATTAACTCACCTCCCGCTGGGAGAACACTGAAATCACAATTATCTTGAACAACCATCAACAGGAGGATGCTGGAATCCACCAGAAAAGATGTCCCATGTCTCCAAAAAAGGAGAAGCTGCAACCAGATGGTAGGAAGGGTGCAATCAAGATAAAATTAAATTCCATACCCACTGGGCAGGCAACCTACAAACTGCATAACAATTATACCACAGAAGTACTCCCACTATTGTAAAGGTTTTGAGCCTCACATTAGGCTTTCCAACCTGACCATCCAGCAAAGGGACTAGGAATCCCCAGGGAATCTGAATTTGAAGACCAGCACAATTTGATCACAGGACTTCCACAGGACTGGGGAAAACAGAGACTCCACTCTCATGGGGCACACACAAAATTTTGGGTGCACCAGGGGAAAGGACCAGTGACTCCACAGGAGACTGAATCAGATCAGCCTCCTAGCATTGGAAGATTCCCTGCGGAGGCATGGGTCAGCTAGGGACACTAGCTCTTGCAGCAGCAGTGCCAGGAAACACCCACTGGTGTGAGCCTCTTGGCGGTCATCACCATTAGCCCCACTACAAAGCCAATAGACACCAGGACTGGGATGTCATAGTCAAACGACTAACAGGGAGGGGACACAGCTTCACCCATCGGCAAACAAGTGGATTAAAGTTTTACTGAGCATGACTCTGTCCACCAGAACAAGAGCCAGGTCTACCCACTGCCAGTCTCTACCATCAGGAAGCTTGCACAAGCCTTTTAGCCTCATCCACTAGAGGACAAACCATAGAAGCCAGAACTACATTCTTGGAGACTCAGAATGAAAACCACAGTCTCAGAAATTAATCAAAATGAAAAGGCAGAGGATTATATTCCAGATGAAGGAACAAGATAAAACTTCAGAAAAACAACTAAATGAAGCGCATATGAGAAACCTATCAGGAAAAGAATTCAGAATAATGATAGAAAGCTGATTCAGGAACTCACAAAAAGAATGGAGGCAACAACTGAAATGATACAAGAAAGATTTAAGAAAGACTTAGAATAATTAAAGAGTAAGCAAACAGAGATGAACAATATAATAACTGAAATAAAAAATACATTGAAGGAATAAATAGCAGAATAACCAAAACAGAACAGATAAGTGAATTAGAAGACAGAGTGGTGGAAAGCACTGCCACAGAACTGAATAAAGAAAAAAATAATTAAAAGATATAAGACGTCCTAAGAAACCTCTGAGACAATATTAAACACCCAAACAGTTACATTAGAGGGGCCCCAGAAAAAGAGAGAAAGGACCCAAGAAATATTTGAAGAGACAATAGCTTAAAATTTGCCTAACATGGGAAATGAAATAGTCAGCTAAGTCCAGGAAGCACAGAGAGTTCCAGGAAGGATAATGCCAAAGAGGAACACACCAAGACACATAGTAATCAAACTGATAAAAATTAAAGACAAAGATAAAATAGTAAAAGAAATAAAGGGGAAAACAACAAATAGCATATGAGGGAAGTCCCATAAGGTAAACAGCAGATTTCAGCAGAAACTATGCAAGTCAGAAGGAACTGGCACAATATTTTCAAAGTGATGAAAAGGAAGAACCTACAACCAAGAATACTCTTCCCAGTGAGGCTCTCATTCAGACTTGATGGAGAAACAAAAGCTTTACAGACAAGCAAAGTGAATAGAATTCAGGACCACCAAACCAGCTTTACAACTAATGCTAAAGGAACTTCTCTAGGCATGCAACTCAAGAGAAGTAAAAGACCTACAAAAACAAACACAAAACAATTAAGAAAGTGATAATAGAAACATAAATATTGATGATTACCTTAAATGTAAATAGATTAAATGCATCAGCCAAAAGACACAGACTGGCTGAGTGGATATGAAAACAAGATCCATACATATGCTGTCAACAAGAGACCTGCCTCAAATCTAGGGACACATACAGACTGTAATAGGGGATGGAAGAAGGTATTCCATGCACATGGAAATCAAAAGAAAGCTGGAGCAGCAATGCTCATATCAGAAAAAATAGACTTTAAAACAAAGACTGTTCTAAGAGACAAAGAAGAACACTACATAATAATCAAGGGATCAATCCAAGAAGCTATAACAATTGTAAATATTATGCACCCAACAAAGTATCTCCTCAAAATGTGAGGCAAATACTAACAACAATAAAGGGAGAAACAGAGCAACACAATAATAATGGGTGACTTTTAACATCCTACTTTCATCAATGGCAAAATCATCCAGTTAGAAAATTAATAAGGAAACACAGGCCTATGATGACCAATTAGGACAAATGTACTTAATTGGTATTTATAGAGCATTCCTTCCAAAAAGAAGTGGACTACACATTCTTCTCAAGTGCACACAGAGCATTATCCAGGATTGACAACATGCTGGACCACAAGGAGAGCACTGGTAAGTTTAAGAAAATTGAAATCATATCAAGCATCTTTTCCAATCACAACACTATGGGTTTATAAACAAATTAAAGAAAAAAATACATAAAAACATACACATGTGGAAGCTAAACCATATGCTACTAAACAACCAATGGATCACTGAAGAAATCAAAGAGGAAATCAAGAAATATCTAAATATAACTGAAAACTAGGGAGGCAGTCCTAAGATGGTGGAAGAATAGGATGGGGAGAACACTTTCTCCCCCACTTTCTCCCCTTTTGATCAAATGATGAAAAGAACATTTGAATACTGAGCAACTTCCACAAAAAAACTTCTGAATGCTGGCAGAGGACACCAGGCACCAAGAAAGGCAGCCCATTCTCTTCAAAAGGAGGTAGGACAAAACATAAAATACAAAAAGAGACAGAAGAGTTAGGAATGGAGATATGACCCAGCGAGGGAGTCATGAAGGAGGAATATTTTCTAAACAGCAGGAAACCCTCTCACTGGCAGGTCTGTGGGGAGTTTCGGAATCTCAGAGGGCAGCATAACTGGGAGGAAGAAAAAAAACAAAACAAAACAAAACAGAATACACATCTAACTGCAACTGCCAGCGGAGAAACAGCTCAGAAGCTCGTGTCCACCACCAGTGAGCAGGGCTGGACAGGGAGGCGTGAGTTGCATGCTTAGGGTAAAGACCATGTCTGAATGCCCTGGGGACAATCTGAGGGAGCTAACGTGAGATAGCAACCCAAACTGTAGGACAGTCAGAGAGAGAAAAAATAGAGAGAGAGAAAACTTTCCTGCGAAAAGCTCTAACCTAAAGTGCAGCCCAGCCCACTCACAGAACAAAGGATTGAGTGAATATCAAAGGAGAGCTATCTGGCTGCGGACCGGCCCAACCCCCTGTGGGAGGCAGAGAGGGCAGGTGGGTGACAGCCAGACCTGGAAGGCAAGGGGCAATCTCAACCCCAGAGATGGCATCCTCTACCAAACTGTGAGTAGGCTCCCAGTTGCTAAACAAGTATTCCTGGGATCCTGGACGGTTGACATCTGCCAGGAGGGTCGCAGACAGAGAAGAGCTCCAGAGAGGAGACACATGGCACACCTGAGGTGGTGCTCTCATGGCGCACCCAGGAAACCAAGCAGCCAGGACTGGGGAGGTGATTAAGACACACAGCCCACCTGGGACAGCATGTTCGCCAAGCACCTAGTCACCTGAGCTGCTCAGACCTCGGAAGGACACAAAACTCATGCCAACTGAGTCTGTGCCTTTGTGGAGTACCCAAGAACCTGAACTTGAGCAGCTTAAACCAGGAAAGTGCATGAAATGCAGGGCCCACTTTTGGACAGTTCCCCTGCAGAGCAACCTGCAACCTAAACAGTGTAGACCTGGAAAGCACAGACCATGTGAGCTGGGCAAACCCAGTGTGGTCCATACACTGTGAGCACTCCCCACACACACCAGTGATATTTGTTTGCAGTGTTCCTCCCTCCCCACAACACAACTGAACAAGTGAACATAAATAAGTGATCACCTTCGGCCCCTTGTGTCAGGGCAGAAATTAAGACAATGAAGAGACTTGCAAACAGAGGAAGCCAAAATATACAAAGAAGAGGGAACCACTTTTGAAGTGACAGGTGCAACAGCTTAAAACACTGTAGTTAACATTGACTAAGCACTGGAACCTTGAGAAGTATAAGCCAGCACAAGGAACTATCTGAAACTGAACTGACCTCACATTGCCCTCAACAGCTCCAGAGAAATTCCCAGATATATTTTTATTATTATCATTTTTATTTTTTTATTTTAAAAATTATTAAGCTCTTTATTATTCCTTTAATTTTCATTTTTATAACCTACTATTACCTTGCAAAAATGACACCATTTTTAAAGAAAATTTCATATATATATATATATTATAATTTTTTTGATTGACTGTTTTATATTTTTAATACTGTATTTTTGAGAGTCTAACCTGTGCTCTAGATTTTTAACCTTTGCTTTTTGGTACTTGTTATCAATTCTGTACATTTAAGAATCTAATCTTCAATACATATTTTTACTTAGCAGTGATATTACTGGCTTGATTGCTCTCTCCCCTTTTAACTCTCCCTTTTCTCTCCCAGGTCACCTCTATCTCCTCCCTCCACCTTCTCTTCTCTACTTAACTCTAAATCACTCTGGGTGTCCTGGGCTGAGAAGACTTAGGGAACTGATTACTGGCTAGATTGGTCTCTCCCCTTTTGACGCCCCCTTGTCTCCTCCTGGTCACCTCTATCCCCTCCTCCCTCTTCTCTTCTATTTGCAACTCCGTGTACTTCTGTGGGTGTTCCCGACTGTGGAGAGCACAGAGCAAATTGATTATTGGCTAGATTGCTCTCTCCTGTTTTGATTCCCCCTCTTCTCCTCCTGGTCACCTCTATCTCCTTCCTCCCACTTCTCTTCTCCATGCAACTCTGTGAACCTCTCTGGTGTCCCTCACTGTGGATAATCTTTTCACCATTAACCCAGATGTTTTATCATCTGTGCTGTATGGATGGAGAAATCCTGAGGCAACCCTAAGAATAAGACTGACAGCTAGAGGCAGGAGGTGTAAATACAAAACTTGAGGACACCAGAAAACTCCTGACTCCAGGGAACATTAATCAACAAGAGTTCATCCAAAAGCCTCCATACCTACACTGAAAACAAGTTCCACCCAAGAGCCAACAATTTCCAGGGCAAGACATACCACACTAATTCTTCAGCAATGCAGGAAAAAACATCCCTGAGCATTAAACTACAGGCGGTCAAAGTCACAGGAAACCCATAGACACCTCAAAACTCACTACTGGACACTTGACTGCACTCAAAGAGAAGAGATCCAGATCCACCACCAGAACACAGATGCAAGCTTCCCTAACCAGGAAACGTTGACAAGCCACTAGTCCAACCCCACCCACAGGGAGCAACCTCCACAATAAAGAGGAACCACAAATGTCAGGCCTACAGAAAGGCCGCTCCAAACACAACAATCTAATCAAAATGAAAGGCAGAGAAATATTCAGCAGATAAAGGAACATGATAAATGCTCACTAAACCAAACAAAATAGGAGGAGGTAGGGAGTCTACCTGAAAAAAGAATTCAGAAAAATGATAGTAAAGATGATCCAAAATCTAGAAAACAAAATGGAGTTACAGATAAATAAACTAGAGACAAGGACTGAGCAGTTGCAAGAAATGTTTAACAATGAACTAGAAGAAATAAAAATGAGTCAATCAATAATGAATAATGCAATAACGGAGATCAAAAGCACTCTGGAGGGAACCAACAGTAGAATAACTGAGGCAAAAAAGAGGATAAGTGAGGTGGAAGATAGAATGGTAGAAATAAATGAAGCAGAGAGGAAAAAAGAAAAAAAGGATTGAAAGAAATGAGCATTGTCTCAGAGACTTTTGGGACAATGTTAAATGCCCCAACATTTGAATCATAGGAGTCCCAGAAGAAGACAAAAAGAAAGGGCATGAGAAAATACTTGAGGAGATAATCATTGATGTCCCTAAAATGGTGAAGGAAATAGCCTCCCAGTGCAAGAAACCCAGAGAGTCCCAAACAGGATAAACCCAAGGGGAAACACCCCAAGACACATATTGATCAAATTAATGAAGATCAAACACAAAGAGCAAATATTAAAAGCACTAAGGGAAAAGCAACAAATAACACACAAAGTGATTCCCATGAGGATAACAGCAGATCTTTCAACAGAAAATCTTCAGGCCAGAAGGGAATGGCAGGGCATACTTAAAGTGATGGAAGATAAAAACCTACAACACAGATTACCCAGCAAGAAACTCATTCAGATATGAAGGAGAAATCAAAAGCTTTACAGACAAGCAATAGCTGGGAGAATTCAGCACCACCAAACCAGCTCTCAACAAATGCTAAAGGATCTTCACTAGACAGGAAACACAGAAAAGGTTTATAAACTTGAACTCAAAACAACAAAGCAAATATCAATGGGATCATACTTATCAATAATTACCTTAAAGGCAAATGGGTTGAATGCCCCAACCAAAAGACAAAGACTGGCTGAATGGAGACAAAAACAAGACTCCTATATATGCTGTCTACAAGAGACCCACCTCAAAACAAGGGACACATACAGACTGAAAGTGAATGGCTGGAAAAAGATGTTTCATACAAACAGACCAAAAGAAAGCAGGAGTAGCTGTACTCATATCAGATAAAATGGGCTTTGAAATAAATGCCATGAAAAGAGACAAGGGACACTACATAATGATCAAAGGATCAATCCAAGAAGATATAACAAATATAAATATATATGCACCTAACATAGGAGCACCACAATATGTAAGGCAAATGCTAACAAGTATGAAAGGGGAAATTAACAGTAACACAATAATAGTGGGAGACTTTAATAACCCACTCAAAACTAAAGATAGATCAACTAAACAAGATTAGCAATGAAACACAAACTTTAAATGATACAATGGACCGATTAGACCTAGTTGATACCTATAGGACATTTCATCCCAAAACAATGAATTTCACCTTTTTCTCAAGTGCACATGGAACATATTCCAGGATAGATCACATCCTGGGCCATAAATCTAGACTTGGTAAATTCAAAAAAATTGAAATCATTCCAAGCATCTTTTCTGATCATAATGCAGTAAGATTAGATGTCAACTACAGAAAAAAAGTATTAAAAATGAAAACATATGGAGGCTAAACAACACACTTCTGAATAACCAAAAAATCACAGAAGAAATAAAAAGAAATCAAAATATGCATAGAAAGAAATGAAAATTAAAACATGACAACTCAAAAGCCTATGGGACTCAGTAAAAGCAGTGCTAAGGAGAAGGTTCAGAGCAATACAAGCTTACATCAATAAACAAGAGAAAAACTAAATAAATAACCTAACTTTACACCAAAAGAAACTAGAAAAAGAAGAAATGAAGAATCACAGGATTAGTAGAAGGAAAAAAAATCATAAAATTAGGGCAGAAAGAAATGATAAAGAAACAAAGGGGACTATAGCAAGAATCAACAAAACTAAAAGCTGGTTCTTTGAGAAGATAAATAAAATAGACAAATGATTAGCCAGACTCATCAAGCAAAAAAGAGAGAAGAATCAAATCAACAAAATTAGAAATGAAAATGGAGAAATTGCAACAGACAACACAGAAATACAAACGATCATAAGAGACTACTATATCAGCAACCAAAAGACAATAAAATGGACAACTTGGAAGAAATGGACGAATTCTTAGAAAAGTATAATCTTCCAAAACTGAACCAGGAAGAAATAGAAAATCTTAATAGACCCATCACAAGCAAGGAAATTGAAAGTGTAATCAAAAGCCTTCCAACAAACCAAAGCCCAGGACCAGATGGCTTCACAGGTGAATTCTACCAAAAATTCAGAGGAGAGCTAACACCTACCGTACTCAAACTCTTCCAGAAAATTGCAGAGGAAGGTAAACTGCCAAATTCATTCTATGAGGCCACCATCACACCCTAATACCAAAACCAGACAAAGACACCACAAAAAAAGAAAACTACAAGCCAATATCACTGATAAACATAGATGCAAAATTCTCAACAAAACTCTAGCAAACAGAACCCAACAACATATGAAAATGATCATATACCACGAACAAGTGGTCTTTATCCCAGGGATGCAAGGATTCTTCAATAGTTGCAAATCAATCAATGTGATACACCTCATTAACAAATTGAAAGATAAAAACCATATGATTATCTCAATAGATTCAGAGAAAGCCTTTGACAAAATTCAACATCCATTTATGATAAAAGCCCTCCAGAAAGCAGGCATAGAAAGAACATACCTCAACATAATAAAAACCATATATGATAAACCCACAGCAAACATTATCCTCAATGGTGAAAAATTGAAAGCACTTCCCCTAAAGTCAGGAACATGACAAGGGTTCCCACTCTCACCACTACTATTCAACATAGTTTTGGAAGTTTTAGTCACAGCAATCAGAGCAGAAAAGGAAATAAAAAATCCTGATTACAAACGAAGAAATAGAACTCTCACTGTTTGCAGATGGGAAGATCCTCTACATAGAAAACCCTAAAGACACCACTAGAAAATAACTAGAGCTAAGCAATGAATATAGTAATGTTGTAGAATATAAAAGTAACACACAGAAATCCCTTGCATTCCAGAAACTAACAATGAGAAAACAGAAAGAGAAATTAAGGAAACAATTTCATTCAACAATGGAATTTCATTCCATTGCAATGAAAAAAATAAAATACTTAGGAATAAATCTACCTAAAGAAACAAAAGACCAATATATAGAAAACTATAAAACACTGATGAAAGAAATCAAAGAGGACACAAGTAGATGGAGAAATACACCATTTTCTTGGATTGGAAGAATCAATATAGTGAGACTGAGTATACTACCCAAAGCAATCGATAGATTCAGTGCAATCCCTATCAAGCTACCAACAGTATTTTAAACAGAGCTAGGACAAATAATTTCACAATTAGTATGAAAATACAAAAAGCCTCTAATAGCCAAAGCAATCTTGAGAAAAAAGAATGGAATGGGAGGAATCAACCTGCCTGACTTCAGGCTCTACTACAAAGCCATAGTCACCAAGACAGTATGGTACTGTCACAAAGACAGAAATATAGATCAATGGAACAAAAAAGAAAGACCAGAGATAAATCCACAGACCTACACCTTATCTTTGACAAAGTAGGCAAGAATATACAATGGAGAAAAGACAATCTCTTTAACAAATGGTGCTGGGAAAACTGGTCAACCACTTGTAAAATAATGAAACTACAATACTTTCTAACACCATACACAAAAATACACTCAAAATGGATTAAAGATCTTACATTATTAAGACTGGAAACTATAAAACTCCTAGAGAAAAACACAGGCAAAACATTTTCTGACATAAATTACAGCAGGATCATCTATGACCCACTTCCCAGTGTAATGGAAATATAAGCAAAAATAAACAAATGGGACCTAATTAAACTTAAAATCTTTTACATGATGAAGGAAACTATAAGTAAGTTGAAAATACAGCCTTCTGAATGGGAGAAAATAACAGCAAATGAAGCAAACAGACAAACAATTAATCTCAAAAAAATACAAGCAGCACATGCAGCTCAATACCAGAAAAATAAATGACCCAATCAAAAAATGGGCCAAAGAACTAAACAAATATTTCTTCAAAGAAGACACAGATGGCTAACAAACACATGATAAGATGCTCAACATCACTTATTATCAGAGAAATGCAAATCAAAACCACAATGAGGTGCCATCTCATGCCAGTCAGAATGGCTGCTATCCAAAAGTCTACAAACAATAAATGCTGGACAGGGTGTGGAAAAAAGTGAACCATTTTACACTGTTGGTGGGAATGCAAACTAGTACAGTCAGTATGGAGAACAGTGTGGAGATTCCTTAAAAAAAAAAAAAACCTGGAGATAGAACTGCCATAGGACCCAGCAATCCCACTGCTGGGCATACACACTGAGGAACCAAAATTGAAAGAGACACATATACCCCAATGTTCATTGCAGCACTGTTTATAATAGCTGGGACATGGAAACTATCTAGATGTCCATCGGCAGAGGAATAGATATGAAAGCTGTGGCACATACACACAATAAACTATTACTCTAATGAGGTGGATGAAACCAGAGCCTATCGTACAGAGTAAAGTCAGAAAGAAAATCACCAATACAGTATATTAACACATATCTGTGGAATTTAGAAAGATGGTAATGGCGATCCTAAATGTGAGAGAGCAAAAGAGAAACAGATGAAAATAACAGACTTTTGGACTCTGTGGGAGAAGAAGAGGGTAGGATTATTTGAGGGAATAGCTTTGAAACATGTATATTACCATATGTGAAATAGATTGCCAGTCCAGGTTTGATGCATGAGACAGGGCACTCAGGGTCAGTACAGTGGGATGACCCTGAGGGATGAGATGGGGAGGGATGTGGGAAGGTGTTTCAGGATGGTGGACACACGCACACCCATGTCTGAGTCATGTCAATGTTGGCAAAAACCACTACAATATTGTAAAGCAATTAGTTTCCAATTAAAATTAATTAATTGATTAAAAATAAATAAATAAACAAACTAGGGATAATGACATCACACACAAAAAAAGAAAACTGAAAATGAAAGCACAATGATCCAAACCCTAGGTGATATAGCAAAAGAAGTTCTAAGAAGGAAGTTTATAGCAATTCAATCTTACCTCAAGAAACAAGAGAAATCTCAAATAAATCCTGTAATCTTACACCTAAAAAAACTAGAGAAAGAAGAAAAACAAAACTTTAAGATAGTAGAAAGAAATGATAATGATCAGAGGAGAAATAAATAGAGACAAAGAAAACAATATCAAAGTTCAATGAAACTAAAAGCAAGCTCTTTGAAAAGGTAAACAAAATTGATAAACCCTTAGCAAGACTTATCAAGAAAAAAAGTGAGAGGTCTTAAATCAATAAAATTAGTAATGAAAAATAATTTACAATTGACACCCCAGAAATACAAAAGGATCATGAGACTACTACAAGTGACTGTATGCCAAATGGACAAACTGGAAGAAATGGAAAATTTCTTGGAAAGGTACAATCTCTCAAGACTGAAACAAGGAGAAATATAAAATATGAACAGACCAATCACAAGCATTGAAATTGAAACTGTGAGTTAAAAACTCTCAACAAACAGAAGTCCAGGACCCCATGGCTTCATAGGCAAATTCTATCAAACATTTAGAGGACAGCTAACACCTGTTCTTACTCTTTCAAAAAATGCAGAGGAAAGAACACTGCCAAACTTATTCTACAAGCCTGCCATCAACCTGATACCAAAACCAGACAAAGATACCATACAAAAAGAAAATTAAAGGCCAATATCACTGATGAATATAGATGCAAAAATCCTCAACAAAATACTAGCAATCAGAAGCTGATAATACATTAAAAGGATCATATACAATGATCAAGAGGGATTTTAAGATTGTTCATTATCCACAAATAAATCAGTGTGATACACCACATCAACAAATTGAAGAGTAAGAATCATATGGTCTTAATACAGAAAAAAGTTTTGCAAAAAAAAAAGTTTTGACAAAAAAAAGTTTTGACAAAATTTAGCACCTGTTTATGATAAAAACTCTCCCAAAAGTAGGCACAGAGGGAATATACCTTAACATAATAAACATAATAAAGGCCATATATGAAAAATCTAAACTAACATCATATTCAATGGTGAAAAGCTGAAAGCATTTCCTCTAAAATCAGGAACATGTCAAGGATGTCCACTCTTGCCACTTTTATTCAACATAGTTCTGGAAGTCCTATCTACAGAAACCAGAGAAGAAAAATAAAGGGACTCAGATTAGAGAAGAAGTAAAACCATCACTGTTTGCAGATGACATACTACACACAGAAGATCCTAAAGAAGCTGATAGAAAACTACTAGAGCTCACTGATGGAATCTGGTAAATTTTTGTAGGTTAGAAAATTAAAACACAAAACTCTGTTGGGTTTCTGTACAGCAATAACAAAATATGAGAGAAAATTCAGGAAACAATTCCATTTACCACTGCATCAAAAAGAATTAAAATACCTAGGAATAAATCTATCTAAGGAGACAATAGAGTCTCCTCTATTTTTGGAGACTCCAAAAAACTGTAAGATGCTGATGAAAGAAATCAAAGAAGATACAAACTGATGGAAAGATATACCATGTTTGCAGATTGGAAGAATAAATATAATCATAATAATATTTATTGAATCTACAGAATCAGTGCAATCCTTACCAAATTACCAGTAGCATTTTTCACAGAATTAGAACAAAAATTCCTATAATCTGTATTGAGACACAAAAGACCTCCAATAGTGAAAGCAACCTTGAGAAAGAAAAATGGAACTGGAGGAATCAGGGTCCCTGATTTAAGTCTAGACTACAAAACAATATGATATGGGCACAAAAATGAAATATAGATCAATGGAACAGGATAGAAAGAATAGAACTAAACCCATGTATCTATGGTCAATTAATTTACAACAAAGGAGGTAAGACTACACAATCTTGGAAAGACCTTCTCTTCAACAAATGGTGCTGTGTTTTTTAAAGCAACATGTAAAAAATGAAATTAGATCCTTCTTTAACATTATACACACAAATAAGCTCAAAATGGATCAAAGACCTAAATGTGAGACCAGACACTATCACCTTCTAGAGGAAAACATAGGCAGAATACTTTCTTACATACACTGCAGCAATATCATTTTTGATCCATCTCCCAGAACAATAACCCTATATGCAAAACAGAAAAAGAGACACAGATGTACATAACAGACTTCTGGACTCTGTGGGAGAAGGCGAGGATGGGAGATTTCGAGAGAACAGCATCAAAACATGTATATTATCTAGGGTGAAACAGATCACCAGCCCAGGTTGGATGCATGAGACAAGTGCTTGGGCCTGGTGCACTGGGAAGACCCAGAGGAATTGGGTGGAGAGGGAGGTGGGAGGGGGGATCAGGATGGGGAATACATGTAAATCCATGGCTGATTCATGTCAATGTGTGACAAAAACCACTACAATACTGTAAAGTAATTAGCCTCCAACTAATAAAAATAAATGGGAAAAAAATAAATGGGACATACTTAAACTCAAAAGTTTTTGCACAGCAAAGGCAGAAATAAACAAAACAAAAAGCAATCAACAGAATGGGATAAAATATCTGCAAATGATGTGACTGACAAGGAATTAGTCTCCAAAATCTACCAACAGCTCATGAAGCACAACATCATCAAAACAAACTAACTGATCAAAAAATGAACAGAAGTTCTAAATTGACATTTCTCTAGAGAATACATCCAGGTGATCAACAGGCACATGAAAAGATGTTCAACATCACTAATAGAGAAATACAAATGAAAACTACAATGAGATATCACCTCACACTGGTCAAAATGGTCATCATTTAAAAATCTAGCAACAATAAATTCTAGAGAGCGTGTGGAGGGAAGGGAACCTTCTATACCATTGGAGGGGAATTGATTGGTACAGTCACTATGGAGAATATGAAAGTTCCTTAAAAACATTAAAAATAGAGCTACCATATGACCTTGCAATCCCACTCCTGGGCATATATTTGGAGACACACATGGTCTGAAAGGTATGTGCGCTCCAGTGTTCATTGCAGAACTGTTTACAATAGCCAAGATATGGAAGCAACCTAAATGTCCATTGACAGAGGAATGGATAAAGAAGATGTAGTACTTATATATAACAGAATATTACTCAGCCTTCAAAAGGAATGAAATAATGCTATTTGCTGCAACATGGAAAGATTTAGAGATTGTCATACTGAGTTGTCAGACAGAGAAGCAGAAACATCATACAACAACCCTTTATGTGGAATCTAAAAAGATGTGATACAAATGAACTTATTTACAAAACAGACTCAGAGACTTAGCGAACTTATGGTTGTTTGGGGGGAAGGAAGAGGGAAAGGGATAGTTAGGGAGTTTAGGATGGACAGGTACACACTGCTATATTTTTAATGGATTAGCAACAAGGTAATTCTGCTGTATGCAACAGGGAATTCTGCTCAATGTTATGTGACAGCCCAGGTGGGAGGGGAATTTGGGGGAAATTGATACATATATATATTTCTGGCTAAGTCCCTTCGCTTCCCACCAGAAACTATCAAAATATTGTTAATCAGCACTCCAATACAAAATGAAAAGTTTAAAACAAAAACAGAACACAGCTTAATGTAGAATAAGTGCTTCGAAACTAGTGGCAGATGATCAAGACATACTAAAAGCAGTGGCAACAAACAACCTGCCTGACTTCAGACTATACTACAAAGCCACAGTCATCAAGACAGTATGGTACTGGCACAAAGACAGAAATATAGATCAATGGAACAGAATAGAAAGTCCAGAGATAAATCCACGAACCTATGGTCACCTTATCTTCGACAAAGGAGGCAATGATATACAATGGAAAAAAGACCACCTCTTTAACAAGTGGTGCTGGGAAAACTGGTCAGCCACGTGTAAAAGAATGAAACTAGAACACTTTCTAACACCATACACAAAAATAAACTGGATAAAAGATAAAATGGATTAAAGATCTAAATGTAAGACCAGAAACTATAAAACTCCTAGAGGAGAACATAGGCAAAACACTCTACGACATAAATCACAGCAGGATCCTCTATGACCCACATCCCAGAATTTAAGAAATAAAAGCAAAAATAAACAAATGGGACCTAATGAAACTTAAAAGCTTTTGCACAACAAAGGAAACTAGAAGCAAGGTGAAAAGACAGCCCTCAGATTGGGAGAAATTAATAGCAAACGAACCAACAGACAAAGGATTAATCTCAAAAATATACAAAAATATACAAGCAACTCCTCCAGCTCAACTCCAGAAAAATAAATGACCCAATCAAAAAATGGGCCAAAGAACTCAACAGACATTTCTCAAAGGAAGACATACAGATGGCTAACAAACACATAAAAAGATGCTCAACATCACTTATTATCAGAGAAATGCAAATCAAAACCACAATGAGGTACCATTATACACCGGTCAGAATGGCTGCTATCCAAAAGTCTACAAGCAATAAATCCTGGAGAGGGTGTGGAGAAAAGGGAACCCTCTTACACTGTTCGTGGGAATGCAAATTAGTACAGCCACTATGGAAAACAGTGTGGAGATTTCTTAAAAAGCTGGAAATAGAACTGCCATATGACCCAGCAATCCCACTTCTGGGCATACACACCAAGGAAACCAGATCTGAAAGAGACACGTGCACCCCAATGTTCATCGCAGCACTGTTTATAAAAGCCAGGACATGGAAGCAACCTAGATGCCCATCAGCAGACGAATGGATGAGGAAGCTGTGGTACATATACACCATGGAATATTACTCAGCCATTAAAAGGAATTCATTTGAATCAGTTCTAATGAGATGGATGAAACTGGAGCCCATTATACAGAGTGAAGTAAGCCAGAAAGATAAAGACCATTACAGGATACTAACACATATATATGGAATTTAGAAAGATGGTAACGATAACCCTATATGCAAAACAGAAAAAGAGACTCAGATGTATAGAACAGACTTGTGGACTCTGGGAGAAGGCGAGGGTGGGATGTTTCAAGAGAACAGCATTGAAACATGTATATTATCTAGGGTGAAACAGATCACCAGCCCAGGTTGGGTGCATGAGACAAGTGCTTGGGCCTGGTGCACTGGGAAGACCCAGAGGGATCGGGTGGAGAGGGAGGTGGGAGGGGGGACTGGGATGGGGAATACATGTAAATCCATGGCTAATTCATTTCAATGTATGACAAAAACTACTGTAATGATGTAAAGTAATTAGCCTCCAACTAATAAAAAAAAAGTTTGTTTTTTTTAAAGAATAATTATACTTTATTTTTTTTTCCATTTATTTTTATTAGTAATTAGCCTCCAACTAATAAAAAAGTTTTTTTAAAGAATAATTATACTTTATTTTTTTTCCATTTATTTTTATTAGTTGGAGGCTAATTACTTTACAATATTGTAGTGGTTTTTGTCATATGTTGACATGAATCAGCCATGGATTTACATGTATTCCCCATCCCGATCCCCCCTCCCACCTCCCTCTCCACCCGATTCCTCTGGGTCTTCCCAGTGCACCAGGCCCGAGCACTTGTCTCATGCATCCAGCCTGGGCTGGTGATCTGTTTCAACCTAGATAATATACATGTTTCGATGCTGTTCTCTCGAAACATCCCACCCTCGCCTTTTCCCACAGAGTCCAAAAGTCTGTTCTGTACATCTGTGTCTCTTTTTCTGTTTTGCGTATAGGGTTATTGTTACCATCTTTCTAAATTCCATATATATGTGTTAGTATACTGTATTGGTCTTTATCTTTCTGGCTTACTTCACTCTGTATAATAGGCTCAAGTTTCATCCATCTCATTAGAACTGATTCAAATGAATTCTTTTGAATGGTAATGGAACTCAGGTAATGTTCCATGGTGTATATGTACCACAGCTTCCTCATCCATTCGTCTGCTGATGGGCATCTAGGTTGCTTCCATGTCCTGGCTTTTATAAACAGTGCTGCAATGAACATTGGGGTGCACGTGTCTCTTTCAGATCTGGTCTCCTTGGTGTGTATGCCCAGAAGTGGGATTGCTGGGTCATATGGCAGTTCTAATTCCAGTTTTTTAAGAAATCTCCACACTGTTCTGCATAGTGGCTGTACTAGTTTGCATTCCCACCAACAATGTAAGAGGGTTCCCTTTTCTCCACACCCTCTCCAGCATTTATTGCTTGTAGACTTTTGGATAGCAGCCATTCTGACTGGTGTGTAATGGTACCTTGTTGTGGCTTTGATTTGCATTACTCTGATAATGAGTGATGTTGAGCATCCTTTCATGTGTTTGTTAGCCATCTGTAAGTCTTCTTTGGAGAAATGTCTGCTTAGTTCTTTGGCCCACTTTTTGATTGGGTCATTTATTTTTCTGGAATTGAGCTGCAGGCGTTGCTTGTATATTTTTGAGATTAATATTTTGTCTGTTGCTTCGTTTGCTATTATTTTCTCCCAATCTGAGGGCTGTCTTTTCACCTTGCTTATAGTTTCCGTTGTTGTGCAAAAGCTTTTAAGTTTAATTTGGGCCCATTTGTTTATTTTTGCTTTTATTTCCAATATTCCGGGAGGTGGGTCATAGAGGATCCTGCTGTGATTTATGTCGTAGAGTGTTTTACCTATGTTCTCCTCTAGGGGGAGTCAAAAGTTAAATGCAGATTTTCAAATGCATAGAGGTTTGGAACCTCTCACCCCCACATTACTCAAATGTCTACTGTGTTTTTTGGGTCCCTTCAAGTTTAGAGACTCTGAGTACTCTTTCTGCTTTTATTCTGAATACTATGTATTACCATAATGTGTAATTTGAAATTGTGCTTGTTCAACTAAATAAAGCATGTCCTACAGCAGCTACATACATGAGCTGATTCCTACGAAAATGACTTTGCAAACCTGTATGAGATCATACAATGAATTAGAAAATAAACAGATATTGATTCATGTATCTTTAGTATTACATGACATCAGTAATTCTAGATCTAATTTCTCTGGTTATGAGATGAACCAAACTACATAGTTATGACTATTATTGTGCACAAGTTTTATGTGCTCAGACCTCAACATGAAGTTTCATCATCATTTACTGACCAGTTAATCCATATAATTCTAGCAAATGTCAAGGCATTATTTCATGTTTTTATCTGTTTTATTGCTTCCTCAATTTGGAAATGTTCTTTCCTGAGTCCATCCAGAGAATCAAGCCTCGGGTTTAGCATATCATATGCATCTCTATCCCTTTTGGACTTTCTCACCAAGAACCTGAGTTTTCCATTATTCTTTCTAAATTTAAGATTTTTCATGTTTTCCAATCTTATTTTTGTTTTTCAGTCTAGGTACTTATAATTTTCAGTCTGATTCCTATCCTGCTCTTAATGGATAAATTTGGCTAAAATCTCATAGCTCCTTCTGAATACTTCGTTTTCCTGTTGATTTTTGTTGTTCAGTCTTTAAGTCATGTCTGATTCTTTGCGACTCCATGGACTGCAACATGCCAGGCTTCCCTGTCCTTCACTATCTCCCAGAGTTTGTCCAAATTCATATCTGCTGAGTCAGTAATGCTATCTAACCATCTCATCCTCTGTCAACCTCTTCTCCTTTTGCTCTCAATCTTTTCTAGGATTCCTATTAATACTGTATCTTTTATTATTCTAGTACCAAGTGGATTATCTGATATCAATTTGAAATTTTAAAATCTTTTGAGCTCTCTAGACATTATCAATCTTTCCACTATTATTTACCACTTTGAAAACACTGTTAGGTGACTGTTCTTGTCACAAAATATCAATAAAATACCCCTTTCCTACTGAAGTACCCACTCCCTAGAGCCTGTGCTCTGTAGCAAGACAAGGCCCCCACAGTGAGAAGCCTGCACACTACAACTATAGTTAGTTTCTTCTCTCCACAACTACAGAAAGTTGATGTGCAACAACGAAAATCCAACACAACCAAAAATAAATTAATACTTTAAAAATATTATTCCTTTTTTAAGGATAGTCTTATTTTAGCAAGTGTTGTCTTCAAACCCTTTGTATCCTCAGTCTTTCACTGTCACTCTTTATGAGAAATCCATAGTAAATGATAAATATAACCAACACAAATACAACTATAGAAGCTTATATTTATTCTGAGAATTCCTTGTAAGGTATTATTATTGGCTGTTACAATAATGTTTGTAATTGTATATATTGTATTATCAAGCAGAACAATTTTCCTTAATCAGAAAATCAGTGTATCAGAAAATTAGCATATACCTCATTAACTATCTGACCTTGAACAATCTTTTTATATGTCAAAATTAAATTAATGGGTGGGGAAATGTCAATGAGATGCAATAATAACAAAAATGTCAGAAAGCATGATAAACTAATTGTATACTAGTGCACCAGGTATATTTTAGCCTTTAGATAGACTGTCTAGAAAATTCTATTGACTCTTAAAATCCACAGTAATAAAAAGAAAAACATGTTAAAAAGTTTATTTGAGGGGGGGTATGTTTTTAGTCTTTTTTACTTTGTGATTCCAAATTTCAAGGCCAGGAAAGAAAAAGCATATTAGGAATTCATTTATTCATTCTCTCTCTCTTCTATATTGTTTTTTTACTTTTTTGTACTTTATAGTGGATTTACTTAGTGGGTATTTCATCACTGTGCACAAAGTCATTTTGACTACAATGCATAACACATTTAACAACACTGGAAATTACTGAATGATTTTTAAAATAATAAAAACATTTTATAAGACAAGAACCTCAATTTGAGAATCCTTCTGAAACCATTTATTTCTTAAGGTATTATTAGTCTCTGTACTATGTCAAATGAACTAAGAAATATAAAATCAGAATTCTAACCAGATTTGAATTGTTAATATGAGAGAAATTATAAAATTTGCAACAAAAGGGTCATGTTACATTATGATTAGCAACACAAAGATTACTGGATTGTGATGATTTCTCATTATCTATCTAGTTTGAAACATATGATAGATTTTAGGCTCTGGAATTGCTAAACTGATATAAATTCAAATTCTAGCTCTGCTTAATAGCTCAAATTCTAGCTCATACTTAATAGCTATGGAATCATGAGTACATTACTTAAATTCTTTTATGTTTTTAAAATTTATTTTTTATTGAAGGACAGTTGCTTTACAGAATTTTACAGTTTTCTGTCAAACTTCAACATGAATCAGTCATATGTATACAGATAACCCCTCCCTTTTGGAATCACGAGTAAATTACTTAAATTCTTAAGTCTCTCATCTATAAAATATATAACCTTTATCTCCACATGGATGCTATGAAAATTAAGATGAGAGAATGCACTATGAAAGTGCTCAGCATGGTACTTTAAAAATTATAGATTCTTCAGTAAATAACAAAATCAGCATGATATAGTATAAAAAGAATATGACAGTCTCAGAATCCTAACATGCTAGGGCTTAAATCTGCATCTATAACTTATAAACTACATGATGATAAATATGTTACTTGATATTTATACTTTAGTTCTCTTATCTATGAAATGGGAGTAATGATGATAATAAGCTTCATATATTTATTTGATGATTAAATGAGAAACTACACAGTGAGCATTCAGTAAAATATCCATTCTCTTAACCTTTCTTAAAAATCAAATGGAATCTGTCTATAACTTTTAGAAAAGTGTATATATATGGACTTTAGAAAGATGGTAACGATAACCCTATATGCAAAACAGAAAAAGAGACTCAGATGTATGGAACAGACTTGTGGACTCTGGGAGAAGGCAAGGGTGGGATGTTTCAGGAGAACAGCATTGAAACATGTGTATTATCTAGGGTGAAACGGATAACCAGCTCAGGTTGGGTACATGAGACAAGTGCTCGGGCCTGGTGCACTGGGAAGACCCAGAGGGATCGGGTGGAGAGGGAGGTGGGAGGGGGGACTGGGATGGGGAATACATGTAAATCCATGGCTAATTCATATCAATGTATAACAAAAACTACTGTAATGATGTAAAGTAATTAGCCTCCAACTAATAAAAATTAAAAAAATAAAAAAATAAAAAAAAAAAAAAGCTTTGAGAAAAGTGTATATCTGGTATGACACTATAAAAATAATTAGCTCTTGTGTCTTCTATAAGACAAAGGATAACTGAGAAAGTCCTTATTCAAAAAAATAAAATAATAAACTATAGCCCACAATACCATGTTTAACATTTTTGTGAAAATATTACTACTTTAAGTACACTGTAATAAAAGAGCAAAATCGTTTTCTTAAAAGAGCAAAATCTTAAAGTTAATTTATAAAGTAAACAACATAAGATCTATATAAAGATTACGTGACACAAAACAGTTGTATTATTTTTTCAAAAATGACACTGCTTCATTATTAAAGTTGTGGAATAAGTTCCATAAAAGAATACACACACATACACACTCTCTCTCTCTCTCACCTATCACTAGAGCAACCTATTTAAGTTTTATAAATAATAAAAGTCAAAATACTTTCAACTTTTCTTAAAATATCATGATAAACTATCAAACAGCACAGACCTAAGAATTAATTTTGAGGCATGGATTAATCAGTGAACTAAATGTGCACATCTGCTATGATACAACATACTGCTATGACAAAAGGTAGTATAGTAACAAGAACAACAATTACAACTGTTAAAATTATTCTACTCCTGCTGTTCTTTACAATAAAATGCTAGATTTTTATTGAATTTTTAACTATGTGTCTTGTGGTCTGTTAAATATTATAAAGTATACTATCTCATTTAATCTTTACAACTGTAAGAAGAAAATAAAACTATCTTCATTTTATAGATGAGGAAATTAACTTTCCAAAAGTCACAGGTGGCAGAGTCAGGGTATAAAAACCAGGTCTAACTCTGGAAATTTTGGAATGATATCTACATATCAGAAATAAATTTTGAGGAATTTTTTGTTTGATAGGGTAAGTGAGGCCAGGCTGAAGGAAGACACCAAAGACTTCCTAATAAAGAAAAGTAGCCACAAAAAGTGAGGAACTTGCCACAAACTCCACACACAGGATTTCTTTCTTGACAAAAAAAGGAAGCAAACAAACTCTGGCCATCATGCTCCACTCTGTGTTAAGGATATGAATACAACAAGAAACTCTGACTTTATATTCAAGGCATTCAAAGTTAATGCTGGAAGTTAGGAATACACAGCACCATGAAGTCAATAATTATGTTAAAATGTCATGATATTTTAAAATATTCAATTAACAAAGTACCTATTCTAAGTCTGTCAGGAACAGAAAAGCAAGGCTAAAGCTAGTTAAACAGTAAATATGATACAGTAATCCCACTCCTGGGCATATATCCAGAGCCAATCATAATTGATAAGATACATGCACCCCAATGTTCAATGAAGCACTATTTGCAATAACCAAGACATGGAAGCAACCTAAATGTCGACTGACAAAGGAATGGATAAATGGGGTACATATATACAATGGAATATTACCCAGCCATTAAAAATAATGAAATGATGCTATTTGCAGCAATATGGATAGACCTAGTAGAGAAGGACAGAGAAGGCAATGGCACCCCGCTCCAATACTCTTGCCTGGAAAATCCCATGAATGGAGGGGCCTGGTAGGCTGCAGACCATGAGGTTGCTAAGAGTCGGAAATGACTGAGCGACTTCACTTTTACTTTTCACTTTCATGCATTGGAGAAGGAAATGGCAACCCACTCCAGTATTCTTGCCTGGAGAATCCCTGAGACAGGGGAGCCTGGTGGGCTGCCGTCTATGGGGTTGCACAGAGTCAGACACGACTGAAGCAACTTAGCAGCAGCAGGAGGATAGACCTAGAGATTTTCACACTGACTGCAGTCAGTCAGACAAAGACAAGTATCACTTGATATCACTTATATGTGGAATATTTAAAAAATTATACAAATGAACTTCTTTACAAAACAGAAATAGAGTCACAGATGTAGAAAACAAACTTATGGTTATCAAGGGAGAAAGAAGGGAGGAGTAAACTGGGAGATTTGGACTGACACATACACACTACGATATATACAATAGATGACTAATGGGGACCTATTGTATAGCACAGAGAACTCTACTCAGTACACTGTAATGATCTATATAGGAAAAGAATCCAAAAAGAGAGGATATATTTATATCTATAACTGATTTAATTTGTTGTATAGCAGAAACTAAGGCAATATTATAAATCAATTATACTCCAATAAAAATTAATTTGAAAAAAGATGTGGTACATATATACAATGGGGTATTACTCAGTTGTAAAAAGGAAGCAATAATGCCATTTGCAGCAACATGGATGAACCTAGATATTATCATCCTAAGTGAAATAAGTCAGACAGAGAAAGACAAATAGCATCTGATATAACATATATGTGGAATCTAAAAATATGATATAAATGAACCTATTGACAAACCAGAAACAGACTTTCAGGCTTTTAAAATGAACTTATGGTTACCAAAAGAGAAATATCAGGGGGCGGGGGGATAAATCAGGAGCTTGGGACTAACATATAAACACTAATACACATTACTATATATATAACATAGATAACCAACAGTTCAGTTGAGCTCAGTCACTCAGTCATGTCCGACTCTTTGCGACCCCATGAACTGTAGCACGCCAGGCCTCCCTGTCCATCACCAACAGCCGGAATTTACCCAAACTCACGTCCACTGAGTCAGTGATGCCATCCAACCATCTCATCATCTGTCATCCCCTTTTCCTCCTGCCCTCAGTCTTTCCCACCATCAGGGTCTTTTCAAATGAGTCAGCGCTTCGCATCAGGTGGCCAAACTGTTGGAGTTTCAGCTTCAACATTAGTCCTTCCAATGAACACCTAGGACTGATCTCCATTAAGATGGACTGGTTGGATCTCCTTGCAGTCCAAGGGACTCTAAAGAGTCTTCTCCAACACCACAGTTCAAAAGCATCAATTCTTCAGTGCTCAGCTTTCTTTATAGTCCAACTCTTACATCCACACATGACCACTGGAAAAACCATAGCCTTGACTAGATGGACCTTTGTTGACAAAGTAACAACTCTGCTGTTCAATATGCTGTCTAGGTTGGTCATAACTTTCAAGGAGTAACCATCTTTTAATTTCATGGCTGCAATCACCATCTGCAGTGATTTTAGAGCCCAAAAAAAAATAAAGTCAGCCACTGTTTCCACTGTTTCCCCATCTACTGGCCATGAAGTGATGGGACCAGATGCCATGATCTTAGCTTTCTGAATGTTGAGCTTTAAGCCAAAATTTTCACTCTCCTCTTTCACTTTCATCAAGAGGCTCTTCAGTTCTTCTTCACTTTCTGCCATAAGGGTTAGGTCATCTGCATATCTGAGGTTATTGATATTTCTCCCAGCAATCTTGATTCCAGCTTGTGCTTCCTTGAGCCCAGCATTTCTCATGATGTACTCTGCATATAAGTTAAATAAGCAGGGTGACAATATACAGCCTTGACATACTCCTTTTCCTATTTGGAACCAGTCTGTTGTTTCATTTCCAGTTCTAACTGTTGCTTCCTGACCTGCATACAGGTTTCTCAAGAGGCAGGTCAGGTGGTCTGGAATTCCCATCTCATTCAAAATTTTCCACAGTTTATTGTGATCCACACAGTCAAAAGCTTTGGCAGTCAATAAAGCAGAATTAGATGTTTTTTGTTTTTTGTTTTTTTTTTCTGAAACTCTCTTGCTTTTTCAATGATCCAGCGGATGTTGGCAATTCAATCTCTGGTTTATCTGCCTTTTCTAAAACCAGCTTGAACATCTGGAATTTCATGGCTCATGTATTGCTGAAGCCTGGCTTGGAGAATTTTAAGCATTACTTTACTAGAGTGTGAGATGAGTGCATCTGTGCAGTAGTTTGAGCATTCTTTGGCATTCCCTTTCTTTGGGATTGGAATGAAAACTGACCTTTCCCAGTCCTGTGGCCATTGCTGAGTTTTCCAAATTCGCTGGCATATTGACTGCAGCACTTTCACAGCATAATCTTTCAGGATTTGAAATAGCTCAACTGGAGTTCCATCACCTCCACTAGCTTTGTTCGTAGTGATGGTTCCTAAGGCCCACTTGACTTCACATTCCAGGATGTCCAGCTTTAGGTGAGTGTGAGCAATCACACCATCATGATTATCTGAGTCATGAAGATCTTTTTTTTTTTTTGTACAGTTCTTCTGTGTATTCTTGCCACCTCTTCTTAATATCTTTTGTTTCTGTTAGGTCCATGCCATTTCTGTCCTTTACTGAGCCCATCTTTGCATGAAATGTTCACTTGGTATTTCTAATTTTCTTGAAGAGATCTCTAGACTTTCCCATTCTATTTTTTTGCATTGATCACTGAGGAAGGCTTTCTTATCTCTCCTTGCTATTCTTTGGAACTCTGCATTCAAATGGGTACATCTTTCCTTTTCTCCTTTGCTTTTTGCTTCTCTTCTTTTCACGGCTATTTGTAAGGCCTTATCAGACAGCCATTTTGGTTTTTTGCATTTCTTTTTCTTGGGGATTGTCTTGATTCCTGTCTCCTGTACAATGTCCCAAACCTCCGTCCATAGTTCATCAGGTACTGTGTCTTTCAGATCTAGTCCCTTAAATCTATTTCTCACTTCCACTGTATAGTCATAAGGGATTTGATTTAAGTCATGCTTAAATGGTCTACTGGTTTTCCCCACTTTCTTCAATTTAAGTCTGATAACCAAGAAGGACCTAGTGTGTAGCACAAGGAACTCTACTCAATATTCTATGATAACCTATATGGGAAAAGAGTTTGAAAAAGGATGAATACATATGTGTAGGTATAACTGACTTACTATGCTATTCACCTGAAACTAACACAAAATTGCCCATCAACCATACTCCGATAAATTAAAAAAAAAATTAAAACAAGAATCTTAAAGACCCATATTTTCCTCCATATTACCATTGATTTAGTACTTATTAACACCTCTAAAATTCCTGATCAAAATTACATGTCTTCTATTAAATAACAGCTTAAGCAAAATTAAAATCTCACTGCATGACTAGATTGGTTCATATAACAATATATGGCATTTATCCATATGTTATCCATCTTGAGACAGGTTTGAAATTTTCATTCAGGTTTATCTTTTGATAATTACCTTTATGTAGAAGTGCTATCTTTTCTTCTGACAATGAATACAAGAGGACACTGACACTTATTAACTGCAAGTAAGGATTGTCTAAGGCATTTGGCTGATTTATGTTTTATTTCATAACCCCTTAACAAATGCTGTTTGAATTTCTTGATTGAATGAAAGAAATAAGGAGCTCCTGGACCAAAAAGAGCTGTATTATTATTATTTTTTTCTTTTAAGGTAGAGGTTCTAGGAGGGATAGGCTCAGTTGACAAAGAGCTAGTTAGATGTAGAAAACTGTCAAAAGAGAGCTAATGTGAGGGAATCAAGAAGGCCAAGACAAAACTCTTGGAATGCTGGAAGCCTGCTACTAGGAAGAGAGTACAAGAGAACTAGAATGCTTACTTTAAAAATATGACTGAGCTTTGTTATTGCTTTAGACACATGCTCAAAGGTTATATTTTCATTATATGACACTGAAATAATAAAAACATCTGACGCAACTCAGCTCACTTACATGGTCACATAACATTATAAATTAAAATATTTTTGGACAATTTATATTTAATTCCACAATAAACACATACTGAATAAAGTGATCATCAAAAATTTGTTAAATGAGAATATAAAATAAAAAATGGAGAAATAACTCAACAGATGTTCTAAAGATTCAGAGAAAGTATATGTTATCAATTGGCCAGGAAGAAATAATTTAAAACCACACAGAAAATAAGACCCATTTCCTGTCAGAATTTGAAAGCACTACAAATACAGTTAAGGATACATACAGTTGATTCTCATTATTTGCATTAATTATATTTCATTTGCTAAACACTGAATTAGCAAGTAATGAATCATTATTTCTAGGGGGGAAAAAGGATTTGATTCCTAAAAGTCTTTGGTCAGTGGTTGCTAGCTATATGTTATTCTCTTTGGAAAGTATGCTAGTCACTCAGTTGTGTCCTACTCTTTGAGACTTGATGGATTATAGCCTGCCCAGCTTCTCTGCCTATGAAACTCTCCAACCAAGAATACAGGAGTGAGTAGACATCTCCCTCTCCAGGGGAGCTTCCCAACCCAGGGATTGAATTTGGATCTCCTGCATTACAGGCAGATTTTTTTTCCATCTGACCCACCAGGGAAGAGTTATTTTCTTTAGGGAATATTAAAACAGGATTACTGATACTGAAATTTTCTGGTCTATGAGAGGAACAATGATGGGATTTACTGAGGTTAGTATCTTTAACAACAACCTTTCAATCATACTGTATCTCATATAGGCAAAATGTTATAGAACAAACAAAAAAGACTAGATTGGAAGGGAGGATATCTATATTTTAATATTGACCCTAATACTGCATGTGAGACTTAGTAATCACCTCACCACTTTGCACCTCAGTCTCCTCCTCTGTAAAATGAAAGGGTTGAACTAGATCATTAAAAGCCTTAGCATCTTAAACTTTATATAGTTCTATTCTACATATGGGCTTCCCAAGTAGCTCAGTTGGTAAAGAATATGCTTGCAATGCAGGAGACCCTGGTTTGATTCCTAGGTTGGGAAGTTCCCCTGGAGAAGAGATAGGCTACCCACGCCAGTATTCTTGGGCTTCCCTGGTGGCTCAGATGATAAAGAATCCACCTGCAATGTGGGAGACCTGGGTCCAATCCCTGGGTTGGGAAGATACCCTGGAGGAGGGCATGGCAACCCATTCCAGTATTCTTGCCTGGAGAATCCCCATGGACAGAGGAGCCTGGTGGGCTACAGTCTATGGGGTCACAAAGAGTTGGGACATGACTGAGTGACTAAGCACAGCATATTCTACATATACAGGTCAGCAATAAGAAGGACACTCTACAAAACTACTTTGCTTGACTTGGAGCTATTAAAATGTTCAATTATACTTCAATATGTAGTATTATCAGTGGTTCTTCTAATATACATACCTTTATCTCAAAAATCTGAGAAGGTGAGCTACTGCTCTGTAACCTCTCTGATCACAAGCTATCAAATGTCACACACCACTCTTCTCCAATTATCACGTGCAACCAACAATCTGCAATCCTCCTAGACCTCCAAAGATCAAGAAATTGTGTTGAACTTTATTCTGTACTTAAGGGGGAAAGATCATGATTTACTAAAACCAGTTTTTTAGTTCCAGTTTACCAAATCTAAAATTAATTTTGTTTACACCAAAATTCTGCTTTAAATCTGTACAGTTAATCAGTCTGAATAGGAACAAAGGCTATCAATTTTTAAAATGAATGATTCAAACTATCAAAATGTTTTCCAAATATACCTCAACCAAATGGTACTTCTTTTGCTTCAAATGCCGAAATTGGGTTCATCTTTATTCTTCTATTAGAACTGTGTGGTAGTTGATACCCATCTAGTAAGGTAGTATTAATTTGAAATTTATTCAAGAGAACAGATAAAAAGAATGCACCTCTCAATGCTAACAACCTCAGTTTTATTCACAACTAGTCACCTGTCTCATTATTTTTACACCATTGAGTTCTTTAGTAATAATGGGACCTTACTGTGGTATCATTGTTTTCTGTTATATCAACTGCAAAGTAAAAAAAAAAAAAAAAAGGTTGATGTAACTATAGGTAATACAGTAAAATCTCTAACAATTTGCGTTTGTTTATCTGTAAAATGGACTTCTATGGTGGCTCAGTAGTAAAGACTCTGCCTGCCAATGCAGGAGACGTGGGTTTGATCCATGGGTTGGGAACATTCCCTGGAGAAAGAAATAGCAACCCATTCCAGTATTCTTGCCTGGGAAATCCCATGGGAAGAAGAGCCTGTTGAGTTACAATCCAATGGGTAGCAATAGTCAGACATAACTGAGTGACTAAGCATACAAGTGTAATGATGTCATAAATATCAACTGATAAAAAAGGGACAACTGATTTCTCAGTCTCACCCATCTGGTTCTGAAACCTGTAAAACTATTTTAATATACAGCTCTGAGCTATATTTTAAAGATTTCCATCTTTAATCTCTACTACTTAGAACAGAATTAACTGAGGAAATGTTACTAAGATATACAAAACTTAGAGTTTCATAGTCTCCCAGTTAGGATATAAAGTGGAGTTACTGACCAAACCAACACAGGCATACCCCTGGAGTGGAAACAGGTATTAATTCTTACCTCTCTGTTTTTATTATTGTCATTCTACCAATCTGGAATTACTTTCCTTTTTCCCTTGGCCTATCTTAATTCTTTAAGTATAAGGTCTTGCATAAAGCCTTGATCATTGATCCCTTCTATGCCAGAGCTGTGAATTTGACATTCGATACTATCTAATTGTGTAATATATGCTGGCTTGATCCCTACAACTGAGTTGTAACTTCCCTGAGGACATAATTCATGTCTTACATTTCTTTTTCATCCAGAGTATGGAGAAATAGAAGGTATCCATCAATGTGTACTAATTGATTAGATTCAGCAAAGACATTCCCTATTATGTCATTAGTATAAAGACTTTATACAGAAAGCCTATCTACCAAGAAAAAATTCCTAAAAGTAATTAAAACCATAGTCTTCTTCATGGAGAAAACTATTGGTTCTGATAAAACCAGTGTGTTCTCTGTTAAGTCTGTGATCTCAATTTTTCTTATGATTACAAGCTGGAAGACAGCTCTTTATCTATTTCATTTTAGAAAGGGACAGTATTTAAAAGTTCTTACTACATTTCTTTCTATTAAATATCAGTAAAATGCTTCATATACAGTTTAAGATAATAATAGGACAGGACTTGCTGGCTTGCTTGCTATAACACGTAACTACATGGTATTTTGAAAGGGTCTTCTTTTTTAGCTACTCATAATGAATATTGTTTTTTGTGATAGGGGGAGGACACATTTCTCTTGAAAGGAATTGTAACCAGAAGGACATTTTAATATATGATATTTAATAACTATAATGGCTTTGGAATATTGTTTATTTGGAATATGGTTTATGGAATATGGAATATAATGGAATATGGTTTTTCCAGTAGTCATGTATGGGTGTGAGAGTTTGACTATAAAGAAAGCTGAGTACTGAAGAATTGATGCTTTTGAACTGTGGTATTGGAGAAGACTCTCGAGAGCCCCTTGGACTGCAAGGAGATCCAGCCAGTCCATCCTAAAGGAAATTAGTCCTGAATATTCATTTGAAGGACTGATGTTGAAGCTGAACCTCCAATACTTTGACCACCTGATGTGAAGAGCTGACTTATTTGAAAAAAACCCTAATGCTGGGAAAGATTGAAGGTGGGAGGAGAAGGGGGTGACAGAGGATGAGATGGTTTGATGGCATCACTGACTCAATGGACATGAGTTTGAGTAAACTCCAGGAGTTGGTGATGGACAGGGAGGCCTGGCATGCTGCAACCCATGGGGTTGCAAAGAGTTGGACATGACTGAGTGACTGAACTTAATAACTAGAAAGCTGCAGGATCATCAGTCAATTAAGTTATAATTATATCATTCATAAAATCATGATCAGGTTTGCTAGCACCAAAATTATGTTGTTTTATCACTATCAGCCCAAAGACATCCAAGGTTCGTTAAGAGAGTATTTTCCACTGCTAATTCTGTGGGAATTTGATTCATGCTCAGTTACTGACTGGTATCAAGAGTAACTAATATGTTAAGATATGAAGAATCTGCTATTTGTATTAAACAAGCAGTTCTCAACTTTAGATATACTGTTCACTTAAGGAGAAAGATGATTTTAACAGACATTTTTGGCTATTGAAAATAGCCTAAGAGTTTCTCTTTTCTTTTCAGCAGTCAATCTGTTATAAATGTCTTATTTCTCAAACATTTGCATATTTCTTTCAATAAAAGAAATGCAATGGTATATGAAGATAGCTCTCTGAATAAAACAATTCTATTTTTAAAAGTAATAATAAAACTTCATCAACATTAAAAGTGTACTAAATTTCAACTGTGTGCAAGTAAATCAGTTGGTTCCAGTAGTCAAAGTCACATAAGGAATAAAATAACCTGGTCCTAAGGAAGATTACAAATTAATTGAAGAGGTAATGCACACATAGGTCTTCCCAAGTGGTTCAGTGGTAAAGAATATGCCTGCCAATGCAAGAGGTACAGGTTTGATCCCTGGGTTGGGAAGATTCCCTGGAGAAGGAAATGGCAACCCACTCCAGTATTCTTGAGTGGGAAATCCCATGGACAGAAGAGCCTGGATGGCTACAATCCATGGGTTTGCAAAAGAATCGCACATAGCTTAAAACAATAAAAAGGCACACAACAAACGATAATAATAATAAAAAAAATAGGTAGTAACACAACTTTTTTACCAGTGTGATTACCACAGTAATTATATCACTCTGAATGCATGTGTGTTAAGTCGCTTCAGTCATGTCTTATTTTTTGCGACCCTATGGCCTGTAGCCTGGCAGGCTCCTCTGTCCATGGGGATTCTCCAGGCAAGAATACTGGTGTAGGTTGCCATGTCCTCCTCCAGGGGATCTTCTCGACCTAGGGATTGAACTGTGTTTCTCTTGTTTTCTGCAATGGCAGGCATGTTCTTTATCACTAGCACCACCTGGGAAATCCACATCACTCTGAATGTTTGATATTAAATTTTAATGGCATCTTTTCAGAAGTTGATAGGCTTCTAGAACACTTATACATTCATGCATTTGGCATTAGACTATGAACTAAATCTTTAAATGCACTGCATCCTATGAGTTCCAGTAAATTCCTTTGGGGCTAAAGCATAAAAAGCTAGGTTGAGTTTGAGATTCCTTGGTCAAGCATAATTTTTTAATTATCCCAAAGAGTTGTACTATGGATGAATATGAAAATTAGCAAAAAAAATAGAGAAAGTTAACAACAAAGGAGAAAGGGATACTAATACAGAAATATAAGTTTAAACAAAAAAGAAATGCAAAAGAATAACATAATGGAGCATATGCTTGTCAAGTGTGTATCTATAATCTTTCTTCTATCCAAAGTTGAACAACTATTTATGAAAATCATACTTTATTTACTATTATTACCAAAGGGAATTTTCAAGATGATCCTCTACCCTGTTCATAAAAGAATCTTAAATGATGTATGATCTGAAGGGCAAAATAAAGAATGAAATGCTTAATTCATACCAAACTGATATACAGTCTTTATAAAGTTATATATAACCCCTCTTTTTTCCTCTAATTTATAAACTTACATCTCTCTAAACTTTCTATCTTACCTTCAGTTAGTGAAACTTCAGTTAGATAGATGTCAAATATCAGATGATCTCTTTTTCACAAAGAATTAAACCTGAAAAACAGAAACACAGTAATTAATTTTTGTGTAAACTGGACAATTGCCAGTTCTGATTAAACTCTGGCATAGCACCTGATATGGAAGTGGGTCAGATGAATTTGGTTGCCATTGAAAGTCACTGTTCTGTTTTCAGGCAACTGAGATACGCAAAGTCTGGAATAATAAAGAGTTTTTTTGTTTGGATTTTCTTCTTTTCTAACCTAATACAAAATTTGAGACTTATTTTAACCACAGTGGTTATCTCAATGAAAAGTTCTATGAAGAGTCTGATTAATACCATTTGAACAAGTCTTGAGTGTCCATAGGATTGGCTTTTTATAGTTTGACATTGTTTTTTCATAAATTCTTATGAGATTTTTTTTAACTGGCTGCCTCTTTATTCTAGTTTTATTGTGAATCAAGTGACATATATTTTCCTATATATCTTCACATGCCTTACCCAATACCACATTTTAGGAACGAATTATTAATATATACATGGAAATGTTAATTTTTAGTATAGCTCAACTACAACTAACAACAGTCTTTAAAATCATGAAGTTCAGAGAGGATGGAAGTGCCTGACAAACATTCTACATCAGAGCTTTCCAAATCAAATATGCAATTAACTTGATATATTTACTCTTTGTAGACTTTTGCCTGATACACTGATCTTGTTCTGTAGATAATTCTTCCTTCTAATTGAATAAAGCATAATAAAAGCCACTCTGGATCAGATTCAGAGTCCATCCAGCTCAGTAATCTGTTACTGATAATGTCAGTTTTATAGTACTGAGCACACAGTAGGCAAACATTTCATTGTACTGTTCTTGAAATAAGCAGGCACATGTGATTTCTAAGGCACCAATTCCCAAAGAAAAGCTAGCTCTTCCATAAAATGCATTCAAAGTTAACTCCTTTTTGAATCTTCATTTTTTCAGTATATAAAACCTTTTAACATATAAAATGGTACTTCCCTTATTTATTTCAAAATAGCTATTTCTACCCTAATGTCCCAGTAGTTCTACTTCCAGTATATAACTTAGAGAACTCTTGCAAATATGTACAGTGAGACACAATGAGTCACAGTAGCACTGCCTATAGCTGAAAAAAATGAAAGCAGTTTATAAATGTGCATCAAGATGGGAATAGATAAATAAAATGTGACATATTGATAAGGTAGGTTATTATATATACAAATGTAGATATGTCAGCACAGACAGGTCTCAAAAATAAAGTTGAGGAAAAAGAATAGAACTTGGACATATATTAGGTGTACTATTTATATAAACTAAGAATACATACAAAATATTGTATATTACCCATGAATGTATATTTATGCATGTAAAAGGATACACAGTACCTCATGAAAGTAGTTGTTTTCAGGAGGGAGTATAAAGAATAAGATTAGTGTGGTCAAGGGATACCTCAACTTCTTCTATATCCTCTACATAGAAAACCCTAAAGATGCCACTGGAAAATTACTAGAGCTAACCAATGAATATAATAAAACTGCAAGATATAAAATCAATACACATAAACCCCTTGCATTTATATGAAATGAAAAATAAGAAAAGAAAATGAAAAATAAGAAAGAGAAATCAAGCAAACAATCCCATTTACCATTGCCACAAAAAGAATAAAATACTTAGGAACAAACTTACCTAAAGAAAAAAGATCTGTATACAGAAAACTATAAAACACTGATGAAAGAAATCAGAGATGACACAAATAGATGGAGAAGTATACCATGTTCTTGTATTGGAATAATCAATATAGTGAAAATGAGTATATTACCCAAAGTAGTCTATATGCAATGCAATCCCTATCAAACTACCTATGGTATTTTTCACAGAACTAGAAGAAATAATTTAACAATTTCTTTGGAAACACAAAAGACCTGAATAGTCAAAGCAATCTTGAGAAAGAAGAATGGAACTGAAGTAATTAATCTTTCTGACTTTAGACTATACCACAAAGATAAAGTCATCAAGACAGTATGGTAATGGCACAAAGGCAGAAACATAGATCAATGAAACAAAATAGAAAGCCCAGAGATAAATCCATGCAACTATAAACAATTTTTTTCGACAAAAGCAAAAATATACAATGGAGAAATGACAGTCTCCTCAACAAATGCTGGGAAAACTGGTCAACCACGTGTAAGAGAATGAGACTAGAATAACTCTCTAACACCACATACTAAAATAAACTCAAAATGGATTAAAGACCTAAATATAAAATGAGAAACTATAAAACTCTTAGAGGAAAACATAGGCAGAACACTATGACATAAATCCCAGCAAGATCCTCTATGACCCACCTCCCAGAGTAATGGAAATAAAGACAAAAATAAACAAATGGGACCTAATTAAACTTAAAAGTTTTATGCAATGAAGGAAACTATAAGCAATGTGAAAAGACAGCCCTCAGAATGGGAAAAATACTAGCAAATGAAACAACTGACAAAGAATTAATCATCAAAATATACAAGCAGCTCATGAAGGTCAATACCAGGAAAATGAACAACCCAATCACAAAATGGGCAAAATACCTAAACAGATATTTCTCCAAAGAACACATACAGATGTCTACTAAACATATGAAAAGATGCTCAATATTACTCATTATTAGAGAAATGGAAATCAAAACCACAATGAGGTATCCTCTGATACTGCTATATGACCCAGAAATCCTACTGCTGGGTGTACACCCTGCAGAAATCAGAATTGAAAGAGACACATGTACCCTAATGTTCATTGCAGAACTATTTACAACAGATAGGACATGGAAGCAACCCAGATTTCCATCAGCAGATGAATGGAATAAGAAGTTGTGATACATATGCACAATGGAATATTACTCAGCTATAAAAGGGAACACATTTGAATCAGTTTTAATGAGGTGGATGAACCTGGAACCTATTATACAGAGTGAAATAAGTTAGAAAGAGAAAGACAAATACTGTATATTAATGCATATATATGTAATTTAGAAAGACAGTACCAATGATCATACATGCAGAGCAACGAAGGAGACATAGATGTAAAGAACAGCCTTTTGGACTAACTGGGAGGAGGCAAGGGTGGGATGATTTGAGAAAATAGCATTGAAGCATGTATATTACCATATGTAAAAGAGATGACCAGTGCAAGTTTGATGCATGAATCAGGGCACCTCAGATCCAGTGCTCTGGGACAGCCCAGAAGAATAGTGTGGGGAAAGAGGAGGGAGGGTTTTAGGATGGGGGGATGCATACACCTGTGGCTGATTCATGTTGATGTATACCAAAAACTATCACAATATTGCAAAGTATTCTCCAATTTTAAAAGATTAAGTAAAAAAATATTCTAGAAGCAAATTTACATTTACTCTACGTGTGTGTGTGTGTGTGTGTGCACACATGTGCTCAAACATGTCCAAATCTCTATGGTCCCATGGAATGTAGCCTGCTAGGTTCCTCTGTCTATGGAATTTTCCAGGCAAGAATACTGGATTAGGATGCCATTTTCTACTCTACGGGATCTTCCCAACCCAGAGATCAAACCCATATCTTTTGTATCTCCTACATTGGCAGGTGGATTCTTTACCACTAGTGCCACCTGGGAAGCCCTACTCTACCTATACACTCTGTGATTTTACAAACAGGTAGCTCAGCTTGTAAAGAAACCACTTGCAATGCAGGAGACTCCAGTTCAACTCCTGGATTAGGAAGATCCCCTGGAGAAGGGATAGGCTACCCATTCCAGTATTCTTGGGCTTCCCTGGTCGCTCAGATGGTAAAGAATCCACCTGCAATGTGGGAGACCTCAGTTCAATCCCTGGGTTGAGAAGATTCCCCTGGAGGAGGGCATGGCAACCTACTTACGTATTCTTTTTTTTTTTTTTTTTAAACTTTTTATTTTATATTAGAGTATAGCCAATTAACAATGTTGTGATAGTTTCACATGGACAGCAAAGTAACTCAGAATACATATAAATGTATCCATTCTCCCTTATCTGGCTCTTAACATTACCCAAAAGCCCACAGGCAAGTGGCTTAAATGAGGCCAGTCCAGAGACATTTGGTCATTCAGAAATGCCTCCCCAATTTTGGTAATGATGGTGGATTTTTTTTTTGTCCTTTTTTTTCATTTATTTTTATTAGTTGGAGGCTAATTACTTCACAACATTTCAGTGGGTTTTGTCATACATTGACATGAATCAGTCATGGGGTTACATGTATTCCCCATCCCAATCCCCCCTCCCATCTCCCTCTCCACCCAGTTCCTCTGGGTCTTCCCAGTGCACCAGGCCCGAGCACTTGTCTCATGCATCCAACCTGGGCTGGTGATCTGTTTCACTATAGATAATATTCATGCTGTTCTTTCGAAACATCCCACCCTCGCCTTCTCCCACAGAGTCTGTTCTGTAAATCTGTGTCTCTTTTTCTGTTTTGCATATAGGGTTATCATTACCACCTTTCTATATTCCATATATATGTGTTAGTATGCTGTAATATTCTTTATCTTTCTGGCTTACTTCACTCTGTATAATGGGCTCCAGTTTCATCCATCTCATTAGAACTGATTCAAATGAATTTTTTTTAATGGCTGAGTAATATTCCACGGTGTATATGTACCACAGCTTCCTTATCCATTCATCTGCTGATGGGCATCTAGGTTGCTTCCATGTCCTGGCTATTATAAACAGTGCTGCGATGAACATTGGGGTGCATGTGTCTCTTTCAGATCTGGTTTCCTCAGTGTGTATGCCCAGAAGTGGTATTGCTGGGTCATATGGCAGTTCTATTTTCAGTTTTCTAACACCATACACAAAAATAAACTCAAAATGGATTAAAGATCTAAATGTAAGACCAGAAACTATAAAACTCCTAGAGGAGAACATAGGCAAAACACTCTCCGATATGAATCACAGCAGGATCCTCTATGACCCACCTCCTAGAATATTGGAAATAAAAGCAAAAATAAACAAATGGGACCTAATGAAACTTAAAAGCTTTTGCACAACAAAGGAAACTATAAGTAAGGTGAAAAGACAGCCCTCAGATTGGGAGAAAAAAATAGCAAATGAAGCAATAGACAAAGGATTAATCTAAAAAATATACAAGCAACTCCTGCAGCTCAATTCCAGAAAAATAAATGACCAAATCAAAAAATGGGCCAAAGAACTAAACAGACATTTCTCCAAAGAAGACATACAGATGACTAACAAACACATGAAAAGATGCTCAACATCACTCATTATCAGAGAAATGCAAATCAAAACCACAATGAGGTACCATTACACGCCAGTGAGGATGGCTGCTATCCAAAAGTCTACAAGCAATAAATGCTGGAGAGGGTGTGGAGAAAACGGAGCCCTCTTACACTGTTGGTGGGAATGCAAACTAGTACAGCCACTATGGAAAACAGTGTGGAGATTTCTTACTTCAGTATTCTTGACCCTGAAGAATCCCCATGGAGAGGAGCCTGGTGGGCTATAGCCCATGGGGTCACAGAGTCAGACAGGACTGAGCAACTAAGCACAGCACAACACCACGTTGGAAGCTCTACTCTACCTATACACTCTTTGATTTTACAAACTGATTAAATCAACATTTACCCATTCTTCCTATACAGAAGAATATTAAATAGTATATTCTTATAAAAGTCCCTCTGGTATTTGTAACTGTCATCTCTAACCTCTATTTTGACATTAATTCTTTCTCAAGGAGTGGTCATAAATGCCCCAATTTTTCCAAGTATCAAGGGCATGTTTTTACCTCAACACTGTAGTTTTCTCTTTTGTTCCAAGTACATTTCTAGATGATATTTACCTTTTGGTTGAGGTATTTTTTGTTTGTTTTGTTTTCATTTCTGTCTTTGGGGTTTTTTGGAGGGTATCTTTTTTTGGCTAGAGAAGACATTACTTAACTACTATGTCTGATTGTCTGAGTGCCTCTATTTTAACTATTATAACTTTCAAGATAATCTCACAATAAACTTAGGAAAGCAATGCTATTATCTGTTTTTGCAAATGAGGAAACTGACATGTAAAGATGTTAAATAACTTGTCCATTCAGTATAAGAAGTATAAAGCAGCCATTCAGTATAAGAACCAGAAAGTTGAACCTAGCTCTGAATGATTCCAAATGCCTTGCCCTTTCCACTGCCTGCAAAGTGAAAATGTTGCAATAATTTCAAAATCCTTGACTGGGCATTAATTTTTACTAATTATATTAAGAGTAAAATGGTTCAAAACTTAGAGATATTGTTGTTTTTATCTTACTATGGTTGTTCCTGAAAAAGACTAAGCTTATTTTTGTTGCTACTGTTGTGTGTTCATCAGTTTAATATAAAGGTAGTTTTAGATAATTCTAGAGCTACAGGGGTAGTTTGTAACTGGAGATCACCTTAGCCTATACAGGATATTTAGCAATCTCTGGAGGTATCTGTGGTTATCACAAGTTGCAGGGGGGTTACTGATATCCAGAGTAGAGAGGTCAAGGATACCACTAAACATCCTATAACATATAGAACAGTGCCCGATTCAAATAATTGAGCAGCCCAAAATGTCTACAATGCTGGTTGAGAAACCCTGATCTAGAAATAAGAAATGCATACCACAATTATAGCTGAATTTGAAGAAAACAATATTAAAAAAGCAAAGAATATATGTATTAAAATATAGAGGACTTGAAAAAATTTACAAAGCATGCTAACTCAGTTTTAACAAATCACTAAAGTTCTAAACTTTACATTCAAACTCAACATTCAAAAAACTAAGATCATGGCATCCAGTTCCAACATTTCATGGCAAATAGATGGGGAAACAATGGAAACAGTGACAGACTTTATTTTTGGGGGGCTCCAAAATCACTGAAGATTGTGACTGCAGCCATGAAATTAATTTGATGTTTGGAAGAAAAGCTATGAGAAACCTAGACAGCATATTAAAAAGCAGAGATATTACTTTGCCAACAAAGGTGTGTCTAGTCAAAGCTATGGTTTTTCCAGTAGTCAGTTATGGATGTGGGAGTTGGACCATAAAGAAAGCTGAAAGCTGAAGAATTGATGCTTTTGAACTGTGGTGTTGGAGAAGACTCTTGAGAGTCCCTTGGACTGCAAGGAGATCCAACCAGTCCATCCTAAAAGAAATGAGTCCTGAATATTCATTGGAAGGACTGATACTGAAGCTGAAACTCCAATACCTTGGCCACCTGATGTGAAAAACTGACTCATTGGAAAAGACCCTGATGCTGGGAAAGACTGAAGGCAGTAGGAGAAGGGGATAACAGAGAATGAGATGGTTGGATGACATCACTGACTTGATGGACACAAGGTTGAGCAAGCTCCAGGAGTTGGTGATGGACAGGGGAGCCTGGTGTGCTATAGTCCAGGGTGTCACAAAGAGTTGGACACTACTGAGCTACTGAACTTACTGAAATTTCTAAAACCAGGTGAAGGACTTTGACAGAATTTTGACTTGAGATTCCAAAACTGATGTGGGATGAAGAGTATTAAGAAAGTAATACTAAATAAGCAGTATCTGGAGCTAAATGTATAGGTTCTGTGGCCAGTAAAATAGGGAATAGGAGTAGAGGATAGTTTTTTTTTTTTTTAAGAGAGCAAGTATTTTGTTTGTTTGCTTTTTGCCTCGCATTCATCTGTTTTTATGATAAGTCTCTTATTTTTTTGCTTTTTCTTCTTTTAAGGGTTTTCTTAAAATAGCTCCTATATGCTAAAATAAGAGAGATAAGGAAAAGGTTTATTAAAAATGAGCTTCTTAGGTTTTCCTCTAAAACCAGGAATAAGACAAGGATGTCCAGTCTCAACATATCTATTTAACATAGTACTGGAAGTCCTAGTTATAGCAATCAGAAAAGAAAAGTAAATAAAGGGCATCCAAAATGGAAGGGAATAAGTAAAACTGTCACTTTTTGCAGATGACATAATATTATACACAGAAAAACTGAAGTCTCCAAAAATATAGTAGAACTAATAAATGCATTCAGTAAAGTTGCAGGATACATTATTTTTATACAGAAATCTATTGCTTTCATGTACAATAATAATGAACTATCAGAGAAAGCAAGAAAATAATCCCATCTAAAATTGCATTAGGAAAAAAAAAAATATATATATATACACCTAGGAATAAACTTAACCAAGAAGGTGAGAGACCTACACTCTAAAAACTATAAGACACTGAAGGAAATTGAGGATGACACAAAGAAATGGAAAGATATCCTGTGTTCATGATTGGAAGAATTGTTATTATTAAAATGTCCATACTACTCAAATCAATCTACAGATTTAAGCAATTCCTATCAAAACAGCCATGGCATTTTTCACAGAACTAGAACAGGTAATCCTAAAATTCATAAAGAACCACAAAGAACCTGAACTGCCAAAGCAATCTTGAGGGAAAAAAAAATGAATAAAGCTAGAAGGATAATGCTCCTGCATTCATTCTACACAACAATACTACATCAGTCAAAACAGCATGAAACTAGAACAAAAGCAAACATATAGATCAATGGAACAAAATAGAATACCTAGAAGTAAACTCATCCATTTTGGTCAATTATTAACAACCAAGGAGGCAAGATTATGTTGGAGAACACACTGGAGAAAAGACAATCTCTTCAATAAGTGGTGCCGGGAGAACTAGATAGCTGTATGTAAAAGAATGGAATTAGAAATTTTTCTCATATCATATAAAAATAAACTCAAAATAGATTTAAGGTTTAAATGTAAGGCTGGAAACCATAAAACTCCTAGAAGAAACCAGGTAGTATACTCTTTGACAAAAGTCTTAGCAATCTGTCTCCTAAAGCAAGGGACACAGAAACAAAAAGAAACAAATAAGACCTAATCAAACTTAAAAGCTTTTACACAGCAAAGGAAGCCATCAACAAAAAGAAAATACAACTTACTGAATGGGAGAAAATATTTGTAAATGATAATGTCTAATAAAGGATTTATATCCAAAATATATAAACAGCTCATACAACTTAATATCAAAAATTAAAGTGAGAACACCTAAATAGACATTTCAAAAAACTCATACAAATGTCCAATGGGCATAAGAAAAGATATCCCACATCTCTAATCATCAGGGGAATGCAAATCAAAACAACAATGAAATATGACCTCACATC
This sequence comes from Odocoileus virginianus, assembly GCF_023699985.2. Classification (NCBI taxonomy): domain Eukaryota; kingdom Metazoa; phylum Chordata; class Mammalia; order Artiodactyla; family Cervidae; genus Odocoileus; species Odocoileus virginianus. The sequence continues at coordinate 33,580,481 of NC_069708.1, read as the reverse complement.
TGTCAGAATGACTGTCATAAAAAAGACAACAATAACAAATGTTCAAGAGGATATAGAGAAAAGGGACTACTGATACACTGTTGACAGGAATATAAATTGCTTACAGCAATTATGAAGGCTGCACAAAAAACTAAAAATAGAACTACCACATGATCCATCTATTTCAGTCCAGAGTAAATATTTGAAAAAAAGGAACACCAATTCAAAAAAGACATATGTACACCAATGTTCATAGAGACATTATTTACAACAGCCATGATATGGAGGCAGACTAAGTATCTATCAATGAATGAATGGAATCCTCAAAACATAAAAAGTGTCACAGATATGCAGAACAAAGCATTGGTTATCACTGGGGAGAGGGAGGGGGTAGCGGATTAAGATGTAAAACTATTATGTATAAAATAAGCTACAAGGGTGTAATGTATGGAACAGGGAATATAGCTAATATTTTATAACTTTAAATAAAGTACAATATATAAAGATGTTTAATCACTTATGTTGTACTTCTGAAACTATCACCTAAATTTCAATAAAAAAGAAAACTGAAAAGTTTCTATATGAATACTTACACTCATATTAAAGAATTTTTGACTCATACAACTCTCAAAACTTGGTATCATCTGAAGTGGAAAGTATTTCTAACAGTAGCAAATGCTTTGTTCTTTCTCACAATGTCATCCTTTAAGACTCAATCGACTCACCTGATTATTCAAGTTTTAAAAAGGTTTCCTGGCAAAGAGAAATTTTAAAGTGCTCTGTCATAGTAAAGGTTTCTAGAGAAATGGTCTTTTGGATAACTATATACTTTAATCACCAAATATTACTTCTTATGAAAGTAATAATGAAATATTATAAACTTCACATATAGAAATGGTAAATATGTAGATGTATTTTTCCTAACTATTCAAGACTATTTTTTCATTATTTTTTGGTTTCACTTAAATCTCGCATCCAGATTCTCATCTTGTCTCCTTTTACTCATCTCTCACTTTCTAATTATCAGTATAAATTGGATAAGTTTTTAAGTCACCTGTTTTCAGCCACTTAAACCCATTCCTTTTGTCTTTAAACTTCTAATCCCACTTAATCTTCTATTTGCCTCAGCTAAAAGAGCTTTACCTCATCTGTGGCTCTAATCTCTTTCACGTGTCACTTGTACAAATTTTTGAAAATCAAACAAAAAACAGCAGAACAATGAAACCAGCAAGGTGTTCTCTGCCTAGGGAAAATATTTTTCCATTATAAACAGGAAAGACCCTCATTTATACAATACTACAATTTCCAGGAAACCAAATATTCTTCTTATAGAAATTAGAAAGACTGCGTGCAAGCTAGAATAATTCTTCATTTTAACCTGATAAATGGGTAACTGAACTACAGAAACAAGAAGCAGAAGTGGTCTTATTTATGATTCCTCCTTGACAATCTGCTATGTGCATTTGAAAGTACTGAATCAGGAATCAGAATCCTGAGTTGCATCAGAGTCCTCCATTTGCTCAAAACTTGTGGGCAAATCATATAATCTTTCTGAGATTGTTTTTCTTTATTTTTAATTGGTAAAAAGAGGATGATAATACCTGCCAGTTTGCCTAAGATTACTAAGTATCAAACAAATTGATATACAAGCAGCACTTTGTAAACTATAAAGTTCCGTCCAAATTGAGTTATTTTAGGCAGCATAATGAGATTTATATTCCTCTATATTAGAACTTTCACTTTCATTACACACCAGAGGCAAAATACAGACTTCTGAGGCCTGCTCCAATCAGAATCCATAGAGGCAAGTCCCAGCCATCTGTATTTTTAGCAAGAACTCTAATATTTGAGAGGTACTACCCAATCCAGTATTCTTGCCTGGCAAATCACATGGACAGAGGAGCCTGGCAGGCTACAGTCAATGAGGTCGCAAGGAGTCAGACATGGCTGAGCTACTAACACACATATAATAGTACATCATACTCTTTTCTGGCATACTCCTTTCTTTCTACTTCAAGGAAAGTTTAACTGTTATGTACCATTCAATTTTCTTATCATCTTTAAGTTGCTTGCCAAAATATAACAAAAATGCTGTTGTGTTGTCACAAAAAAAATCTCAATTAAATTTTAAAAATTAAGTAACTTAGATTTCAACTGAAACTGTCTGATAAATGCTTTTAACTTTAAAAAGGAAAGCTTGTTCTTTGTATTACAATGGATTGAAAAATAGAGAGCTAAAAATGAAGAATTATGAAAATAATATCCTGGGGGAATTATAATTACCATATTAGCTTTATTCATGCCAGAGTTTAACACATTCAACAGTTCCTGAGTTAAGAGACTATATTGGTTCTTTACATCTCAATTACTCCAGTAAAAATTCAAGATCTCAAAACACATCTAAGTTTCATAGGTGAAATTTGCCATATCTGAGTTTATCAATATGTGACTTATGTTGTTTCAGTTAAACCTTCCTATTTAAAGTCCCAAAAGAACAGTTTGGGAGGCCCTATACATATCACCTTTATCACTTCAGCCATGTTTTAAGGGTGAAAAAAGAAAAACACAGTTGCCTATTTAGGTTAGACAAGGTAGGAGGTATTACTAAATCTGGGAGAGTGGCAGAAACAAAACCAATATCTAAGATAACCCAAAACAAAAAGAAATATTACTAAATACAATGAATAATAAATGAATAATTGTGCCTAGGGTGTGCCTAGAGTGTAAAATTATATTTTTGAAGAGTACATCTAGCTTTTAAAAACACTAATATTGATAAAGTAAACATTTCCTACTAACATGTTTAGGAGAATACAATAAGTTCAGTGATCTTAAGTGTTTAATTGGATTATGTGTTAATATAATATTAATATATTTTTAGAGACTATATTAATTTGGAAACAACCCAAATAAACATCCTCAGGACAGTACATGAATAAATCATGATATACTTATACAGAAGAATACCCTATTGCAGTGAAAAATGAATGAACTAGGGTTACATGTAGTAACATAAATAAGGAACATTATGATGAGTTACAAAAGCAAGTCAAAGAAGAAGGAAAAGTAGTTATGATTTCATCAACAGAAAGTTCAAACACACATAACACTAAAGAACATACTGCTTAGAAATGCAAATACTAGGGTAAAACTATTAAAAAAAACAGGGAAATTATATATAAAGTTGAGACAATAGTTGTCTCTAAAGAAGGAAGGAAAGGAATGTGATTAGGAAAGGATTACACAAGAGAACTTATGGGGAATGGTAATTTTCTTTTCTCATAATGGATACTCAGTCACAGGAGTTTGTTGTTCAGTACTCATGTTTTACAAATATTATTTTACAGGCAGTCAATGTTTAAAAACAATTAAAATTTCATGTATTTCTTTTCTCTGTAATATATTTGCTCTGCCATAAAACAAGTATATGATTAACAGATTTCAGTTCTTTGTTTTCAACAGCAGCAGTTATAACTAAATATGCTGGTGGCTCAGATGGTAAAGAATCTGCCATCAATGCAGGAGACTTGGGTCCAATGCCTTGGTCAGGAAGATCCCCTGGAGAAGGGAATGGCTACACACTCCAGTATTCTTGCATGGAGAGTTCCATGGATAAAGCAGCCTGGCAGCTTACAATCCATGGAGTCAGTCACAGAGTCAGAAATGACTGACTCATGAAACACATGCATTTACTTTAAATAGTTCTATTACTGTGCCTAAGATTAAAAAAAATACTATATCTAACTTTAAGGAAAAAAAGAAGTTCAAGGATAATAGGAGGGCAAATTTTGGAACAAAAATTAGTTTAGAACTTTGTTTTGTTTTAACTTAAGATGGACAACAGTAACAAATTTACTAACTGGACAAATATCTTCAGATCTTAATTTTACCAAAAGCCTGATCCTATCCTAACATCCCTCCTTAATAAGATCCACAATATGCAAAAACACTTTTAAAATACTTATTTAAAAAGACTTGCTCTTTTTCAGAAGAACATAACTAAAGTGAAAGTGAAAGTGAAAGTCACTCAGTCGTGTCCAACTCTGCAACCCCATGGACTATACAGTTCATGGAATTCTCCAAGCCAAAATACTGGAGTGGGTAGCCTTTCCCTTCTCCAGGGGATCATCCCAACGCAGGGATCAAGTCCATGTCTCCTGCATTGCAGGTGGTTTCTTTACTAGCTGAGCCACAAGTGAAGTCCCATAACTAAAGTACTTTACATAAAATTTAGAAATGCTTAAGCTTTGGTGCATTGTTCTGGTCTACATGTGGATTACTTTAAGAAGTGTATAAATACATATTAAACACATAGCAAAGAATTTTTAGAAACATTCTTTTTACCTTTTCACCAAAAAAGTACTCAAACTGTGAAATACAATTGTTTATCTAGCAAGTAAAGTGATACAATAATAATGAAATCTGCCAAGTTTTGTCTCCAGAGAGGTAAATCTTGCATCCCAAATACATACATGTGGAGAGATATAAATAAAAATCTTTATGCAGTTTCACCTATGGAAGTGGTTTACAGATTATTCTTCCTCAGAACTATACACAAAAAGGATTTTTTTTCCCAGCATTATGGGTTTAGAATTAGTTAACAGTTTGAAGCCTAATAATCATCAACACAAAAGAATAAACAGTATTGTTTTGAACCATTTTGGTTCAATAGGAAATGATCCTTAAGATAAAAACAGGCTTACCAAATTATTTGTTCATTATTTTCCCCACATAGTTAAATATTAAAGATAAGAAAAATGTTAACGTCACACATAAAATTTCCCACTAAAAATATTATTATGGCTACTTTTTCCCCTAAAGTAATATATATTAGCACTTGCCTGGAATTTCTAAGTTTTGAATTGAAACACGACGCCAATGCCAAAGATCCTTCTCATAAATCTAGAGATTTAGGGTCTAGTAAGTTACCTCTGGGCATATTAATAAATCACATATAAATGCTAATCACTATTTAGCATTTCTACTAACCTCCCGCTCACTATAGATTTCGTAGTAGCTTTCATATTTTACACCATCTATTTTTTTTTCCATTTATTTTTATTAGTTGGAGGCTAATTACTTTACATCATTACAGTAGTTTTTGTTATACATTGATATGAATTAGCCATGGGTTTACATGTACTCCCCATCCCAGTCCCCCCTCCCACCTCCCTCTCCACCCGATCCCTCTGGGTATAGAACAGACTTGTGGACTCTGGGAGAAGGCGAGGGTGGGATGTTTCAAGAGAACAGCATTGAAACATGTATATTATCTAGGGTGAAACGGATAACCAGCTCAGGTTGGGTACATAAGACAAGTGCTCGGGCCTGGTGCACTGGGAAGACCCAGAGGGATCGGGTGGAGAGGGAGGTGGGAGGGGGGACCGGGATGGGGAATACATGTAAATCCATGGCTAATTCATTTCAATGTATGACAAAAACTACTGTAATGATGTAAAGTAATTAGCCTCCAACTAATAAAAATTTAAAAAAAAAAAAAAACAATCTATCACTAAGATGTATTTCACAGTAACTTCATCTCTTAAACTCCTAGGCTTACGTTTTTGTCCTCCCCATCTAACCCAACAAAGCAAAATCACCAGCCCCGAATCCCTCTGGTCCTTATTTCATACAAGTATAATTTTTTAAAAGTACTTTAAAATCCCTATACCTTTTTCCGTCATCCGTAACACGTAAGCTCTGAGAACAGAAGTGAGGCATCAAGGATAGTATGAAACCCGAGGAAAGAAGTGTGGCGGACGGTTAAAGAGAGTATGGAGTAGGACGAGAGAAAGAACTATGTCCGCTGGGTAAGGAACACCGTCAGGCACCGGACACGCTAAAGACACGAGGCGGAGGGGCGTGACCTCTTGCACTTGAGCCCCATAATGCCCCCAAGCGACTGAAGCACACTCTAACGGCTTCTCCGAACGGCTTCTCCGAACGGCAGCCATTTAGACTTTGCCCCAGCCACGCCCCTCCTACGCAGACGGCTCCTCCCCCAACCTGCGCAGAAACCGCCGAATTGCGAACCTTGGAGCAGGGCGAGCTCTGGACTAGAACCGTGCTCCGAGCGCCTTCAAATCCTTGCTGCTGCCACTGGCTGTCACAGTCCATGAAAGTCATGGGACCGTATCGAATATGGAGAGTATTCTTTCCTGTTTGAAAAGCTGCTGCTATGTATGGCTTAAGGAAGCGGGGAAGGGGAGAGCTGGGAGCCCTGAAAGTGGCTAGCAGAGACCTTTTCAGGTCTAGTTGAGGAGGTGTGAGGGCTCTGACAGTGTTGGCAGTTTGTTTTGTTTGTTATTGTTTTCCTGTTAGCTGCATCCATTCTAGAATCAGGAGACATGGGACTGCTTTGGCAAGAGTCAGGAGTTGCGGGACTGGTTTGAGAAGCTTCCTGAACGTGAACCCTCGCTTTTTGAGGACTACTGTTACCTGCTTTTTCTGTGAATTTATCCACTCCTGAGAAATCGAAGTAGGGTGGTGTGGAAACAGGCGACAGAAATTTGCCAGAGGTTTGGGGCAAAGGTATAGGTTTTGAATGGATAATGAGGGCAAATAGTTTTTGTGGACAGTGTAGCCTGGCGTGTTGCAGCCCATGGGGTCACAAAGAGTCAAACACGATTGAGTGAACTGAACTTAGTTTTTGTGGAACTTCTTCCTTTTTCTGGATGGAGGTGACTGGTAATGAGTTAAAGTTCTTAATACCAGTCCTCTGAACTAAATTGAGTGCTTGCTTTTTAATAACCTGATTTAACATGTGAAGAAACGCAGTTCCTAAAGCTACAAAAATTCATCAGTGCCACGTGTGTTACCTTTTAAGCAATGAGGTTGAGATTAGGAATGAGCCTGTGGGAAGCCCTGAATTGAAGAAGTATGAGATTGTTTTTCACAACTGAAATGCCATCACAGAATTTCCATGTGGCTGTTCTTCCAGAAATTAGTATTACAGAAATAGAGTAGTTTGGTATCTTGCTATTGAATGAAACTTGGCAAAATAACAAAATGTAGATCATAGTAATTCTTTGATAGCTCATATTAAAATTATTTCATATTTATTAATTTGTAAATCTGAAATATAGAAAGACATTTGGTGAGAGGATTAAATAATGTAAACCATACTGAGAATATTAGTAACATTTTGTGCTGAACTGGCTAAGATAAACCAAGAATAAAATGTGAACCTTTGTGGAGATGCAGAAATAGGTTATTTCATGAGCAGAGTAGATAACTGAAAGGCTCAGTTTAAAGGATATAATTTACAGAAGTGTAGTTGTGTTAGATAATTTTTTTAAAGTACCATCATAAAAGAAAGAGTGCTGGACTATGGGTCAGAAAGTCAATTTCCAATCTCATTTCTGCCTTTTAAGAAACATATGTTGAGACATGTCATATAGTCTTTGTCATGTAATGTTTACTCATCTGTAAACATTTTGACCTGCCAACCTTTTAAAGCTTTTGTGAAGATGAAATGTAAGGGCTCACTAAATTGTAAAGTTTTGAAACATGTTAAGCATTAAGAAGTAGAGTACAAATTGCTGTCTCTTTCCCCAGATCTTTTGGAAGAATTTAAGGTAATAGCTCTAACACTGCTTTTGTTTTCTACTTTAATAGTACAGGTTAGTTTTGCTGTACCTAAAAGCCTATGCTATGTGACTTCCATTAATAAGATAGTTTACTAATTTTCTTTCACTGTGAAGTATGTATACCTGCCTATAATTTAAATTAATGGTTTAAATAATTCAGTATCATTAATTTATCAGTAGTTTATCACCTAACAAAAATGAACTGCTAAACAACTCTTCAATCCATCAAAGGAAGTGAAGAGGTTTAACTTGAATCATACCATCTGACAGTGATTAGTTCTCTTGATTCGTTCCTTCTTTTTTTTTAAGAAATGGAGCTTTTCCTTGAGTAGAGGAAGAAGAAAATGACGTGGACTCAGACCTATCTTTCATAAATAAATAACTTGAACTGAAACTTGAATAACATTTATTTGTCACCTATATAAAATGCAGAAATCTCATTGTTGCAGTATGCAAAAAGAACAAATGTGCTACCACAATTGAATTAGCATGGTAATTGTGAATTCTGTCTTCAGGCAGTTAAGTACACTGAAATAATCATGTTAGATTAGATCCAGTCTCATTTTAAATAATTTGATGGAATAGCCAGATTTATTTTTTGTAACATGTTCATGTAGATGTTTTACAAGTATACAGTTAATAGCAATATGTGTGCAACATGAACATTGTTTCAAGAGTAGTACTTGATAAAACAAGGAAAGAATTGAAGGATACTTGCCTACCCCAATGCTCTTATTTTTTTTTCCTTTCTTGATCCTCTCAGTTTCTACCCCTCTAATGTGTTATCCTTTAAGCAATGAGGTTGAGGTTAGGAAAATGTTCTGACATTTGTTGTAATTGTTGTTGTTGTTGGACTTAGTTAAAACATATTTGTTTCCAGGAAGCCTTTCAGGTTATTTACCTAATCTCCTAACCCATCATCCCAACAAACGAAATCTTAAAGCACAATTTCCCACAAATCCCTATTTCCTCCTTTCCCCATCTGTTTCCTCTCCATTTTAGAGCCCCACCCTTTTTTTAACCTTTATAATCATATGTTTACTTATCTCTCTCTTTCATTAGACTGAGTTCCTTAAGGATGGGGTTCTTACATTTTTTTTGAATCTTCATTTTCTGACACAGCACTTGACCCAGAGTGAGCAAAAAAAATGAGCAGATGACCTTCTGCTAATAATTAACACTTATTGAGTCTCTACTGTGGGCTGAGCAGTGCATCTAGGATGTCAGTACAGAGGTTTATAGGACCCATTCCCAATTTCAAGCAACTTTTGATTTAACTGAACCAGGACACATAAGAAAATGAATGCTAGAACAGCAATTCTTAATCCCATGTGTAGACTTACTAAGCTTGAAATTGTAGGTAAAATTTTGTATATTAGTATGTGCTGTTTCCTGGGGAAAATGTCTATTGTTGACATCTGTTTCTCCAAGGGACTCTGGAAAAGGCTGAGAATCAATGAAGTAGATAATAGGTACTGTAGACATAAGACTAAAGAAAGGGATGTTGTGAGGTGGACTGGTATCATTGTCTCCTTTTGTAGCCACCTAAAAAAGATGAGACTGTGTTATAGGCAAACGTTGCCAGCTACCTTACAAATGCTCTCCATTGTGAATGGCTTTACATGCTAAAGCAGAATTACATATCAGAGTCTCTGAGGCTTTGCTATTATTGTCTCTGAGGCTTTGCTATTATTGACAGATGCATTTTTTGACTACAATATTATTGATATTTCAAATTTTGTTTTTCAATATCATCTGAAAGTAGTCTTATGATTTATGTCTTAGCTAACTAGTAGAAGATGTATCTTATAAGAAGTATTGCATGTAAGGATTGCTTATGGTTCATCATTTGATGAACTTATCAATTTCTTTCATTTTACAGATGTGAAAACTGAAGCCTAGAGATGGATAATTAACTGCTGAATAGAATAACAAGGAGGAAGGACGAATTCAATGCCAGCTCAACTCAAAGTCACTATGAAAGTTAGAATGCAAAGAGAGAAATAATAGTTGAGCTGGCTTTGAATTCTTCCATCCCCCTGTTCTTCTATTCATCACTCGATTATCCATCTCTGAGTTTCAGTTTTCACATTTGTAAAATGAGGGAAGTTGACAAGTGATCTCTAAGTTTCCTTTCAGTTCTAAAGATCTTGAGTTTCTGTGTTTCCAAACTCTACCATCCATACATATACAAAGGATGATTAAGATGCTGGGAGCTACTACAGAGGCACATGCTGACCCACACTGACAGCCAGTTGGACATGGAGGCCTCATTGGCCAGCAGCGAAGTTGTGGACCTCATTGCCTGGGAGCAGGAGCTGCCAAGCCCAGCCTGGTCCCCATCCCCTTCCTGGAGGAACCCCAAGCGGCAGCACAGTACATGGTGAAGCAAGTGGTGGCTGAGGAAGAGCAGGACCACACTGGGGAGTAGTGGGATGAGGATGCTGACGGCTCTGAGGAGGGCACAGTCAGCAACAAGAGCCTGGACCTCAACCTTGCCAACAAGCTGATGGGCTTCAAGCTGGCCAAGGACAAGGTGGGAGCAGGTGCACAGGACCACAAGCATGCCTACCACATGTGTGGGAAGAGCTTCAAGTTCCTTGGGACCCTCAGCCACCTCTGTAAGGTCCAGGGCCCCAAGGAGCCTGGGGCAAGAGCACTGTCTGCTGGGAGCCCAAGGGACCACCACTGAGCCACTACCCAGGCCAGCTGAGCCCCAGACCCTGGAGCCCCTGGCCAAGGTGGAGGCCAGACCTGAAGCCCTGGAAGATAAGCAGAGCGAGGAGGTCAAGGAGCCCTCTGACCGTGTGGGGGGAGGAGCGGAGTAGTGGGGGCTGCAGAGAAGTCCTGGAGAAGAGTGACAACAAGAAGAAGCCAAAGACAGGCTCCCCCAGGAGCACAGCCAGCAAGGCGGACAAGAGGAAGAAGATGTGCAGTGTGTGTTGCAAGAGGTTCTGTTCCCTGCAGGACCTGATGTGGCACATGAGGTCGCACACAGGAGAGAGGCTGCACAAGTCCCAGAGCAGGTGGGCCTTTTCCTTGAAGCACAGCATGGTGCGCCACCAGGGTTCCACCAGAAGGCCCAGCACACCGAGCACCACAACAAGGACAGTGAAAGGGAGGCCAGGGAGGATGGCAAGAATGAGTTTAAGCACAGTGGCATCACCCACATGTCAGAGAGCGAGGTGGACTTGGGCCTGCTTGCCAACAACCACATGGTGGTCACCCAGAGCCAGGAGAGGATGGCCACCATGAGGAGAGGGCAGTGAATTGGACAGCCATCCCTGGCCAGACCAAGGATGGCAGGAGTGCTCCCAGGGCCACCACTGTGGGCAGCCCCTAGGAGCTGGCATGTCAGGGTGACCCTGGCCAGGAGAGCCCAGCTCCCCTCATGCAGGATGTGCTAGAGCTGTCCAGCCAGAGGCCCGCCCACCCTTTCCTGGCTGCTGCCTACGGCGCCTTTCTCCTGGGCCTGGAATGATGGCCTGGAGAGGCAGCCGCCTCCTCTGTGCCGTAGCCTTACCGACCGTGTGGAGATGGAGCACATGCGATTCGAGTGCCTTAACTACTTACCAGCCCGTTGGAGTTGTCCTGGATGTTGTGTGTTCTCAAAATGACTTTTTGAAAAACAAAAGATATATTTTAATAAATTATTTGGAGAGGACCTTTTCATTTAAGAATTAACCTTACCTTCTGTCTTGGTGTGTGTGAGCTTGCTTTTGCGAATCTGTGATAGTAATGTTTGTTCTTGAGCTGGAAACAAGAGGGAAAAAAAATGCCCTTGGATACCTATGGCCAATAACTGGAAGAAAGTGATGTGAATTTCATGTAAATTCCCAGAGGATATGTGGAAAAGATGATCTTTTTTCAAATACACTTTTCTGTCTTATTCTGTTTGCTACATGGTGGAGCTGTAATTTGGTCGGTCCTCAGTGTATTGTAGGATGTGGTTGATGAAGGTTTCTAATTTAGTTCAAGCCAAAACCAGGAAAGATTCTAGCTTCGACCTTTTAAGTGTTTCCACTCTCTCAGCGTTAGACATGCCATTACTGTTGCAGTTTCCAGACAGAGAAGAATCCCCTGGCAACTGAACAGATGGAAAACATGCATAGATGTCATATATCTGATCCCACCCCCTTTTTGGTTTATATATTATTATTATTTGTAGGTCTTCAATTTGATGGTCTCTGCAGTCAGCAGAAACAAATGGGCAATATTTACCCGGGGAGATCTGAGCCACCCCCACCCGGGTCTCCTTTTGAGTGTCTGCCCACAGATTTTCCTTGTCTCCCTCATGTGGCAGTTCTTCTGCTGTACTTAGACAAGCCTCTCTTCTGTGACTGAAGAACCCAGCAGGGGTCGTGTGGTCCTCCACCCACTCAGGGGCCTGGGGGCAGCTGGGAGGGGAGAGGAGGCTAGGTGGGTGCTGGGGTTTCTGAGAAACCCAGGCAGCAATACCTATTGCTCACCAGGTCTTCCTGCCAAACCCAGCCCTGGCCTCACCTGCCTGCACTCCTGTCCTTTGCAGAGTGAGGAAATTCTACTACTGGTAACGTGAGACTGAAGAGGAAAAATAGGTGTGTGTTTACCATCCTGTAATCTGGACTTGGTGCTTGAAGATAAACACCTTGTCTCTAGTTTCTGAATTGCCTGAGCCCCTGGGCATGCATGGAGAAGGAAATGACAACCCACTCCAGTACTGTTGCCTGGGAAATTCCATGGACAGAGGAGCCTGGTAGGCTACAGTCCGTGGGGTTGCAAAGAGTCAGACATGACTGAGCGACTTCACTTCACTTCACTGGGCATGCAAACTAAGCTATGATTCACCCAGAGTTTAAACAAATCACAAATTTCATAGTTTAATATTGGGAGGGGGACAGAACAACAAACAAATGATACATCTCTCAACCTCACTAATAAAATGTGGCAAAACCTTATCAACTACAAAGGTACAGATGAAGCCTAAATAAAGCCTAAATCAACAGTGATTATTGTGAGTGGCAGCCTCGGATGCATTGCTGGGCTGGTTCCTGCTACATCTCGCCCCAGCATAGAGTTGGGGTGGGCACACAGAGGTGGATTTTCTTTCTTGAGCATTGTATGCAGTCAGTAGACCCCCCCCCCTCACTTTAGCTGCCAGCAATGACAAGAAACTGATCATACTATAGCTGGACTGTGCTCAGCGGCCTGTCCTCCAGTCAGAACCCAGGACCCCACAACCTCAGTGCCTCAGACCTCCTGGGACTCAGGACTCCTCTGTCTGTAGATTTGTGCCCACAACATGGACCCCCTACCCCCTCCACTTCCTCACCAACTTCTGGTGGCCAAAATCCACCTGCCCAGTCTTCAAAGGAAGCTATGGGTTCTTGATGAAAAGCAATATCTTTGCATATGAAAGGAGAAAGTTTGAGGAATATAAGATCTTTAACTATATTAAGGATGTGTGAACCAGTTTCAAAATGAAGTTTTGTTTTCTCTAGGTGAAGATGAATCAGAACCAATGATCCTCTCACCCATATCACTTCATACCATGTGTGGTGTGCTTACCTAAAATCAGTTCATTCATCCTTTAATTTTTTATGACAATTATTGTTGTTATTTTTGTTGTTATTATTTGGTTGTCTTGTTTTTCTTCCCAGCTCTCCGCACTAAAACTCAGAACTTTTTTAGTGAAGAAACCATGAGTTAACTCTTTGCTGGGGAATATTACTCAGCCATAAAAAGGAGCTAATGTGAGTCAGTTGAACTGAGATGGATGAACCTAGAGCCTGTTATACGGAGTGAAGTAAGTCAGAAAGAGAAAAATATAGAATGTTAGTGCATATATATGAAAGATAGAAAAATGGTACTGATTAAATTATTTGCAGGGAAGGCATAAAAACACAGACATAGAGGGGGGATTTGTGGACATAGCAGGGGAAGGAGAAGGTAGGATGAATTGAGCGTAGCATTGAAATACATACATTACCATGTGTAAAACTGTCAGCTAGTGGGAAATTGTTGTATAACACAGGGAGCTCAGCCTGGTGCTTTGTGATGACCTAGAGGGATGGGATGGGGTGAGAGGTGGAAGAGAGGTTCAAGAGGAAGAGGAAATATGTATACCTATGACTAATTCATGTTGATGTGTGGCAGAAACCAACACAACATTGTAAAGCAATTATCCTCCAGTTAAATATAAGTTTAAAAATGTACAATTTATGTTGTATATTTTCCAATTTTATATGTATTGTATCATGTTGCTTTCTTTTTTATATAAGATGACTCTTCTGATCTATTGTGTCATTTTCACTTTCACCTCAGTATAGTTTTGTATTGTAGAAATATCACACAATTTATCCATTCTATTTACTGATGTACATTTATGCTATATCCATAGTTTTCTGTCATTACAAACAATAATTCTATGGTCATTCTTGTATATATTTCCTGACAGATGGTGACAGTTTCTCTAGAGAATATACCTGAGTGGGGTTGCTAGGTTAGAGACTATAGGTATTTTCAAGTAATGACTCTATGTTGATTTCAATTGTAATCTATCTATATACCTTTTATTTTTCTTACATTTACTAGGAATGCAGAACAATGCTTAATTTTCATATCTATATCTATCAGTTCAGTTCAGTCGCTAAGTCATGTCCAACTCTTTGCGACCCCATGAGTTGCAGCACGCCAGGCCTCCCTGTCCATCACCAAGTCCTGGAGTTTACTCAAACTCATGTCCATCGAGTCAGTGATGCCATCCAGCCATCTCATCCTCTGTTGTCCCCTTCTCCTCCTGCCCCCAATCCCTCCCAGCATCAGGGTCTTTTCCAATGAGCCAAGTCTTCACATGAGGTGGCCAAAGTATTGGAGTTTCAGCTTCAGCATCAGTCCTTCCAGTGAACACCCAGGACTGATATCCTTTAGGATGAACTGGTTGGATCCCCTTGCAGTCCAAGGAACTCTCAAGAGTCTTCTCCAACACCATAGTTCAAATGCATCAATTTTTTGGCTCTCAGCTTTCTTCACAGTCCAACTCTCACATCCATACATGACCACTGGAAAAACCATAGCCTTGACCAGACGGATCTTTGTTGGCAAAGTATTGTCTCTGCTTTTTAATATGCTATCTAGGTTGGTCATAACTTTCCTTCCAAGGAGTTAAGTGTCTTTTAATTTCATGGCTCCAATCACCATCTGCAGTGATTTTGGAGCCTGAAAAAATAAACTCTGACACTGTTTCCACTGTCTTCCCATCTACTTCCCATGAGGTGATGGGACCAGATGCCATGATATTAGTTTTCTGAATGTTAAGCTTTAAGCCAACATTTTCACTCTCTCTTTCAATTTCATCAAGAGACTCTTTAGTTCTTCTTCACTTTCTGCCATAAGGGTGGTGTCATCTGCATATCTGAGGTTATTGATATTTCTCCCAGCAATCTTGATTCCAGCCTGTATTTCCTCCAGCCCAGCATTTCTCATGATGTACTCTGCATATAGGTTAAATAAGCAGGGTGACAATATACAGCCTTGACGTACTCCTTTTCCTATTTGGAACCAGTCTGTTGTTCCATGTCCAGCTCTAACTGTTGCTTCCTGACCTGCATACAGGTTTTTCAAGAGGCAGGTCAGGTGGTCTGATATGCCCATCTCTTTCAGGATTGTCCACAGTTTATTGTGATCCACACAGTCGAAGGCTTTGGCATAGTCAATAAAGCAGAAATAGATGTTTTTCTGGAACTCTCTTGCTTTTTCAATGATCCAGTGGATGTTGGCAATTTGATCTCTGGTTCCTCTGCCTTTTCCAAAACCAGCTTGAACATCTGGAAGTTCACGGTTCATGTATTGCTGAAGCCTGGCTTGGAGAATTTTGAGCATTACTTTACTAGCGTGTGAGATGAGTGAAGTTGTGCGGTAGTTTGAGCATTCTTTGGGATTGGCTTTCTTAGGGATTGGAATGAAAACTGACATTTTCCAGTCCTGTGGCCACTGCTGAGTTTTCCAAATTTGCTGGCATATTGAGTGCAGCACTTTCACAGCATCAATGTTCAGGATTTGAAATAGTTCAACTGGAATTCCATCACCCCCACTAGCTTTGTTTGTAGTGATGCTTTCTAAGACCCATTTGACTTCACATTCCAGGATGTCCGACTCTAGGTGAGTGATCACACCATTGTGATTATCTTGGTCATGAAGATCTTTTTTGTACAGTTCTTCTGTGTATTCTTGCCACCTCTTCTTAATATCTTCTGTTTCCATTACGTCCATACCATTTCTGTCCTTTACTGAGCCCATCTTTGCATGAAACATTCCCTTGGTATATGTAATTTTCTTTGAGAGATCTCGTCTTTCCCATTCTGTTGTTTTCCTCTATTTCTTTGCATTGATTGATGAGGAAGGCTTTCTTATCTCTTCTGGCTATTCTTTGGAACTCTGCATTCAAATGGGAATATCTTTCCTTTTGTCCTTTACTTTTCGCTTCTCTTCTTTTCACAGCTATTTGTAAGGCCTCCTTAGACAACCATTTTGCCTTTTTGCATTTATTTTCCATGGGGATGGTCTTGATCACTGTCTCCTGTACAATGTCACATCCATATATCTATCTATATTTGTGAATATGCAAATCTGTTAGTTGACCCTCAGTTTTCATGGATGTTTTGTTTTCCCATTCCTAGTTTACTAGATGTTAGGTCATGAAACATTCATCTGAAAGTTGGTTTGTTGAATGCATCAAGTGTTGGATTTTATCTAATGTTTTTTCTCTTTATGTTGAGATTATCATTTGTGTTTTGTTTTTAACCTTGCAATATGGTTAAAATGCATAGATCCATTTTTCAAATATTAAACTATGCTTACATTTCTAGGCTAAACCCATCATGAAGTATTTTTGATACATTGCTTGAATAATTTTTTTCTCATTCCCCACACTATGATTCTGAATGATGAAAGAAACTGTTTTTAAGGCATTGTTCCATGATGTTTTTAGAGTCTTGGCAGCCACTGGAGTAATTAATTGAAGTTATCAGGCTTATGTTTATTCATTAAAAGTGTATGAAAAAATTCCACAGGGCAATAGGAGGAATATTGCTTCATTGCTAATCTTTTGTATAATATTTTTGCCTCTCTGTTTTCAAGTGAGTTTAGGCTATAATTATTCATTCATTTATAGTAATATTCTTTTTGTGTTTTGGGTATCAAAAGCTGGGGAGTGTTCTTTATATTTTCTATTCCTTGGAAGAGTTTGTTTAAGATGGGAATTGCTCTTTTCTCAAATGATTGAAGTAATGTACCAGTAAAACCATTTGGTACTGTGTCTGTTGTTAATTAATTTGTTTATATGTTTTAACATATTTAATCAAAATTTAGAATACTATTTAACTGTTTTTAGTTTATTTCTGAAATATTGTCCTATGATATGTCCATTTTTTCTAATTCCAATTTATTGGCATACTATTCATAATTTATCATTTTAAAGTAATTTCATCTGCAGCTATTTTTCTAGTTTTATTTCTACACTTTGTTTATGCCTTGTCTTTTTCCCTTATCACTTTCTGTAGAGGTATGTTATTAGTCTTTACAGAGAACTCAACTTTAAACTTTTTGACCCTGCCTATTTCTATTTTTTTTTACCTCTGAGTTTATTTTCGTATACCTCCTTCAGATTTATTCTCTGTTTTTCCTGACTTTGTGAGATGAATGCTTATTGAGTTAATTTTTAGCTTACCTTCCTTTTAAAGTGAGTTTTTAACGGTAGAAAATTCAAAGTATGACATTAGCTTTACATTCCACAAGCCACATTCCATTTATTTCTTTGTCTTTCAGTTGTAACTGTTTTTAAATTTTAAAAAAAGTATCTTAAGTTCATACATATAGTCTTTTCCAAATATATGTATGCCTATATATGTATTTTAAATAAACTTTAACTCTTAGAACAGTTTTAGATTCTTAAAAAAATTCTGAAGCAAATTCTCATAGTAATTCATTATTGAAGTGTGGCTAGGTAGTAGGTTTGTCTGGTATATGATATATCTGCTTTATGGCGCTGAGTATGATTAGTTTTCATGTGTCATGTGCTTATAAATGATGTGTATTCACAAATTAATGGACACAGGTTTCACTGTAATTGTCTATATGTTAATTTTTAAATTAAGATTCTTTATCAGGTCTTTTGTGACTTCTTTAGTTTTAGTTTTGTCAGGTACTGAGAGAATTTTATGAAAACCACCAAGGTTAATAATTTCCTCTGTCAGTTTTATAAATATCCATACAAACACACTTTGAGGCTAAATGGAGAAACATGAATGTGTCCCTGGTAGCTCAGCTGGTAAGGAATCACCTGCAATGCAGGAGACCCCAGTTTGACTCCTGGGTTGGGAAGATCCCCTAGAGGAGGGCATGGCAACCCACTCCAGTATTCTTGCCTGGAGAATCCCCATGGACAGAGGAGCCTGGTAGGTTACAGTCCATAGGTTCACAAAGAGTCATATATGACTGAACAACTAAGTACAGCGCAGAGGAACATGGAAATTTAGAATTATTTCAGCTTGTGAATTTACTTTCTATCGTTTTATGCTGACCCATACTTTTGAAGATTTTCTAATGCTTTTAGATAGTATGCTTTGATTGATAAATCTACAACTCTTTTCTTAGGTTCGTGTTTTATGGACAGAGAAGCCTGGCAGGCTACAGTCCATGGGTTCACAAAAAGAGTTGGACAAGACATACCAACTAAACAACAACAATTTGGCTGGTATAATTTTTTCTGACTTTTAACATCCAACCAGTTGTTATGATTTAAAATCCTGTCTAAAGTACATATTTTTAATTTCTTTCATTATTTTTTAATATATCCTGATATTTGGGGGATGTTTATTTTTATTTTATAATTTCTGTTTATCCTGTTTTCTCAGTGATTCAATTTTGCTAACTTCTTTTGGATTTATTAAGTGGTTTACCCCATTTTTTCCTTTATTATTTTAGAAGATATATGCTATTTCCTTAGTAGTATCCTTCACATTTTTACATGCATAATTTAATGTCTCAATAGAAACTCTTTTCTTAGATTTTTAAACATATAACTTGCCACCCCATCCTCTATCTTGTATGATGTTTATTGTATAATTTTTATTTGTTCTCTTCTTTTCACCTCCAAAATTAGACCTTATGATTATCTTATACTCAGCACTTCTCTGGATTTACCTGTGTTTACCAGTCTCTGTGCTCACTAAGCCTTTCATTATGTCAAACCTAATTTTTTTTCTTGCGAGGTACATTTGCTCATCATTATTCACAAACTATGTATTTGCAAATTCACTTACTGAAATCTGTTTTTAGCCTTAAATTAGTCCTTGCTGTGTTTTCAATGTTATTCATGGACATGCTCTGGCAGTGAAAAATTTGAATGGTCAAGGGAGCATGTTCACAATTGAGGGTGAACTGTGTGGTGCTCTTCCTTCTTATTTTAGCTCGAGTAATGTAAACAAAATTTATTTTAATTTCATCAAGTGCTGCTTTTTTTGCATATTTTTTGTGCTTTTTGTTGGTGATTTCACTAATCTCCAATAAAGAAATCAGATTGATTATATTCTTTGCAGCTGAAGATGGGGAAGCTCTATTCAGTCAGCAAAAACAAGAGTGGGTGCTGACTGTGGCTCAGATCATGAACTCCTTATTACAAAATTCAAATTTAACTTGAATAAAGTAGAGAACACCATTAGGCCATTAAAATATAGCCTAAATCAAATCCGTTAGAATTATATGGTGGAAGTGACAAATAGATTCAAGGGATTAGATCTGATAGAGGGCCTGAAGAACTATGGACAGAGGTTTGTAATGTACAGGAGGGAGTGATCAAAACCATCCCAAAGCAAAATAACTGCAAAAAGGCAAAATGGTAGTCTGAGAATACCTTACAAATAACTAAGAAAAGAAGAGAAGCAAAAAAGATACCCATCTGAATGCAGAGTTCCAAAAATAGAAAGGAGAGATAAGGAAGCTGTCTTAAGTGAACAATGCAAAGAAACAGGAAAGCAATAGAATGGGAAAGACTAGTTCTATTGAAGAAAATTGTAAATACCAAGGGAAGATTTCATTCAATGTTGGGCACAACAAAGGACAGAAATGGTATGGACCTAACAGAAACAGAAAATATTAAGAAGAGAGGGCAAGAATGCACAGAAAAACTATGAAAAAGATCTTAATGACCCAAACAACAGCGATGGTGTGATCACTCAGCTAGAGCCAGACATCCTGGAGTGTGAAGTCAAGTGCCTTAGGAAGCACTACTACAAACAAAGCTAGTGGAGGTGATGGAATTCTAGCTGAACTATTTCAAATCCTAAAGAAGATGCTGTTAAAGTGCTTCACTCAATATGCCAACAAATTTGGAAAACACAGCAGTGGCCCCAGGACTGGAAAAGGTCAGTTTTCATTCCAATCAGAAAGAAGGGATAAGAATGTTTAAGCTACTGCACAATTGTGCTCATTTCACCTGCCAGCAAGGTAATGCTCAAAATCATTCAAGCTAGTCTTGAATAGTATGTGGACTGAGACTTCTAGATTTAGAAAAGATAGAGGAAGCAGAGATCAAATTGCCAAAATCTGCTGGATCATAGAAAAAGCAAGGGAATTAAAAATCTACTTCACTGACTATGCTAAAGCCTTTGACTGTGTGGATCAAAACAAACTGTGGAGTATTCTTAAAGTGATGGGAATACCAGGCCACTTTAGCTGCCTCCTGAGAAACCTGTATGCAGGTCAAGAAACAGCATTTAGAACCAGACATGGAACAACGGTCTGGTTCACATTTGGGAAAGGAGTATGTCAAGGCTGTATATTGTCACCCTGCTTACTTAACTTATGTGCAGAGCACATCATGTGAAATGCCAGGTTGAATGATGCACAAGCTGGAGTCAAGATTGCAGGGAGAAATATCAATAACCTCAGATACACAGATGACACCACCCTTATGGCAGAAAACGAAGAGGAACTAAAGATCCTCATGATGAAAGTGAAATAGGAGAGTGAGAAAGCTGGCTTAAAACTCAACATTCAGAAAGGTAGATCATGGAATCTTGTTCTATCACTTCATGGCAAATAGATGAGAAAGGATGCCAGCAGTGACAGACTTTATTTTGGGGGGCTCCAAAATCACTGTGGACAGTGACTGCAGTCATGAAATTAAAAGAAGTTTGCTCCTTGGAAGAAAAACTATGGCGAACCTAGACAGATTATTAAAAAGCAGAGACAGCCCTTTGTTGACAAAGATCTACTGAGTTAAAGGTATGGTTTTTCCAGTAGTCATGGGAAGCTGTGAGAATTGGACCGTGAAGAAGGCTGAGCCCCAGAGAATTGATGCTTTCAAACTGTGATGCTGGAGAAGACTCTTGAGAGTCCTATTGGACAGCAAGATCATACCAGTTGATCTTAAAGGAAATCAACCCTGAATATTCATTGGAAGGACTGATACTGAAGGTGAAACTCTAATACTTTGGCCACCTGATTGGGAGAAGTGACTCACTGGAAAAGACCCTGATGATCAGAAAGACTGAAGGCAGGAGGATGGGGACGACAGAGGATGAGATGGTTGGATGGCATTACCGACTCAATGTACATGAGTTTGAGCAAACTATGAGAGATAGTGAAGGGCAAGGGAGCCTGATGTGTTTCAGTCCATGGGGTCACAGAGTCCAACACAACTGAGTGACTGAACAATAAGAAATCTACAAGTGTAATGTTGAAGTGCTGTGTAATGTTCTGAAGTGCAGGACTATGATGTGCTTAATGGAGAGTATATGTTTGTTAGTTTGTTACTTCTCTCATGCATGAGTTACAATGCTGTTTGCCATGAATTCAGTGTTAATGGGTCAGCAATATATATTATGTAAGATGTGTTAAAAGAAGAATACACAGAAAACAAAGTTATGTATTCATAGGTTGACAGAACTGTTTTCACCAGAGACTCACAGGAACTTAACCCTGTATTTTCCTTAGGAGCAGTGTTTCTGTTCTCATTAATTCCCTGTTTGCAGTGATTTTATGAAACATAACTACTATGAATATTGTGAACCTACTATACATCCTTTGGGAGTTACATTAGCATTTCATTTGAAATTCTGCTCAGTCTGATCTTTAACTCATAAATAATCTGAATTTTCATTATGGCTTAGATATTTAGTATTTGATATTCTGAGGTGTACTGTGATGTATTTAAGTATAGATTGATTTTTATATTTCCTGCTTGAGATTGTTTTTTGTTTGTTTATTTGTTTTTTTGTGCTTGGTCGACTATAAATTGGCACTTGCCATTGACACTTGCCATCTATCTCTATAAGGATTAAATCATAACTGCTGCAGCTGCTGCCCTTCCAACAGCCCCTGAAAGGAGTTCAGGGTAGAGATCAGAAATGAGGCCTTCTATGCTCAGAAAAAAATTGGCAGAACAGGTCTTCAGGTAGCTAGTTATCTTCAGTGGATGATTTTATAAGCCTGATTCTTGTATCTTCTCCTATCTAGAAAACCACTAAAGTCCTTCATGGTGACATCTGTTCCTTGTGACTAGAAGTAACCTTCATTAAACTAGCAGAAACCTGCTGCAAAAAAAAAAAAAAAAAGTGCATGATTGCATGCACTCCCCCTTTACCAAAATGACATATATAATGATCTCCTCTCCCCCACCTCTTTGGAGCAGTTTCTCAGGAGTATTGAGATGCTGTCTCCTGGACTATAGTCTTCACTTTGTCCCAAATAAAACTTAACTCACAACTCTCATGTTGTGCGGATTTTTAAGTTGGCAGCTTCTTGAATTTAAAGATTTCCTTCCTCTCATCAGTTATGGCAGACTCTCAAGTATTATCTCTTTGAATGTATCATTATATACATTCTGTTATTATGTCTGTGGTATTCCAGACATTCTCCCCAGGTGGCTTAGATAGTAAAGAATCTGCCTGCAATGCAGGAGACCTGGGTTCAATCCCTGAGTCAGGAAGACTCCCTGGAGTAGGAAATGACAGCCACTCCAGTATTCTTGCCTGGAGAATTCCATGGACAGAGGAGCCTGTTGGCCTATCATGGAATCACAGAGTCAGTCACAACTGAGCAACTAACATACAATTTCCAGACATTAGGCCTTTTTATTCTATTTTCTTTTTTCCTTATCTTCTCTCCCATATTAACCTTTTTCCACTCTAATATTTATGCATATGTATAAGCTGCTTTTAGAAAAGGCAGAGGAAACAGAGATCAAATTGCCAACATCCACTGGATCATCGAAAAAGCAAGAGAGTTCCAGAAAAACATCTATTTCTGCTTTATTGACTATGCCAAAGCCTTCAACTGTGTGGATCACAATAAACTGTGGAAAATTCTGAAAGAGATTGGTGTATCAGACCACCTGACCTGCCTCTTGAGAAACCTGTATGCAGGTCAGGAAGCAACAGTTATAACTGGACATGGAACAACCGACTGGTTCCAAGTAGGAAAAGGAGTACATCAAGGCTGTATATTGTCACCCTGCTTTTTTAGCTTATATGCAGAATGCATCATGAGAAATGCTGGGCTCAAGGAAGCACAAGCTGGAATCAAGATTGCCGGGAGAAATATCTATCACCTCACATATGCAGATGACACCACCCTTAGGGCAGAAAGCCTCTTGATGAAAGTGAAAGAGGACAGTGAAAAAGTTGGCTGAAAGCTCAACATTCAGAAAACTAAGATCATGGCATCTGGTCCCATCACTTCATGGGAAATAGATGGGGAAACAGTGGCTGACTTTATTTTTGGGGGCTCTGAAATCACTGCCGATGGTGACTGGAGCCATGGAATTAAAAGATGCTTACTCCTTGGAAGGAAAGTTATGACTGAACTAGATAGCGTATTAAAAAGCAGAGACATTACTTTGCCTACAAAGGTCCGTCTAGTCAAGGCTATGGTTTTTCCCAGTGGTCATGTATGGATGTGAGAGTTGGACTGTGAAGAAAGCTGAGTGCCGACAAATTGATGCTTTTGAACTGTGGTGTTGGAGAAGACTCTTGAGAGTCCCTTGGATTGCAGAGTGATCCAACCAGTCCATCCTAAAGGCTATCAGTCCTGGGTGTTCATTGGAAGGACAGATGCTGAAGCTGAAACTCCAATACTTTGGCCACCTAATGCGAAGAGTTGGCTCATTGGAGAAGACCCTGATGCTGGGAGGGATTGGGGGCAGGAGGAGAAGGGGACAACAGAGGATGAGACAGCTGGATGGCATCACTGACTGATGGACATGAGTTTGAGTAAACTCTAGGAGTTGGTGATGGACAGGGAAGCCTGGCTTGCTGCGATTCATGGGGTCGCAAAGAGTTGGACACGACTGCGCGACTGAACTGAACTGATAGTTTGCTAATTTTCTCATCAGCTTTGTCTAATTTTCTTTTTATTTAGTTTGCTCCATCTCTAGGTGTGAACCAAGGCCCAAAACGACAGTTAACCATGTCAACTCATCTTTCTTTACCAACTGATAAGACATTTTTTTCTGTTCTACCCTTATGCTAATATATTTTAGCCTTCACAGGTTCTAGCCTTATTAAGAAAATTCAGTTCCAGCATCTCATCTTGTTTGGGCTCCATAGAGGCTTTGTCTTCAGTGGCTTCATTGCTTACCTACTACTGATATTTACTTCTCCTCTTCTTTTTGTCTCCTGAAGATTTTCCTTTCACTTTTGCAATCTAAGCCCTGTGTTTAAAAGGGCATTTGTTGTAGTTTATTCAGTATTTCAATGTGTTTTTATAAATGTTTGGGCCTCCATTATAATGGAAGTGGTTCAAGACTTTTTAGGATAAAGGGAGGGAAAGCTTGATGGTATTAAATGGACTTTTGTAATGGATCTCCTATTAATTTTTTGACTGATATTTTATACCATGATAAATCTCAAATATTAATATTAAATTAGAGTTGGTTTTCATAAATGGAATATTGCCTGCTATATCAGTAAACAAAGGATGTCACAGTCATCAGTGATTACAGCCATTGCCAATAGTAAGCTGATAAGCCCTAAGAGAACTCAGGAAGAAAATAATATCTGACATCTGGCAGCCATAAGACTATATCCATTCCCAAGCTGAGCTGTGAGGAAACTCAGGATAAAAATATGGGATACTGGCCCCCAATAATTGAGGTGCATATCAAAGGAATGATTTCAGTGAGCCAGACTCTTGCATCTCTCCATATATAGAAAAGTGCCAAATTCCTTAACTTGGGATATCTGGTGTTCTTTAATTAGCAGCAATGTTTTAAAGTTCTGACTTCCTGCCCTTTGTTGTAAAACTTCTATATATCCTGGATCCCCCCTCACTTTCTTGGAATGGTTCTCTCATGGTTACTTGAGATGCTGTCCCCCAGGCTTTAAGTCCTAAAAATTCATGCCAAATAAAGCATAACTCATTAATTATGTTGTGAATATTTTTTTTTCTTAGTTGACAACTGTAATAGACACTCAGTAGTCAGTCTTCCTCCTTCATGGATCACAGCCTTGTAGTGGTGAAGGGGTTTGTGTAACTCAGTGAAGCTATGAACCATGGCATGGGTGGTTCAGAGTGAGGTGTTCTGACAAACCATTGTCCACTAGAGGGGGGAATGTCAAACTACTCCAACATTCTTGTTGCAAGTACCCCATGAACACTATGGAAAAACAAAAAGGTACGACACCAGAAATGACTGCCCCTCCCCACCCCCCCGATAGGAAGGTGTCCAATATGCTACGGGGAAAGAGCAGAGGGCAATTACTAATAGCTCCAAAAAGACTGAAATGGCTGGGCCAAAGTGGAAACAACACTTAAAGATGGGCACAATAAAGGATAGAAACAATAAGAACCTAACAGAAACAGAAGAGATGAAGAAGAAGTAGAAAGAACATAGAGAAGGACTATACAAAAAATATCTTAATCACCTGGCTAACGATGGTGTGGTCACTCACCTAGAGCCAGACATCCTGGAGTGTGAAAACAAGTGAGCTTTAGGAAGCAGTACTGCAAGCAAAGCTAGTGGAAGTAATGGAATTCCAGCTGAGCTATTTCAAATCCTAAAAGATGATGCTGTTAAAGTGTTGTGCTCAATATGTTAGCAAATTTGGAAAACTCAGCAGTGGCCACAGGACTGGAAAAGGTCAGTTTTTATTTCAATCCCAAAGAAAGGTAATGCCAAATAATGTTCAGAGTACTGTACAATTGTGTTAATTTCACACACTAGCAAGGTTATGCTCAAAACTGTTCATGCTATGCTTTAGTAGTACATGAACTGAGAACTTCCAGATATATGAGCTGGATTTAGAAAAGTCAGAGGAACCAGAGGTCAAATTGCCAACATCTGTTGAATCATAGAGAAAGCAAGGGAATTCCAGAGATACATCTACTTCTGCTTTACTGACTACACTAAAGCTTTTGACTTCTTGGATCACAACAAACTGTAGAAAACTCTTAAAATATATGGGGATACCAGACTACCTTACCTGTCTCCTAATAAACCTCTATGCTGGTCAAGAAGAAACAGTTAGAACCTTACATGGATCAAATGACTGGTTCGAAATTGGGCCAGGAGTACATCAAGGCGGTATATTGTCACCCTTAACTTTTTGCAGAGTACATCATGTGAAATGCTGGGCTGGATGAATTACTGGCTAGAATCAAGACTGCTGGCAGAAATATGCAGATGATACCACTCTAATGGCAGAATATGAAAAGAAACTAAAGAGCCTCTTGAGGGGGGTGAAAAAGAGTGAAAAAGCTGGCTTAAAACAACGTTCAAAAAACTATGATCATGGCATCCTGTCCCATCATTTCATGGCAAATAGATGGCCAAAAAGCGGAGACAGTGAGATTTTATTTTCCTGAACTCCATAATCACTGTGGATGTGACTGTGAAAGGTTGCAGCTGTGAGCCATGTACTATGCCAGGATTCGTGACTTCTGGAGGAGAGGATTTTGATCCAGGGCCAGAGACAAGATTTGATCCCGTGGACCTTTTTGTGTATGAGAATTTTATTAAATTATAAAAGAGAGAAAGCTTCTGACATAGGCATCAGAAGGGCACAGAAAGAATGCCCCCTTGTTAGTTTTTAGGAAGGCATTTTATGTCTGTTCAGTTGAGTCACTCACTCTTGTCTTGACTCTTTTTGACCCCATGGACTGCAGTATGCCAGGCTTCCCTGTCCATCACCAACTCCCGGAGCTTGCTCAAACTCATGTCCATTGAGTCAGTGATGCTAATCTAACCATATCACCCCCTGCTGCCCTCTTCTCTTGTCCTTGATCTTTCCCAGCATCATGGTCTTTTCCAATGGGTCAGCTCTTCGCATCAGGTGGCCAGAGTGTTGAAGTTTCAGCTTCAGCATCAGTCCTTCCAGTGAATATTCAGGACTGATTTCCTTTAGGATGGACTGGTCGGATCTCCTTGCAGTCCAAGGGACTCTCAAGAGTCTCCAACAACACAGTTCAAAACCATCAATTCTTTGGCACTCAGCTTTATGGTCCAAATCTCACATTCATACATGACTACTGGAAAGCCATAGCTTTGACTAGATGGACCTTTGTCAGTAAAGTAATATCTCTGCTTTTTAATATGCTGTCTCGGTTGGTCATAGCTTTTCTTCCAAGGAGCAAGCTAATACGATAATCAAAAATAAGAGAGACACCTCAAGGCTGAGGGAGTTTCACGAGGTCCTATCTCCCACAATATGTATTTTTGAGATAGAAGGGCACAAGGTGTGTCATCCAGGGTCATAAAACAATTGACATGAATACTGGTTTGTTGAGTGATTATCAGCCCAAGGTTTGAGAAAAGAAAAAAAAAAATTTAGTCAGGCAGAACTGGAACCAACTTGAAGAAAGGAAGATTCCAAAGCAAATAAATAGCTTCATTAACATATCTTAAGAAAACATTTCCATAAGAAAAAACGCATTGATTAGCCCAAGGTTTGAAAAAAGTTCAGGCTGAACAAGGCTTCCTCAACAAAAAATTAAAAGAAGCAAGCCTCTTTTAATTTTGTATAGAAAAGGGGCAACAAAATCTGCCACTTGCAGTTTATTTCCTCCTGCATCTTGGGGATCTCTGGCCTTCCTACCTGTTAACCCTCTCAACTGCAGCCACAAAATTAAAAGACACTTGCTCCTTGGAAGTATAGCTATAACAAAACCTAGACAGCATATTAAAAAGCAGAGATATCATTTTGCCCACAAAGTCCATACAGTCAAAGCTATGGTTTATTCAGTAGTCGTGTACGGATGTGAGAGTTGGCCCATAAAGAAGGCTGAGTGCAAAAGAAATAATGTGTTTGAACTGTGGTGTTGCAGAAGACTCTTGTGAGTCCCTTGGATTGCCTAGAGATCACACCAATCAACCCTAAAGGAAATCAACCCTGAGTATTCATTGGAATGACTGATGCTGAAGCTGAAACTCTAACACTTTTTCCACCTGATGCCAAGAGCCAACTCACCGGAAACGACCCTGATGCTGGGAAAGATTAAGGGCAAGAGAAGAGGGCAGCAGAGGATGATATGGTTAGATTAACATCACTGACTCAATGGACATGAGTTTAAGCAAACTCCTGGAGATAGTGAAGGACAGGGAAGCCTGGTGTGCTGCAGTACATGTGGTTGCAAAGAGTCTGACATGACTTAGTGACAATAATAGTAACAAAGTCAATTCTTAGTATTTGCAGTTTATAGTAAATTTCAGTTTTAAGGGAAAATTAAATCATTCTTTAGAAACAGAATGAATATATGAATTATGTGGATTCATCTGAAATATTTGACTTCTTAATTCAGCTTTTAACTATAGTGACTTTTTCTACAGAGACAGCAATTCTATTTGATAGATGATTTGAGAAATGTGAAACTCATTTCATTTTATTTTCATCTATATCAGTGATTCAGATTCTCAGCAGGGTTTGATTTTGCCCCCCCCCAACCTCAGGTGACATTTGACAATGTCTGAAGACATTTTTATTTGTTGCAATTCAAGGGATGGGGAGGGGATTGCTTGTGTTCTTTAGTGGGTAAAGGCAGAGAATGCTGATAAACTTCCTGGAATACACGGGACATCCCCCACAAAAAAATATGACCTAGCCCAAAATATCAATAGTGCTTAGGTTGAAAAACACTATTCATAAAGGGAGCTATAATTTCATCAGTCATCTAGCTAAATTTGATGAATCTTATTTTAAAACATAAAGTATATGATACATTAAAACTACTGAGATTTCATTCACATATACTTATTTTGTTAGCAATTCTAGGTACATCTGTTGTTGTGAAAAATACTCAGTGTAGCAAAGCCATTCCTCTTATTATCTATAAATGTAAGGTGTTAAAATCCTGAAGCTACTGAGAGATGAACAAGATTAAATTTATGGTTTAGCTTCGGTAAATAATCAAATAATTCTTACTTTCTTATAATGATATAATCAAGCCAAAAATCAGCCCTTTAAACTGTATATGTATATTTTTCTAAAAAAAACCCTACATATTTTTAAAAAAATAATTTTATTTATTTTTGGCTGTTCTGAGCCTTCATTGATACATAGGCTTTTCTCAAGTTACAGTGAGCGGAGTCTATTCTGCAGTTGCAGTGCATGGGCTTCTCTTTGTGGTGGCTTTTCTTATTGTGGAGCCCTGGTGCTAGGGCACAAGGCCCTCAGTGGTTGTGGTCAGGCTCTAGAGCACAGACTCAATAGTCACGGCTCACAAACTTAGTTGCTCCCTGGTATGTGGGATCTCTCTGGACCAGGAATTGTACCCACGTCTCCTGCACTGGCAGGTGGATTCTTTACCATTGAGCCTCTAGGGAAGTCCCCCCCCCCCACGACCCTACCACTGCAAACACACACAAACACACCTTTTTAAAAAAATATAAATTTAAAAATGAGGGTCTTTTTCTTACAGTATGTTTTACCTTTTACTAAATGGTAGAACACAAGAGAAAACTCTACACATGGACATCACCAGATGGTCAATACTGAAATCCGATTGATGATTTTCTTTGCAGCTGAAGATGGAGAAGCTCTATACAATCAGCAAAAACAAGACCTGGTGCTGACTGTGGCTCATATCATGAACTCCTTATTGCAAAATTCAGGCTTAATTTGAAGAGAGTAGAGAAAACCACCAGACCATTCAGATATGACCTAAATCAAATCCCTTATGATTATACAGTGGAAGTGACAAAAACATTCAAGAGATTAGACCTGATAGAGTGCCTGAAGAACTATGGATGGAGGTTTGTGACATTGTACAGGAGGCAGTGATCAAAAGCATCCCCAAGAACAAGATGCGCAAAAAGGCAAAATGGTTGTCTGAGGAGGGCTTAGCTATTTAGCTGAGAAAAGAAGAGAAGCTAAAGGCAAAGGAGAAAAGGAAAAATACACCCCTTTGAATGCAGAATCCCAAAGGATAGCAAGAAGAGATAAGAAAGCCTTCCCAAGTGAATAATGCAAAGAAATAGAGGAGAACAATAGAATTCTAAAGACTAGAGATCTTAAAAAAAAAAAAAAAAATTAGAGATACAAAGGGAACATTCCAAGCAAAGATGGGCGTGATAAAGGGCAGAAACACTATGGACATAACAGAAACAGAGGTTATTAAGAAGAGGTGGCAAGAATACACACAAAAGAACTATACAAAAAAGATCTTAATGACCCAGATAACCATGATGGTGTGATCACTCACCTAGAGCCAGATATCTTGGAGTGGGAAGTCAAGTGGATCTTAGAAAGCATCACTACAAACAATGCTAGTGGAGGTGATGGAATTCCAGTTGAGCTATTTCAAATCCTAAGAGATGATGGTATTAAAGAGTTTCACTCAATATGCTAGCAAATTTGGAAAACTCAGCAGTGGCCACAGAACCAGAAAATGTCACTTTTCATTCCAATCCCAAAGAAAGGCACTGCCAAAAAATATTCAAACTACTTCACAATTGCTCTCATTTCACATGCAAGCAAAGTAATGCTCAAAATTCTCCAAGCCAGGCTTCAACACTAAGTGAACCTAGAACTTCCAGATGTTCAAGCTAGATTTAAAAAAGGCAGAGATGAAATTGCCAAATCCGTTTGATCATAGAAAAAGCAAGGGAAATTCAGAAAAGCATCTATTGCTTCATTGACTACAATAAAGCCTTTGACTGTGTAAATCACAATAAACTACAGAAAATTCTTTTTTCTTCTTATTTGGAAAATTCTTGATGAAATAGGAATACCAGACTACCTTACTTGCCCCATAAGGAACCTGTATGCAGGTCAGGAAGCAATAGTTAGAATTGAACATTGAACAACGGGCTGGATTCCAAATTGGGAAAGGAGTACATCAAGGTCATATTTTGTCACACTGCTTATTTTTTAACTAATTAATTTATTTTAGTTGAAGGCTAATTACTTTAAAATATTGTGTTTTTTTTTTTTTTTTTTTTTTTTTTTTTTTGGCCATACATTAAGAAGAATCAGCCACAAGTGCTTATTTAACTTGTATGCAGAGCACATCATGTGAAATACCAGGCTGGATGAAGCATAAGCTGAAACCAAGATCTCTGGGAGAAATATCAATAACCTCAGACATGCAGATGATGACACCATAATTGCAGAAAGCATACAGGAACTAAAGAGCCTCTTGATAAAGATGAAAGAGGAGAGTGAAAAAGCTGGCTTAAACCTCAACATTCAAAAAACTAAGATCACGGCATCTGGTCCCATCACTTCATGTCAAATAGATGGAGAAACAATGGAAACCATGACAGACAGTTTTTTTGGGCTCCCAAATCACTGCAGATGTTGACTGCAGCCACAAAAGTAAAAGAAGTTAGCTCCTTGGAAGAAAAGCTAGGACAAACCTAGATAGCATATTAAAAAGCACTGCTTTTCCAAGAAAGGTCTGTGCAGTCTAAGTTATGGTTTTCCAGTAGTCATGTATGGATATGAAAATTGGACCATCAGTTCAGTTCAGTTTAGTTCAATTGCTTAGTTCTGTCCGACTCTCTGCGACCCCATGGACTGCAGCATGCCAGGCATCCTTGTCCATCACCAACTCCTAGAGTTTACGCAAACTCATTTCCACTGAGTCGGTAATGTCATCCAACCATCTCATCCTCTGTTGTCCCCTTCTCCTCCCACCTTCAATCTTTCCCAGCATCAGGGTCTTTTCCAATGAGTCAGCTGTTCACATCAGGTGGCCAAAGTATTGGAGTTTCAGCTTCAATATCAGTCCTTCCAGTGAATACTCAGGACTGACTTCCTTTAAGATGGACTGTTTGGATCTCCTTGCAGTCCAAGGGACTCTCAAGAGTCTTCTCCAACACCACAGTTCAAAAGCATCATTCCTCTGCCACTCAGCTTTATTTATAGTCCAGCTCTCACATCCATACATGACTACTGGAAAAACCATGGCCTTGACTAGACGGACCTTTGTTGACAACGTAATGTCTCTGCTTTTGAACATGCAGTCTAGGTTGGTCATAGCTTTCCTTCCAAGGAGTAACCATTTTTTAATTCACGACTGCAGTCACCATCTGCAGTGATTTTGGAGCCCCCCAAAATAAAGCTTGCCACTGTTTTCACTGTTTCTCGATCTATTTACCATGAAGTGATGGGACCAGATGCCATGATATTTGTTTTCTGAATGTTGAGCTTTAAGCCAACTTTTTCACTCTCTTCTTTCACTTTCATCAAGAGGCTCTTCAGTTCTTCTTCGCTTTCTGCCATAAGAGTGGTATCCTTTGCATATCTGAGGTTATTGATATTTCTCCCAGCACTCTTGATTCCAGCTTGTGCTTCATTCAGCCCAGTGTTTCTCATGATGTACTCTTCATATAAGTTAAATAAGCAGGATGACAATATACAGTCTTGATACACTCCTTTTCCTATTTGGAACCAGTCTGTTGTTCCATGTCCAGTTCTAACTATTGCTTCCTGACCTGCATACAGGTTTCTCAAGGGGCAGGTCAGGTGGCATGGTATTCCAACCTCTTTAAGAATGTTCCACAGTTTGCTATGATCCACAGAGTCAAAAGCTTTGGTATAGTCAATAAAGCAGAAATAGATTTTTTTTTTTTTTTTGGAACTCTATTGCTTTTTTTATGACCAGGTGGATGTTAGCAATTTGACATCTGGTTCCTCTGCCTTTTCTAAAACAAGCTTGAACATCTGGAAGTTCACGGTTCATGTATTGTTGAAGCTTGGCTTGGAGAATTTTGAGAATTACTTTACTATCGTGTGAGATGAGTGCAATTGTGGGGTTGTTTGAACATTTTTTGGCACTGCCTTTCTTTGGGACTGGAATGACAACTTACATTTTCCAGTCCCATGGCCACTACTGAGTTTTCCAAATTTGCTGGCATATTGAGTGAAACTCTTTAATACCATCATCTTTTAGGATTTGAAATAGCTCAACTGGAATTACATCACCTCCACTAGCTTTGTTCATAGTAATACTTCCTAAGGCCCATTTAACTTCACATTCCAGGATGTCTGGCTCTAGGTGAGTGATCACACCATTGTGATTATCTGGGTCGTGAAGATCTTTTTTGTACAGTTCTTCTGTGTATTCTTGCCACCTCTTCTTAATATCTTCTGCTTCTGTTAGCTCCATATCATTTCTGTCCTTTATTGAGCCCATCTTTGCATGAAATGTTCCCTTGCTATCTCTAAGTTTCTTGAAGAGATCTCTAGTCTTTCCCATTGTATTGTTTTCCTCTATTTTTTTGCATTAATCACGGAGGAAGGCTTTCTTATCTCTCCTTGTTATTCTTTGGAACTCTGCATTCAAATGGGTATATCTTTCCTTTTCTCCTTTACTTTTTGCTTCTCTTATTTTCAAAGCTATTTGTAAGGTATCCTCAGACAGTCATTTTGCTTTTTTGCATTTCTTTTTCTTGGAGATGGTCTTCCTCCCTGTCTCCTATACAATGTCACGAACCTCTGTCTGTATTTCATGAGGTACTCTGTGTACCAGATCTAGTCCCTTAAATCCATTTCTCATTTCTACTGTATTAAGGATTTGATTTAGGTCATACCTGCATGGCTTACTGATTTTCCCTAATTTCTTCAATTTAAGTCTGAATTTGACAATAAGGAGTTCATGATCTCAGCCACAGACAGACCATTGTCTTGTTTCTGCTGACTGTATAAGGCTTCTCCATCTTAGACTGAAAAGAATACAATCAATCTGATTTTGGTGTTGACCATCTAGTGATGTCCATGTGTAGAGTATTCTCTTGTGTTGTTGGAAGAGGGTGTTTGCTAGGATCAGTGTGTTCTCTTGCAAAAACTCTATTAGTCTTTGCCCTGCTTCACTCTGTACTCCAAGGCCAAATTTGCCTGTTACTCTAGGTGTCTCCTGACTTCCTACTTTTGCATTCCCATCCCTTATAATGAAAAGGACATATTTTTGGTATGTTAGTTCTAGAAAGTCTTGTAGGTCTTCATAGAACCACTCATCATAAGCTTTTTAAGCATTATTGGTTGGGGCATAGACTTGCATTACCATGATATTGAATGGTTTGCCATACTCAATGAGCTGGACCATAAAGAGGGCTGAATGGGAAAGAATTGATGCTTTTGAGCTATTGTCTTGGAAAAGGCTCTTGAGCTTCTTTTCACAGTCCTGTGACTACAAGGAGATCAATCCAGTCAATGTTAAAGAAATCATTCCTTTTAAAAAAATAAATTTATTTATTTTAATTGGAGGCTAATTACTTTACAATATTGTAGTGGTTTTGCTATACATCGACATGAATACACCAAGGGTGTACATGTGTTCCCAATGCTGAATCCCCCTCCCACCTCCCTCCCCATCCTATCCCCCTGGGTCATCCCAGTGCACCAGCCCCGAGCACCCTGTCTCATGCATTGTAACTGGGCTGGCAATGCATTTCACATACGATAATATACATGTTTCAATGCCATTGTCCTATATCATCCCACCCTCGCCCTCTCCCAGAGTCCAAAAAACTGTTCTATATATCTGTGTCTCTTTTGCTGTCTTGCATATGGATTTATCATTACCATCTTTTTAAATTCCATATATATATGTGTGTGTTAGTATACTGTATTGGTGTTTTTCTTTCTTGCTTACTTCACTCTGTATAATAGGCTCCAGTTTCATCCACCTCATTAGAACTGATTCAAGTGAATTCTTTTTAATGGCTGTGTAAAGTGCCATTGTCTATATGTACCACAGTTTTCTTATCCATTCATCTGCTGATGGACATCTAGGTTTCTTCTATTTCCTGGCTATTATAAACAGTGCTGTGATGAACATTGGGACACACGTGTCTCTTTCAGTTCTGGTTTTGTCTGTGTGTATGCTCAGCAGCGGGATTGCTGGGCCATATGGCAGTTCTATTTCCAGTTTTTTAAAGGAAACTCTACACTGTTCTCCATAATAGCTATAATGGTTTGCATTCCCACCAACAGTGTAAGAGGGTTCCCTTTTCTCCACACTCTCTCCAGCGTTTATTGTTTGTAGACTTTTGGATAGCAGCCATTCTGACTGGCATGAAATGGTAGCTCATTGTGGTTTTGATTTGTATTTCTCCGATAATGTGTGATGCTATGCTTCTCTTAATATGTTTGTTAGCCATCTGTATGTCTTCTTTGGAGAAATGTCTGTTTAGTTCTTTAACCCATTTTTGAATGGGTCATTTATTTTTCTGGAATTGAGCTGCAGGAGTTGCTTGTATATTTTTGATATTGATTCTTTGTCTGTTGCTTCATTTTCTATTACTTTCTCCCATTCTGAAGGCTGTCTTTTCACCTTGCTTATAGTTTCCTTTGTTGTGCAAAAGATTTTAAGTTTTATTAGGTTCCATTTGTTTATTTTTGCTCTTATTTCCAATATTCTGGGAGGTGGGTCATAGATGATCTTGTTGTAATGTGTGTTGGAGAATGTTTTGCCTATGTTCTCCTCTAGGACTTTTATAGCTTCTGGTCTTACATTTAGATCTTTAATCCATTTTGAGTTTATTTTTTGTGTATGGTGTTAGAAAGTGTTCTAGTTTCATTCTTTTACACGTGGCTGACCAGTTTTCCCAGCACCACTTGTTAAAGAGGTTGTCTTTTTTTCTATTGTATATTCTTGCCTCCTTTGTCAAAGATAAGGTGTCCATAGGTACGTGGATTTATCTCTGGGCTTTCTATTTTGTTCCATTGATCTATATTTCTGTCTTTGTGCCAGTCCCATACTGTCTTGATGACTGTGGTTTTGTAGTAGAGCCTGAAGTCAGGCAGATTGATTCCTCCAGTTCCATTCTTCTTTCTCAAGACTGCTTTGGCTATTCGAGGTTTTTTGTATTTCCATACAAATTGTGAAATTATTTGTTCTAGTTCTGTGAAGAATACTGTTGGTAGTTTGATAGGGATTGCATTGAATCTATAGATTGTTTTGGGTTGTATACTTATTTTCACTGTATTGATTCATCTGATCCATTAACATGGTATATTTCTCCATGTATTTGTGTCCCCTTTGACTTTTTTCATCAGTATTTTATAGTTTTCTATATATTGGTCTTTTGTTTATTTAGGTAGATATATTCCTAAGTATTTTATTCTTTTCATTGCAATGGTGAATGGTATTGCTTCCTTAATTTCTCTTTCTTTTTTCTCATTGTTAGTGTATAGGAATGTAAGGTATTTATGTTTGTTAATTTTATATCCTGCAACATACTCTATACATTGACTAGCTCTAGTAATTTTCTGGTAGAGTCTTTATGGTTTTCTATGTAGAGGATTATGTCATCTGCCAACAGTGAGAGTTTTGCGTCTTCTTTTTCAGTCTGGATTCCTTTTATTTCTTTTTCTGCTCTGATTGCTGTGGCCAACATTTACAAAACTATGTTGAATAGTAGTGGTGAGAGTGGGCACCTTTGCCTTGTTCGTGATTTTAGGAGAAATGCTTTCAATTTTTCACCATTGAGGGTAATGTTTGCTGTGGGTTTGTCACATATGGCCTTTATTGTGCTGAAATATGTTCCTTCTATGCCTGCTTTCTGGAGGGTTTTAATCATAAATGGATGTTGAGTTTTGTCAAAGACTTTCTCTGCATATATTGAGATAATCATATGGTTTTTATTCTTCAATTTGTTAATATGATGTATTACATTGTTTGAATTACGGATATTAAAGAATCCTTGCATCCCAGGGATAAAGCCCTCTTGGTAATGATGTGTGATCTTCTTAATATGTTCTTGGATTCTGTTTGCTAGAATTTTGTTAAGTATTTCTGCACCTACTTTCATCAGTGTTATTGGCCTGTAGTTTTCTTTTGTGACATCTTTGTCTGGTTTTGGTATTAGGGTGATGGTGTCCTCATAGAATGAGTTTGGATGTTTGTCTTCCTCTGCAGTTTTCTGGAAGAGTTTTAGTAGGATAGGTGTTAGCTTTTCTCTAAATTTTTGATAGAATTCACCTGTGAAGCCGTCTAGTCCTGGGCTTTTGTTTGCTGGGAGATTTCTGATTACAGTTTCAATTTCCATGCTTGTGATGCATTTGTTAAGATTTTCCACTTCTTCCTGGTTCAGTTTTGCAAAGTTATACTTTTCTAAGAATTTGTCAATTTCTTCCAAGTTGTCCATTTT
This sequence comes from Odocoileus virginianus, assembly GCF_023699985.2. NCBI lineage: Eukaryota > Metazoa > Chordata > Mammalia > Artiodactyla > Cervidae > Odocoileus > Odocoileus virginianus. Next base: position 33,543,344 of record NC_069708.1, on the reverse strand, counting down.
ATTGGCATATAGTTGCTGATAGTAGTCTCTTATGATCCTTTGAATTTCTGTACTGTCTGTTGTAACTTCTCCATTTTCATTTCTAATTATTTTGATTTGACTCTTCTCCCTTTGTTTCTTGATGAGTCTTGCTAATAGTTTGTCAATTTTTTTCATCCTTTCAAGCTATCATCTTTTATATTTGTTGATTTTTGCTATGGTCTCTGTTGTTTGTTTAGAATTTATTTCTGCCCTGATTTTTATAATTTCTTTCCCTCTACTAACCCTGGAGTTCTTCATTTCTCCCTTTTCTTGTTGCTTTAGGTGTAGAGTTAGCTTATTTATTTGACGTTTTTCTTGTTTCTTGAGGTAAGCCTGTATTGCTATGAGCTTTCCACTTAGCACTTCTTTTGCAGTGTCCCATAGGTTTTCAGTTGCTTTGTTTTCATTTTCATTCGTTTCTATGCATATTTTGATTTCTTTTTTTATTTCTTCTGTGATTTGTTGATTATTCAGCAGTGTGTTGTTCAGCCTCCATGAGTTGGAATTTTAATAGCTTTTCTCATGTAATTGAGATCTAATCTTACTGCATTGTGGTCAGAAAAGATGCTTGGAATTATTTCAGTTTTTTTCAGTTGTACTGGTCTATTGTATCATTTAAAGTTTGTGTTTCCTTGTTAATTTTCTGTTTAGTTGATCAATCCATTGGTTTGAGTGGCATATTAAAGTCTCCCACTATTACTATGTTATTGTTAATTTCCCCTTTCATACTTGTTGGCATTTGCCTTACATATTGAGGTGCTCCTATGTTGGGTGCATGTATATTTATATATTTTTTATATTTATAATTTTTATATCTTCTTCTTGGATTGATCCTTTGATCATTAGGTAGTGTCCTTCTTTGTCTCTTTTAACAGCCTTTATTTTAAAGTCTATTTTATCTGATATGAGTATTGCTACTTCTGCTTTTTTTTTTTTTTGGTCTCTATTTGCGTGGAATATCTTTTTTCCAGCCCTTCACTTTCAGTCTGTATGTGTCCCTTGTTTTGAGGTGGGTCTCTTGTAGAGAACATATAAGGGTCTTGTTTTTGTATCCATTCATCCAGTCTTTGTCTTTTGGTTGGGGCATTTAACCCATTTACATTTAAGTTTATTATTGATAAATATGATCCTGTTACAATTTACTTTGTTGTTTTGGGTTCAAGATTATAAACTCTTTGTATGTTTCCTTTCTAGAGAAGATCCTTTAGTATTTGATGAAGAGCTGGTTTGTTGGTGCTGAATTCTCTCAGCTTTTGCTTGTTTGTAAAGGTTTTGACTTCTCCTTCATATTTGAATGAGATCCTTGCTGGGTACAGTAATCTGGGCTGTAGGTTTTTCTCTTTCATCACTTTAACTATGTCCTGCCATTCCCTTCTGTCCTGAAGAGTTTCTACTGAAAGATCAGCTCTTATCCTTATGAGAATCCCCTTGTTTGTTATATGTTGTTTCTCCCTTGCTGCCTTTAATGTTTGTTCTTTGTGTTTGATCTTTGTTAATTTGATTAATATGTGTTTTGGGGTGTTTCACCTTGGGTTTATCCTCTTTGGGACTCTCTGGTTTTCTTGGACTTGGGTGACTATTTCCTTCCCTATTTTAGGTAAGTTTTCAACTATTATCTCCTCAAGTATTTTCTCCTCAAGTATTTTCTCATGGTCTTTTTTTACCTCTTCTTCCAGGACTCATATGATTTGAATGTTGGGGCATTTAACATTGTCCCAGATGTCTCTGGGGTTTTCCTCACTTCTTTTAATTCTTTTTTCTGTTTTCCTCTCTGCTTCATTTATTTCTACCATTCTATCTTCTTCTTTATCCTATCTTCTGCCTCTATTATTCTACTTCTGATTCCCTCCAGAGTGTATTTTATCTCATTTATTGCATTATTCATTAATGATTGACTTTTTAAAAAAAATTTCTTTTAAGTCCTTGTTAAACATTTCTTGCATCTTCTCAATCCTTGTCTCCAGGCTATTTATCTGTAACTCCATTTTGTTTTCAAGATTTTGTATCATTTTTGCTATCATTATTCTCAATTCTTTATCAGGTAGATTCCCTATCTCTTCCTCTTTTGTTTGGTTTGGTGGACATTTATCCTGTTCCTTTACCTGCTGAGTATTTTTCTGCCTTTTCATGTTGTTTATATTGCTGTGTTTGGGGTGTATATAATTTTCTGTATTCTGGCAGTTTGTGGTTCCTGTTTATTGTGGAGGTTCCTCACTGTGGGTGGTGTGGGATGGGTGGCTTGTCAAGGTTTCCTGGTTAGGGAAGCTTGTGTCAGTGTTCTGGTGGGTGGAGCTGGATTTCTTCTTTCTGGAGTGCAATGAAGTGTTCAGTAGTTTTTTTTTTTTTTTTTTTTTTTTTAATTTTTATTATTTGGAGGCTAATTACTTTACATCATTACAGTAGTTTTTGTTATACATTGATATGAATTAGCCATGGATTTACATGTATTCCCCATCCCAGTCCCCCCTCCCACCTCCCTCTCTACCCGATCCCTCTGGGTCTTCCCAGTGCACCAGGCCCGAGCACTTGTCTCATGTACCCAACCTGAGCTGGTTATCCGTTTCACCTTAGATAATATGCATGTTTCAATGCTGTTCTCCTGAAACATCCCACCCTCTCCTTCTCCCAGAGTCCACAAGTCTATTCCATACATCTGAGTCTCTTTTTCTGTTTTGCATATAGGGTTATCGTTACCATCTTTCTAAAGTCCATATATATGTGTTAGTATATTGTAATGGTCTTTATCTTTCTGGCTTACTTCGCTCTGTATAATGGGCTCCAGTAGTTTTTTTTGAGATGTTTTGAGTTTGAGTTTTGAGTTTTGAGATGTCAGTGAGTTTGGTCCAACTTTGCACAGCCTGTATATTGAAGCTCAGAGCTATCTTCCTGTGTTGCTGGAGAATTTGCAAGGTATGTCTTGCTCTGGAACTTGTTAGCTCTTGGGTGGTGATTGGTTTCAGTGTAGGTATGGAGGCTTTTGAATGAGCTCTTATCGATTAGTGTTCCCTGGAGTCAGGAGTTATCTGGTGTTCTCAGGTTTTGGATTTAAGCCTCCTGCCTCTTCTTTTCAATCTTATTCTTACAGTAGCCTCAAGACTTCTCCATCTATACAGCACTGATGGTAAAACATCTAGGCTAATGATGAAAAATTTCTCCACAGTGAGGGACACCCGGAGACATTCACAAAGTCACATGGAGAAGAGAAGAGGGAGGAGAGAGATGCAAGTGACCAGGAGGAGAAGAGGGCAAATCAAAAGGGGAGAGACCAAGCTAGCCAGTATTCACTTCCCTGTGTGCTGTCCACAGTCTTGACCCATCATAGTTGTTCATGGATTTACAAAGAAAAGAGAAGAGGGAGGAAGGAGACAGAGGTGGCTAGGAGGAGAAAAGGGGGAATCAAAAGGAGAGAGACAGATCCAGCCAGTAATCAGTTTCCTAAGTGTTCTTCACACCCAAGAAAACACAAAGAGATTCAGAGAGTTGGGTAGAGAAGAGAAGGGGAAGGGAGGAGATAGAGGTGACCTGGTGGAGAAAAAGGAGAGTCAAAAGGGGGAGAGAGCAATCAAGCCAGTAATCACACTCCCAAGTAAAAATGGGTACTGAAGATTGGGTTCTTAAAGGTACAAAATTGATAACAAATACCAAAAAGCAAAGATTAAAAATCTAGAGTAGAGGTTATACTCTCAAAAATACAATATTAAAAAAACAGAACAAAGTCCCCAAAATTATAAAGTATATATATGAAGTTTTCTTAAAAATAGGGTCTTTTTTTGCAAGGTAACCATAGGTTATAAAAATGAAGATTATAGGAGTAATAGAGGACTTAAAATATTATTTTTTAATTAAAAAAATGATATTAGTAAAAATATATCTAAGGATTTCTCTGGAGGTGTTGCGGACAGTGTGGGGTCAGTTCATTTTCAGATAGTTCCTTGATCCAACTTATACTTCTCAAGATCTATAGGCTCCTTCCAATGTAGTTGGTGCTAACTACAGTGTTTTAATCTGTTGCACCTGCCACTTCCAAAGTGGTTCCCTCTGTTTATCTTAGCCTCTTCTGTTTGCTGGTCTCTTTAGTGTCTAATTTCCTCCCTAACACAAGGGGGTGATGGTGGTCACTGTTTTAGGCTCATTTGTTCTGTTGTGCTGCAGGGAAGGAGGAACACTGCAAACAAATATCACTGGCATGTGGGGGGAGTGTTTACAGTGTTTCAGCCACATTGGGTTTGCCCCTGCTCACAGCATGTGTGTTTTCATGGTCTACACTTCTCAGGCTCTAGGTTGCTCTGCTGGGAACTGTCTGAGGTGGGCCCTGGGTTGCATGCACTTTCCAGGTCTAAGCCACTCAGGTTCAGGTTCTTGGGTACTCCACAAAGGCACAGACTTGGCTGGGCCTGCATTTTGTGCCCTTTCCAGGTCCAAGCAGCTCAGGTGACTAGGTGCTTGGTGAGTGCAGTCACCCCCAGGTGTGTGTGTGTATCTTATCGCCTCCCCCATCCCAACTGCTCGGTTTTCTTGGTGTACAATGGATGCGCCTTCTCAGATGTGCCTTGTGTCTCCTCTGGGGAGCTGATCTCTGGCTGCGACCCTACCGGCAGATGTCAACCATCCGAAATCCCAGGAAGTCTTGGTTAGCAATGAAGACTGATTGCATTTTGTTAGATGATGCTTCTCTGGGGCCACAATTGCCCCTTTCCAGCTCTGGCTGCCCCCCACCTTCTTGTCTCCAGCAGGGGATGGGCCAGTCTGCAGCCGGTTAGCTCTCCTCTGGTATTTGCTGGGTCCTTTGTTCTGTGAGCAGGCCTGGCACTGTCCTACGTTAGGGCTTTTTGCAGGATAGTTCTCTTTCCCTCTCTTTTTAATTTTTTTCTCTCTGGCTATCCCACAGTCTGGTAGCTATGTCACATTAGTTCCCTCAGATCACCCTCAGGTCATTTGGGCCATGGTCCTTACCCTAAGCAATGCCGCCCATACCTCCCTGTTCAGCCCCCACTTGCTGGTGGCAGCTGCGAGTGCTGGGAGTTGCCGTTAGGCACTTAATCTGTGGGTTTTCTTTCTTTATTTATTTTTCCTCCCGGTTATGTTGCCCTCTGAGATTCCAAGACTCCCCACAGACCCGCTGATGAGAGTGTTTTCTGTTTGGAAATTTCTCTCTTTTTTAAGACTCCCTTCCCGGGATGGATCTCTGTCCCTACCTCATTTGTCTCTCTTTTTATCTTTTATATTTTGTCCTACCTTCTTTCAAAGACAATGGACTGCCTTTCTGGGTGCCTGATGTCATCTGCCAGCATTCAGAAGTTGTTTTGTGGAATTTTCTCAGTGTTCAAATGTTCTTTCAATGAATTTCTGGGGGTGAAATTGCTCTCCCCATCTTATTCCTCTGCCATCTTAGGATAGCCCCAAAATCATTCCTGAATATTCATCAGAAAGCCTGATGCGGAAGCTGAAACTCCAATACTTTGCCCAACTGATGTGGAGAGCCCACTCATTGGAAAAGGCCCGAAGATGGCGGAGGAATAGGACAGGGAGATCACTTTCTTGCCCACAAATTCATTGAAAGATCATTTGAACACTGAGCAAACTTCACGAAACAACTTCTGATTGCTAGCAGAGGACATCAGGCACCCAGAAAAGCAGCCCATCGTCTTTGAAAGAGGTAGGACAAAATATAAAAGATAAAAAGAGAGACAAAAGAGTTAGGGATGGAGATCTGTCCCAGGAAGGGAGTTGTAATAGAGGAAGTTTCCAAACACCAGGAAACCCTCTCACTGGACGGGTCTGGGGGAAGTTTGCAAATCTTGGAGGACAACCTAACCAGGAAGAAAAATAAAACCCACAGATTACATGCCTAAAAGCAACTCCCAGCAGAAAAGTACCCCAGATGCTCACATCCGCCACTAGCAAGTGGGGGCTGAACAGAGAAGAGTGGGCAGTATTGCTTAGGTTAAGGACCGGGCCTGAATGCCCTGAGGGTAATCGGAGGGAGCTAATGTGAGATAGAACTTAAACTGTGGGATAGCAAGAGAGAGAGAGAATTAACCTGTGATAAGCCCTAACCGAAGGCACTGCCGGTTTTTGCAGAACAAAGGAAGGACGGAGCAATTCCAGAGAAGAGCTAGCCCGCTGCGGACTGGCCCATCTCCCGCCAGAGGCAGGAGGCAGGGGTGAGGGGAAAGGGGCAAACTCGGCCCCAGAGATGGCATCCCCTACCAAACTACAAACAGGCTTCCAGTTTCTAACCAAAGATTTCCTGAGATTCTGGATGGTTGACATCCCCTGGGAGGGTCACAGCCAGAGATCAGCTCCCCAAAAGAGACATAAGACACACCGGCCCAGCACACCCGGAAACTGAGGTCGGGACTGGGAGAGGAGAAGTCGCGCTGCACCTGGGGAGAGTTCACTCGTCAAGCTCCTGATTCCCTGAGCTGCTGTGACCGGGGAAGGCACAAAACGCAGCCCAACCGAGTCTGTGCCTTTGTGGAGTACCCAAAAACCTGAACCTGAGCAGCTTGGGCCTGGGAAGTGCACGCAACTCAGGGCCCACTCCCTGTAGAGCAGCCTGGATCCTGAGGAGTACAGATGGGGAAAGCACATACGCCATGAGCGGGGGGAAACCCAGTGTGACCAGAACACTGCGAGTACTCCCCGCACACACCAGTGACATTTGTTTGAAGTGCCCCTCCCTCCCCACAGCACAACTGAACAAGTGAACCTAAACAAGAGACCACCTCCACCCACTTGCATCAGGGTGGAAATTAGACACTCTAGAGACCTGCAAACAAAAGACAAATAAAAGAAGGGAACTGCTTTAGAAGTGACAGGCACAACAGATTAAATCCCTGTAGTTAACACTGACTACACTGGAAGGGGCCTATAGATATTGAGAAGTGTAAGCTCGAACAAGGACCTATCTGAAACTGAACTGAACTTATACTGCCCACAACCGCTCCAGAGAAATTCCTAGATATATTTTTAGTATTATTATTATTTTTTATTAAAATTTTTTCTCTCTTTTTTAAAGTCCTCTATTACTTCTCTATTACTCCTTAATTTTCATTTTTATAACCCCCTATAAACTTGCAAAAAAAAAGAAAGGAGACCCTATTTTTAAAGCAAACTTCATATATATTTCTTAATTTTTTTTTAATATTGTCTTTTTAAGAGTCTAACCTCTACTCTAGATTTTTAATCTTTATTTTTCAGTATTTGATATCAATTTTGGACATTTAAGAATCCAATCTTCAGTACCCATTTTTACTCAGGAGTATGATTACTGGTTTGATTACTCTTTCTCCCTTTTGACTCTCCTTTTTCTCCCCCAGATCACCTCTATTTCCTCCCTCCTCCCTCTCTTTTCAATCCAATTCTGTGAATCTCTGTGGGTGTTCTGGGCTGCAGAGAACACTTAGGGTACAGAGTACAGCCTAGATCTGTCTCCCTTCTCTTGAATCCCTTCTTTTCTTCTCCTGCTCACCTCTATATCCTTCCTCCCTCTCCTGTGCTTCATGTAACTCTGTGAACCTCTCTGGGTGTCCCTCACTGTGGAGAATCTTTTCACCATTAACCTAGAAGTTTTATTATCAGTGCTGTATGGATGGAGAAGTCTTGAGGCTACTGGAAGAATAAGACTGAAATCCAGAGACAAGAGGTTTAAGCCCAAAACCTGAGAACACCAGAGAATTCCTGACTACAGGGAACATTAATTAATAAGAGGTCATCCAAAAGCCTCCATACCTACACTGAAACCAACCACCACCCAAGAGTCAATAAGTTCCAGAGAAAGACATACCACGCAAATTCTCTAGCAATGCAGGAACATAGCCCTGACGTCAATATACAGGCTGCCCAAAGACACACCAAACCCGTAGACCCATCTCAAAACTCACTACTGGACAATCCATTGCACTTCAGAGAGAAGAAATCCAGCTCCACCCACCAGAACACCAATGCAAGCTTCCCTAGCCAGGAAACCTTGACAAGCCAATGGTCCAACCACACCCACTGGGAGAAACCTCCACAATAAAAAAGAACCACAGACTACCAGAATATAGAAAGGCTACCCCAAATGCAGCAATCTAAATAAGATGAAATGGCAGAGAAAAACCCAGCAGGTAAAGGAACATGAAAAATGCCTACCAAGCCAAACAAAAGAGGAGGAGATAGGGAATCTACCTGATAAAGAATTGAGAATAATGATAGTGAAAATGATCCAAAATCTTGAAAACAAAATGGAGTTACAGATAAATAGCCTGGAGACAAGGACTGAGAAGATGCAAGAAATGTTTAACAAGGACCTAGAAGAAATAAAGAAAGAGTCAATGAAAAATGAATAATGCAATAAATGAGATGAAAAACACTCTGGAGGCAACCAACAGTAGAATAACAGAGGCAGAAGATAGGATAAGTGAGTTAGAAGATAAAATGGTGGAAATATATGAAGCAGAGAGGAAAAAAGAATCAAAAGAAATGAGGACAATCTCAGGGACCTCTGGGACAACGTGAAAGGCCCCAACATTCGAATTATAGGAGTCCCAGAAGAAGACAAAAAGAAAGGCCATCAGAAAATACTCGAGGAGATAATAGCTGAAAACTTCCCTAAAATGGGGAAGGAAATAGTCACACAAGTCCAAGAAACCCAGAATGTCCCAAACAGGATTAACCCAAGGTGAAACACTCCAAGACACATATTAATCAAATTAACAAAGATGAAACACAAAGAACAAATATTAAAAGAAGCAAGGGAGAAACATATAACACCCAAGGGGATACCCATAAGGATAAGAACTGATCTTTCAATAGAAACTCTTCAGGTCAGAAGGGAATGGCAGGACATACTTAAAGTAATTAAAGAGAATAACCTACAACTTAGATTACTGTTACCAGCAAGTATCTCATTCAGATATGAAGGAGAATTCAAAAGCTTTACAGACAAGTAAAAGCTGAGAGAATTCAGCACCACCAAACCACCTCTTCAACAAATGCTAAAGGATCTTCTCTAGATAGGAAACACAGAAAGGTTGTATGAACGCGAACCCAAAGCAACAAAGGAAATGGCAATGGGACCATACTTATAAATAACTGCTTTAAATGTAAATGGGTTGAATGCCCCAATCAAAAGACAAAGACTGGCTGAACAGATACAAAAGCAAAACCCCTATATATACTGTCTACAAGAAACTCACCTCAAAACAAAGGACACATTCAGACTGAAAGTGAAGGGCTGGAAAAAAATATTTCACACAAAGAGAGACCAAAAGAAAGCAGGAATCACAATACTTTTATCAGAGAAAATAGTCTTTAAAATAAAGGCTGTGAAAAGAGACAAAGAAGGACACTACATAATGATCAAAGGTTCAATCCAAGAAGAAGATATAACAATTATAAATATATATGCACCAACATAGGAGCACTTCAATATATAAGGCAAATGCTAACAAGTACAAAAGGGAAAATTAACAATAACACAATAATAGTGGGAGACTTTAATACCCACTCACACCTATGGATAGATCAACCAAACAGAAAATTAACAAAGAAACACAAACTTTAAATGACACAATGGAACAGCTGGACCTAATTGATATCTATAGGATATTTAACCCCAGAAGAATCCATTTCACCTTTTTCTCAAGTGCACATGGAACCTTCTCCAGAATAGATCACATCCTGGGCCATAAATTTAGCCTTGGGAAATTAAAACAAAAAAAGAAATCATTCCAGTCATCTTTTCTGACCACAATGCAGTAAGATTAGATCTCAATTACAGGAAAAAAAAACTATTAAAAATTCAAACATATGGAGGCTAAATAACACACTTCTGAATAACCAACAAATCATAGAAGAAATAAAAAAGGAAATCAAAATATGCATAGAAACGAATAAAAATGAAAACACAAGAACCCAAAACCTATGGGACACTGTAAAATTAATGCTAAGGGGAAGGTTCATAGCATTAGAGGCTTACCTCAAGAAACAAGAAAAAAGTCAAATAAATAACCTAACTCTACACCTAAAGCAACTAGAGAAGGAAGAAATGAAGAACCCCAGGGTTAGTAGAAGGAAAGAAATCTTAGAAATTAGGGCAGAAATAAATGCAGTATAGTAAATTTGCAGGATATAAAATTAACACACAGAAATCCCTTGCATTCCTATACACTAACAATGAGAAAACGGAAAAAGAAATTAAGGAAACAGTATCATTCACCATTGCAACAAAAAGAATAAAATACTTAGGAATATATCTACCTAAATAAACAAAAGACCAATATATAGAAAACTATAAAACCCTGATGAAAGAAATCAAAGAGGACACAAATACATGGAAAAATATACCGTGTTCACGGATTGGAAGAATCAATACTGTGAAAATGAGTATATGACCCAAAGCAATCTATAGATTCAATGCAATCCCTATCAAGCTACCAATGGTATTCTTCACAGAACTAGAACAAATAATTTCACAATTTGTATGGAAATACAAAATACCTCGAATAGCCAAAGCAATCTTGAGAAAGAAGAATGGAACTGGAGGAATCCACCTGCCTGACTTCAGGCTCTACTACAAAGCCACAGTCATCAAGACAGTATGGTACTGGCACAAAGAAATATAGATCAATGGAACAAAATAGAAACTTCAGAGATAAATCCACGTACCTACGGACACCTTATCTCTGAAAAAGGAGGAACGAATACACAATGGAAAAAAGACAACCACTTTAACAAGCGGTGCTGGGAAAACTGGTCAGCCACGTGTAAAAGAATGAAGCTAGAACACTTTCTAACACCATACACAAACATAAACTCAAGATGGATTAAAGATCTAAATGTAAGACAGAAACTATAAAACTCCTAGAGGAGAACATAGGCAAAACACTCTCTGACACACATTACAGCAAGATCATCTATGACCCACCTCCCAGAATATTGGAAATAAGAGCAAAAATAAACAAATGGGACCTAATGAAACTTAAAAGCTTTTGCACAACAAAGGAAACTATAAGCAAGGTGAAAAGACAGCCTTCAGAATGGGAGAAAATAATAGTAAATGAAGAAACAGACAAAGGATTAATCTCAAAAATATACAAGCAACTCCTGTAGCTCAATTCCAGAAAAATAAATGACCCAATCAAAAAATGGGCCAAAGAACTACACAGACACTTCTCCAAAGTGACATATAGGTGGCTAACAAACAAATGAAAAGCTGCTCAAGATCACTCATTATCAGAGAAATGCAAATCAAAACCACAATGAGGTACCATTTTTGTTTTTTATTTCTTTTGTCTTATTTATTTTCTAATAGAATTATTTCTTAAAATAATTAAGTTAATTTTAATAGAAAAATGTAGATGAAATCAAAATTGTTCTGTTTACTCAAAAGCTTTGTGAATATTTGGCTTAAATGGCATAATCTTATCTGAAAAGTATTATCATTTTAAAATTTTGTTTTCAAGTAGTCAGGTTGGGAAATGACTGAAAAAAAAAAAAAAAAAAACAACCCTTACCATATATCTTTAGAACACCTATTTAAGTTGAAATTTGCTGTAAAAGAGCTTAATAAGAATGCCAAGAAATGTGATAAGGAAGAGAAATCTGAAAAAGGCCAAGATTAAATAAATAAGGAAATTTTAATCCTTTTTAAAAAAACTCATGAAGAAATATTACTGGCTTTAGTATTCTAAGCCAAATATCTATCTAATTAAACTATTTATTATCTGACATAATAATAGCTTTATGGCTAAAGTCCAACTATCACTGGTAATATTGTATACCCTTAAATTGGGTATTTTGTCTGTAATATTAATAGAGAAAAAGTTAAGGGAAAAACTTCCAAAAACGGAGAGAGAAATAGGCTGAATTAGAACAAATAAATTTACAATTGATGCATTAGTATCATCCTTTTCTAAAAGTAAAATGAACTTTATAATACATGGATGTATTACACTAAAGGATGCAAAGGGAAAAAACATGGGTGAAGTCATGGAATTCAGGCTTAAGCTTCCAAGAGTTCTTTCTCAGTGGAATCACACAGGACAAACTTAATTCTTCTGGTAACAAATTGTGACAACATGTGTAAAATGTTGTCTACTAAGGAAGTTCTCCTGTGACTAGGAGTCCAAGCCTTTCCTTTCTTTTTTTTCATTTACTTTTATTAGTTGGAGGCTTATTACTTTACAATATTGTAGTGATTTTTGCCATACATTGACATGAATCAGCCATGGATTTACATGTGTTCCCCATCCTGAAACCCCTCCCTCCTCCCTCCCCATCCCATCCCTCTGGGTCATCCCAGTGCATCCAACCTGGACTGGAGATCTGTTTCACACTTGATAATATACATGTTTTGATGCTGTTCTCTCAGATCATCCCACCCTCGCCTTCTCCCATAGAGCCCAGAAGTCTGTTCTATATATGTGTGTCTCTTTTTTTGTCTTACATATAGGGTTATTGTTACCATCTTTCCAAATTTCATATATATGCGTTAGTATACTGTATTGGCGTTTATCTTTCTGGCTTACTTCACTCTGTATAATGGGCTCGAGTTTCATCCATCTCATTAGAACTGATTTAAATATATTCTTTTTAATGACTGAGTAATATTCCATTGTGTATATGTACCATAGCCTTCTTATCCATTCATCTGCTGATGAGCATCTAGGTTGCTTCCATGTCCTGGCTATTATAAACAGTGCTGTGATTAACTTTGGGGTACTCGTGTCTCTTTCAGTTCTGGTTTCCTCGGTGTGTATGCCCAGGAGTGGGGTTGCTGGGTCATATGGCAGTTCTATTTCCAGTTTTTTAAGGAATCACCCTACTGTTCTCCCTAGTGGCTGTACTAGTTTTCATTCCCACCAACAGTGTAAGAGGCTTCCCTTTTCTCCACACCCTGTCCAGCATTTATTGCTTGTAGACTTTTGGATAGCAGCCATTCTACTGGAATGTAGTGGTACCTCATTGTGCTTTTGATTTGCATTTCTCTGATAATGAGTGATCTTGAGCATCTTTTCATTTGTTTGTTTGCAATCTATATGTCTTCTTTGGAGAAGTGTCTGTGTAGTTCTTTGGCCCATTTTTTGATTGGGTCATTTATTTTTCTGGAATTGAGCTACAGGAGTTGCTTGTATATTTTTGAGATTAATCCTTTGTCTGTTTCTTCATCTGCTATTATTTTCTCCCATTCTGAAGGCTGTCTTTTCACCTTGCTTATAGTTTCCTTTGTTGTGCAAAAGCTTTTAAGTTTCATTAGGTCCCATTTGTTTGTTTTTGCTCTTATTTCCAATATTCTGGGAGGTGGGTCATAGATGATCTTGCTGTAATGTGTGTCAGAGAGTGTTTTGCCTATGTTCTCCTCTAGGAGTTTTATAGTTTCTGTCTTACATTTAGATCTTTAATCCATTTTGAGTTTATTTTTTGTGTATGGTGTTAGAAAGTGTTCTAGTTTCATTCTTTTACACGTGGCTGACCAGTTTTCCCAGCACCACTTGTTAAAGTGGTTGTCTTTTTTTCCATTGTATATTCTTGCCTCCTTTGTCAAAGATAAGGTGTCCGTAGGTACGTGGATTTATCTCTGAAGTTTCTATTTTGTTCCATTGATCTATATTTCTGTCTTTGTGCCAGTACCATACTGTCTTGATGACTGTGGCTTTGTAGTAGAGCCTGAAGTCAGGCAGGTGGATTCCTCCAGTTCCATTCTTCTTTCTCAAGATTGCTTTGGCTATTAGAGGTATTTTGTATTTCCATACAAATTGTGAAATTATTTGTTCTAGTTCTGTGAAGAATACCATTGGTAGCTTGATAGGGATTGCATTGAATCTATAGATTGCTTTGGGTCATATACTCATTTTCACAGTATTGATTCTTCCAATCCATGAACACGGTATATTTCTCCGTCTATTTGTGGTAGCTTAGCACACACCAAAATTCCAGTCTTCTAAAATGAAATTCAGTGTTTCACATAAACCACATTGTTTGTGTAAATAGTTTAGGTACAGTGAGCCACTCTTAATTCTGGGAAAGATGGAAACCTGCCACAAATCCAAGTTGCAATGGACTAGTCATATGCCAAACTTCCAAGTATCCTTTCTAAGGACAGCAGGTTCATGCTTGCTCTGTTAACTCTTTTCTGCACATGTGTATTCACATATTCTATTTTTAATATTTTATTAAATTGAATCTTTGGTAATAGTGTACACTCTACCCAAATTGTTTCACTTTAGGCATTTTGTCTGTAATCTTCAAAGAGAAAACTTTAAGGGAAAACCTTTCAGAAAAGGAGATAGAAATAGGCTGAGTTAGAAGAAAAAAACTTGCAACTGGTGTATTAGTAATTTTTTAAAGTATAAGCCTAACTAGTTCAAGGAAAGGGAGTGCATAAAATATATTTGAGTCTAGCATTTTTATATGTTGAGGAAATTAGAAATAATCTAAAATTAACTTTTCCATTTTCAAATCTCAATCAGGCAAAGCAGTATTAAAATGTCTAAGTTTCCAACAAAGTCCATACTAGACGATTTTATAGGTGAATTATACCAAATGTAAAGAATTACAGTTGATCTTTGAACAACACAAATTTAAACTTTGAAAGTCCACTTATCTACAAAATTTGTAAGTAAATATGTACTATATATGTACTATAGTACTGCAGTACTTTTGGTAGGTTTAATTTGCAGATACAGAAGGCCACCTGTAAAGTTATGCATGAATTTTTTACTATATAGGGGATTAGTGTCCCTAAACCCGTGTTGTTCAAGGGTCAACTGTAATACCAATCAACCTCAAACACACTTATCCAAAAAATGAAAGGAGAGGATACATCCATATTCACTTTATGAAGTCAGCATAACTCTCATAAAGAACCCAGAAAAGGTCACTGTAAGAAAATAATATTAGAGGCCAATATGCCTGATAAACACAGATGTAAAAATCCTCTACAAAAAAGTAGGAAACGAATGCATTAAAAGGATCATGCACCTTGAATCAGTTCAGTTCAGCCTCTCAGTTGTGTCTGACTCTTTTCCTTCCCATGGATGTCAGCATGCCAGGCTTCCCTGTTGATCACCGACTCCCAGAGCTTTCTCAAACTCATGTGCATTGAGTCAGTGATGCCATCCTATGTCTCATCCTCTGTCATTATCTTCTCCTTCTGCTTTCAGTCTTTACCAGCATCAGGTTCTTTTTCAATGAGTCAGTTCTTTGCATCAGGTAGCTAAAGCACTGGAGCTTCAGCTTCAACATGAGTCCTTCCAATAAATATTCGGACTGACTTCCTTTAGAATTGACTGGTTTCATCTCCTTACAGTCCAAGGGACTCTCAAGAGTCTTCTCCAACACCACAGTTCAAAAGCATCAATTCTTAGGAGCTCAGCATTCTTTATTGTTAAAATCTTTGGCGCTTAGTCTTCTTTATGGTCTAACTCTCACATTCATACCTGACTACTGGAAAAACCATAGCTTTGACTAGAGGGACCTTTGTCTGAAAAGTAATGCCTTTGCTTTTTAATATGCTGTCTAGGTTGGTCATAGGTTTTCTTCCAAGGAGGATGTCTTATAATTTCATGACTGCAGTCACCATCTGCAGTGATTTTGGAGTCCAAGAAAAAACAAAAAAGTCTGTCACTGCTTCCATTGTTTACCCATTTATTTGCCATGAAGTGATCGACCAGTTGCCATGATCTTAGTTTCTTCAATGTTAAGTTTTAAGGCAGGTTTTTCACTCTCCTCTTTCACTTTCATTCAAGACACTCTTTAGTTCTTTTTCTGCTTTCTGACATAAGGGTGGTGTCATTTGCATATCTGAAAATATTGATATTTTCCCCAAAAAGCTTGATTATGGCTTGTGCTTTACCCAGCCTGGCATTT
The DNA here is from genome assembly GCF_023699985.2 of Odocoileus virginianus. Taxonomy (NCBI): domain Eukaryota; kingdom Metazoa; phylum Chordata; class Mammalia; order Artiodactyla; family Cervidae; genus Odocoileus; species Odocoileus virginianus. The sequence continues at coordinate 33,527,468 of NC_069708.1, read as the reverse complement.
CACATGATGCACACTAAATTCAAGTTAATTAACCAGGGTGACAATATACAACCTTGATGTATTCCTTTCCCTATTTGGAACCAAACTGTTGTTCCATGTCTGGTTCTAACTACTCCTTCTTGGCCTGCATACAGATTTCTCATGCAGGTCAGGTGGTTTAGCATTCACATCTCTTTAAGAATTTTCCAGTTTGTTGTGATCCACACAGTCAAAGACTTTAGCATGGCCAGTACAGCAGAAGTAGATGTTTTTTTCTGGAACTCTCTTGCTTTTTTGATGATCCAATAGATATTGGCAATTTGATCTCTGGTCCCTCTGCCTTTTTTAATTCAGTTTGAACATCTGGAAGTTCATGGTTACCATACTGTTGAAGCCTGGCTTGGAGAATTTTGAGCATTGCTTTGCTAGCATGTGAGATGATTACAACTGTGCAGTATCTTGAAGATTCTTTGGAATAGCTTTTCTTTGGGATTGGAATGAAAACTGAACATTTCCAGTTTTGTGCCCACTGCTGAGTTTCCAAATTTGCTCAAATATTGAGTGCAACACTTTCACAGCATCATCTTTTAGGATTTGAAATAGCTGAACTGGAATTCCATCACCTTCACTAGCTTTGTTCATGTGATGCTTCCTATGGCCCACTTGACTTCGCATTCCAGGATGTCTGGTTCTAGGTGAGTGATCACACCATCATGATTATCTGGGTCATGGAGATCTTTTTTGTACAGTTCTTCTGTGTATTCTTGCCACCTCAATATCTTCTGCTTCTGTTAGTTTCATCCTGTTTCTGTCCTTTGTTGTGTCCATCTTTGCATGAAATGTTCCCTTGGTATCTCAAATTTCCTTGAAGAGATCTCTAGTCTTTCCCATTCTATTGTTTTCCTCTGTTTCTTTGCATTGATCACTGAGGAATTCTTTCTTATCTCTCCTTGCTCTTCTTTCAAACTCTATTCAGTTGGGTGTATCTGTCTTTTTCTCCTTTGCCTTTAGCTTCTCCTCTTTTCTCAGATATTTGTAAGGCTTCCTCAGACAACCATTTTGCCTTTTGCATTTCTTTTTCTCGGAGATGGTCTTGATCCGTGTCTCCTGTACAATGTCACGAAACTCCATCCATAGTTCTTCAGGTATTCTGTTTATTAGATCTTATCCCTTCAATCTATTTGTCACTCCAACAGATTTGATTTATGTCATACCTGAATATTCTAGTGGTTTTCCCTCCTTTCTTCAATTAATGTATGAATTTTGGAATAAGGATTTCATGGTCTGAGCTCCAGTCTGCTCCCAGGCTTGTTTTTGTTGAATATATAGAGTTTCTCTATTTTGGCTGCAAAATATAATCAATCTGATTTTGATATTGACCATCTGGTGATGTCAGGGTATAGAGTCTTCTCTTGTGTCGTTGGAAGAGAGTGTTTGCTGTAGATCCACTGAGCAGATGACCCACAAACTGCAGAACATTTATACCAAATAAATTCTTGTACTTTTAAGAAAAATTTAGGACCCCCAACAGATTTCCCAACCTGGGGATCTGGCAAAGGGACTGAGAACCCTCAGGGAATTTGACTTTGGAGCCCAATGGGATTTCATTACAGAACTTACACAGGACTGGGTAAACGGACTCTTGTAGGGCACACACACACACACACATACACACACAAAAAAAAAACCTTGTGCACACCAGGACCCAGAAGATAGGAGCAGTGACCCCACAAGAGGCTGACTAGTCTTGCCTATGAGTGTCCAGGCATCTCCAGTGGAGGCATGGGTCCTCAGTAGCCTGCTGCATGGTCAGGGTCACTGAGTGTGAAAGTGCCTGCTGGGACCTTTAGAAGGAGGTCACCATTATCTTCATTACCCCCACCATAGTTTGATTTCAGGTCAAACATCAGGGAGGGAATAGAGACTTTCCCATCAACAGAAAATTAAATTAAAGATTTATTGAGCATGGACCCACCCATAAGAGCAAGACCCAGTTTCCATAATCAGCCTCTCCCATCAGGAAGCTTCCATAAGCCTCTTATCCTTATGTATAATAGAGCAGACAGAATGAAAACCACAATCACAGAAAACTAATCAAACTGATCACTTGGACCACAGCCTTGTCTAACTCAATGAAACCCAAGATGGATGGGTCATGGTGCAGAGTTCTGACAAAACATGGTCCACTGGAGAAGAGAATGGCAAATAACCTCAGTATTCTTGCCTTGAAAACCCCATTAACAGTATAAAAGAGCAAAAAGATATGACACTGAAAGATGAACTCCCCAGGTCGGTGGGTGCCCAATATGCTACTGGAGAAATAATGCCAGAAAGAATAAAAAGGAGCCAAAGGGAAAACAACACTCAGTTGTAGATGTGACTGGTGGTGGAAATATAGTTCGATGCTGTAAAGAACAATAATGCACAGGAACCTTGAATGTTAGGTCCATGAATAAAGGTAAATGGGAAGTGGTCAAACAGGAGATGGCAAGTATGAACATTGATATTTTAGGAATCAGTGAACTAAAATGGGCTGGAACAGACAAATTTAATTCAGATGACAATTATATCTACTACTGTGAGCAAGAATCCCTTAGAAGAAATGGAGTATCCCTCATAGTCAACAAAAGAGTCTGAAATGCAGTAGTTGGGTGCAATCCCAAAAGTCACAGAATGTATTCTGTTCATTTCCAAGGCAAACCATTCAATATCACAGTAATACAAATCTATGCCCCTGCCAGTAATGCTGAATAAGCTGAACAGTTCTATGAAGACCTACAAGACTTTCTAGAAGTAACACCCCAAAAAGATGCCCCTGTAATCATATTACACTGGAATGCAAAAGTAGGAAATCAAGAGATATCTGGAGTGACAGGCAAATTTGGCCTTTGAGTACACCTTGATTAGATGTAATTTATTCCAGGAGTGGTTCAATGTCCACAAATCAGGGTGACACACTACATTGACAAAATGAAGGATAAGAATCATAGGTTCAATACCATCTTTTAAAATTCCATATATATGTGTTAGTATACTGTACTGGTCTTTATCTTTCTGGCTTACTTCACTCTGTATAATGGGCTCCAGTTTGATCCATCTCATTAGAACTGATTCAAATGAATTCTTGGCTGAGTAATAATGATAACCCTATATGCAAAACAGAAAAAGAGACACAGATGTACAGAACAGATTTTGGACTCTGTGGTAGAAGGTGAGGGTGAGATGTTCTAAGAGAGTACCATTGAAACAAGTATACTATCAAGGGTGAAACAGATCACCAGCCTAGGTTGAATGCATGAGACAAGTGCTCAGGGCTGGTGCACTGGGAAGACCCAGAGGGATGGGATGGGGAGGGAGGTGGGAGGGGGGATTGGGATGGGGAATACATGTAAATCCATGGCTGATTCATGTCAACATATTGCAAAAACCACAACAATATTGTAAAGTAATTAGCCTCCAACTAATAAAAATAAATGAAAAAAAAAAAAAGAATCATGGGTTCATCACAGTAGATGCAGAGAAGCATTTGACAAAATTAAACATTCATTCATGATAACAACTTTCCACAAAGTGGATATAGACTGAATGTACCTCTACATAGTTAGTCATGTATTACAAGCTCACAACTAACATCATACTCAAGGAAAAAAATCTAAAATGCTTTTCTCTAAGATCAACACAAGGATTCCCACATTTACTACTTCTATTCCACATACTGTGGGAAGTCCTAACCAGAGCAATTAGGCAAGAAAAAGAAACAAAAGACATCCAAATCAGAAAAGAAAAAGTAAAACTGTCTCTACTGTCTCTATTATCAGATAACATGATATTATATATAAAAATCCTTGACATTATATATAGAAGAATTCACAAATAAAACCAACAAGTTCAGTAAAGTTGCAGGATATGAAATCAATTATACAAAAATAAGTTGTGCTTCTGTAACTAATAATAAATTATCAGAAACAGATATTAAGAAATCAACCCTAATTACAAATGTATTAAGAATAAAATATCTAGAAGAATTTAACCAAGGACATGAAAGATCAATGATGCCAAAGAAGCTGAAGATGATCAGGTCTATGAAGACCTACAAGACCTCCTAGAACTACACACACAAAAAAAAGATGTTCTATTCATCATTGAGGATTGGAATGCAAAAATAGTAAGTAAAGAGATACCTGACATAACAGACAAGTTTGGCCTTGGAGAAGAAAATGAAACAGGGCAAAGGTTAACTGAATTCTGCCAAGAGAATGCATTGGTCATAGCAAATATCCTTTTTCGACAACACAAGAGACGACTTTATACATGGACATCACTAAATGGCTAATTAAAAAATCAAGTTGATTACATTCCTTGTAGACAAAGATGAAGAAGCTGTAAACAATCAGCAAAAACAAGACCTGGAACTGACTCTGGCTCAGATCATCAGCTTCTAATAGCAAATTTCAGGCTTAAAGCAGCGAAAACCAAAATGCCAGCCAGATATTACTTAAAGCAAATTCCCTGTGAATATTCAGTGGAGTAATGAATAGTTTCAAGGGATTAGAATTTGTAAAGTGTGCCTGAGGAACTATGAATGGAGGTCCATAACATTGTACAGGAGGCCACGAACAGAATCTTCCCAAAGAAAAAGAAAAGCAAGAAGGCAAAGTGGTTATCTGAGGAAGCCTTACAAATAGCTAAAGATCGAAGATAATAAAAAAGCAAAGGAGAAAAGGAAAGGTATATCCAAGTAAATGCAGATTTCCAAAGAATAGCTTGGAGATATTAGAAGGTCTTCTTCAATGAACAGTGTATAAAACTAGAAGAAAACAACAGAAGGGAAATGACTAGAGATCTCTTCAGGAAAATTGGAGATATCAAGGGAATATTTTGCCCAAAGATGGGCACAATAAAGTACATAAATGGTTGAGACGTGGTAGACACTGAAGAGATCAAGAAGAGATGGAAAGAATACATGGAACAATTGTTTGAAAATAAGATCCAAATGAACAGAATGACTACAATGGTGTGATTAGCCAGCCAGAGCCAGACATTCTGGAGAGTGAAGTCAAGTGGGCCTTAGGAAGCACTGCAGTCAATAAAGCTAGTGGATTCAACAGAATTCCAGTAGAGCTATTCAAAACCCTAAAGGATGATGCCATCAAGGTGTATTCAATATGTCAGCACATCTGGAAGACCCAGCAGTGGCCACAGGACTGGAAAAAGAATCCTTATCTCAATTCCCAAGAAGGGTAGTGCTAAAGAATGTGGTAACTATCAGACAATTGCAGTCATCTCCCGTGCTAGTAAGGGCATGCTTAAATCTTGCATGCTAGGCTTCAGCATTATGTGACCCAAGAACTTGCAAATGTTCAAACTGGATTTAGAAAAGGAAGAGAAACCAGAGATCAAATTGCCAATATTCAGTGGATCATAGAGAAAGCTAGGGAATTCCAAGAAAATTCATCTACCACTGTTTCATCAATTACACCAAAGCCTTTGACTGTGTAGATCATAAGAAACTGTGGAGAGCTCCTAAAGAAATGGGAATACCAGGCCATCTTACCTGTCACCTGAGAAACCTGCATGCGGGTCAAGAAGCAACAGTTAGAACCCTGCATGGAACAACTGATTCGTTCAAGATTGAGGAAGGAGCATGGCAGGACTGTCTGCTGTAACCATGTTTGTTCAATCTACACTGAGCACATCATGAGAAATGCTGGGCTTGATGAGTTACAAGCTGGAATCAATATGGTGGGAGAAACATTAATAACCTCAGAAATACAGATGATACCACTCTAATGGCTGAAATCAAAGAGGAACTAAAGAGCCTCTTGATGAGGGTGAATAAGGAGACTGAAAGAGCCGGTTTAAAACTAAATATTAAAAAATCACTAAGATCATGGTTGAACTATGAACTTCCAGGGGTTAAAGCTGGATTTAGAAAAGGCAGAGAAACCAGAGATGAAATTGCCAACATCCACTGGATCATCAAAAAAGCAAAAGAGTTCCAGAAAAACATCGACTTCTGCTTTATTGACTATGCCTAAGCCTTTGACTGTGTGGATCACAACAAACTGTGGAAAATTCTTAAAGAGATGGGAATACCAGGCCACCTGACCTGCCTCTTGAGAAATCTGTATGCAAGTCAGGAAGCAACAGTTAGAACTGGACATAGAACAACAGACTGGTTCCAAATAGGGAAAGGAGTACGTCAAGGTTGTATATTGTTACCCTGCTTATTTAACTTATATGCAGATTACATCATGAGAAATGCTGGACTGGATGAAGCACAAGCTGGAATCAAGGTTGCTGGGAGAAATATCAATAACCTCAGATATACAGATGCCACCACCTTTATGGCAGAAAGTGAAGAAGAACTAAAGAGCCTCTTGATGAAAGTGAAAGAGGAGAGTGAAAAAATTGGCTTAAAACTCAACATTCAGAAAACTAAGATCATGGCATCTGGTCCAAGCACTTTATGACAAATAGATGGAGAAACAGTGGCAGACTTTATTTTTTGGGGCTCCAAAATCACTGCAGATGGAAATTGCAGCCATGAAATTAAAAGACTCTTGCTCCTTGAAAGTAAAGTTATGACTAACCTAGCCAGCATATTAAAAAAGCAGAGACATTACTTTGCCAACAAATTTCCATTTAGTCAAAGCTATGTTTTTTTCCAGTAGTCATGTATGAATGTGAGAGTTGGCCTATAAAGAAAGCTGAGCACCAAAGAACTGATGCTTTTGAACTGTGGTGTTGGAGAAGACTCTTGAGAGTCCCTTGGATAGCAAGGAGATCCAACCAGTCCATCCTAAAGGAAATCAGTCCTGAATATTCACTGGAAGGGCTAATGATGAAGCTGAAACTCCAATACTTTGGCCACCTGATGTGAAGAACTTACTCACTGGAAAATACGCTGATGCTGGGAAAGATTGAAGGCAGGAGGAGAAGGGGACAACAGAGCATGAGATAGTTGGATGGCATCACCAACTCAATGGACATGAGTTTGAGTAAACTCTAGAATTTGGTGATGGACAGAGTGGCCTGATGTGCTGCCATCCTTGGGGTTTCAAAGAGTTGGACATGACTAAGTGGGTAAACTGAACAGAACTGAGTTGAAGATCACGGTATATGGCCCCATTACTTCATGGCAAACAGAGGGGGGGGGGGTGGAAATAGTGCCAGATTTCCTCTTCTTAGTTTCTAAAATCACGGCAGATAGTGACTCGAGCCATGAAATCAGATTATTTTTGCTTATTGGCAGGAAAGCTATGACAATACCAGAGAGTGTGTTGAAAAGCAGACATTACTCTGTCGACAAAGGTCCATGTCATCAAGGCTGTGGTCCTCCAGGCATCATGTATGATTATGAGAGCTGGATCATAAAGAAGGCAGAATTATAAAGAATGGTGACTTCTAACTGTGGTGCTGGAGAAGACTCCTGAGAATCCCTTGGACAGCAAAGAGATCAAACCAGTCAAGCTTAAGGGAATTCAATCCTTAATAACTCATTGGAAGGACTGATGCTGAAGCTGAAACTCCAGTACTTTGGTCATCTGATGCGAACAGCTGACTCATTGGAAAATCCCTGATTATGGAAAAGATTGAGGGCAGAAAGAGAGAGGGCATCAGAGAATGAAGTGGCTGAATGGCATTACTGATGCAATGGACATGAATTTGGGCAATTTCAGGAGATGGTGAGGGGCAAAGAGGCCTGGATTATTGCAGTGCATGAGGTCACAGAGGCAGTCATGACTTGGAGACTGAACAACAATATGAAAGATCACACTGAAAGCTATAAGACATGGATGAAAGAAACTGAAGATATAATTAAATGTAAGGATATTTCATGCTCGTGGATTGGAACAATATTGTATGAAACCAGAAAAGACTCTGAATATCCAAATCCCTCTTGAGAAAGAAGGCTCAAGCATCATGCTTTCTGAATTCAAACTATATTACTAAGCTATAGCAAGTGAAACAGCATGGTATTGATATTAAAACAGACACATGCTAGATCAGTGGAATAGAACAGATAAATCAGAAATAAACCCATACATTTGTGGTAATTTATTTGCAACAAAAGACCCAAGAATATATAATAGGGAAAGGACAGTATCTTTAGTAAAGGATATTAGGAAGCTGGACAGCCACATGTGAAAGAATAAAACTGGATCACTATCTTACATGATATACAAAAATTATCTCAAAATGGATTAAAGACTTGAACTTATCTGAAGTCATAAAACTTTAGAAGAAATCATAGGTAAGCACCTTGATATTGGTCTTTTCAGTGACTTTTTGGAATTAACACCAAAAGCAAAGTCAACAAAAGCAAAAATAATCAAATGGGGCTACATCAAACAAAAAAGCTTCTGCACAGCAAAGGAAACCTTCAAAAAATTTAAAAGCCAACCTACTGGGTGGGAAAAATATTTGAAAATATTATGGTGAAAAGCTATTTACATCTGAAATATGTAAAAAGTTCATAAACTCAATAGCAAAAAACTCCAAACAATCTGATTTAAAAATGTGTAGATGATGTGAATATATGACAGGTACATGAAAACGTTCTCAGTATCGCTCATCACCAGGGAGGGAAGTGAAAATCAAAAGCACAATGAGATATCAATCTACGCCTGTTAAAATGACTGTCATCAAAAAGAAAGAAGAACACATGTTGAAGAGGTTGTGGAGCAGTGGGAATACTTGTGCACTCTTGGTAGGCATAGAAACTGGTGCAGCCACTATGGAAAACAGTATGGAGTTTCCTTGAGAAATGAAAATTAAAACCTATCTTATGGTCCAGCAATTCCACTTCTGGGTACTTATCTGAAGGAAGTAAAAACACTTAATTCAAAAAGATATGTGCACCCCATGTACATTACAGCATTATTTACAATAGCCAAGACATGGAAACAACGTAAGTGTCCACTGATGAATGAAGTGAAAGAGGAAATCTGGCATATAAACCTATACCTATACATATACATACATACATATATATATATATATATATATATATATATATATATATATATAATTTGGAGTATATAAATATATATTATTCACCTATAAAAAGGAAGAACATTCTGCCATTTGCAGCAACATGGATGGATCTTGAGCATCTTCTAGGTAAAATAAATCAGACAGAGATAAGCAAATGTCATGCGATCTAAATTATGTGAAAAAAAAAATCATGGAAAAAAAATATAGCTTTGTAGTTGCCAGAGGAAGAGGGTGGGGGTGTGAAATGGATGAAGATGGCCAAAAGGAACAAACTTTCAGTTATAAAATGAGGCCTGGAGATATAATGCACAGAATTGTGATTATAGTTAATACTATATTGTGTATTTGAAAGTTGCACTTCCCTGGTGGCTCAAAGGGTAAAGCGTTTGCCTACAATGCAGGAGACCTGGGTTCAATCCCTGGGCTGGGAAGGTCTCCTGGAGAAGGAAATTGCAACCCACTCCAGTATTCATGCTTGGAGAATCCCATGGATGGAGGAACCTGTTAGGCTACAGTTCATGGGGTCACAAAGAGTCGGACAGGACTGAGGGACTTCACTTTCATTTTAAGAGTTATATCTTAAAAGTTCTCATCACAAGAAGAAAACTCTAACTGTGTGGTTATGGATGTTATCTTGGAAAAAAACTTGGAAAGTGTTTGAGTTTGCATGTACTAATATATTGATCACATTGCTGTTTATATTATTGAAGAACTGGAAACAAACTGCATACCCATCAATCAGGGATCTTAATTGATTCATGTTCTCTAATTTCAGGTACACTTTGATTCTGGTATATTTAATATTTTTCTTTAAATTGACTTTTAACTTTACCTCCGGTCATAGCTATTGCAGTGTAGCAGGAAGCATGGATCTGTACTAGTTACAACCATTTCAGATATACATTTAAATAAATGCATATTTAAAATGAATATGTTTATGTCTGTGTAATATCTATAATAATTTTATATATGATATCATTAATTTTACTATGCAATAAAAGCCCTGGTTAATGGTATATCCATATAAGACAGCTGTTAGAAATGGTGATGTTGTTGTATACTTATTGACTTAAAAAGTTTTTAATTAGGTGAGAAAACAGTATGCTCTTATGCATGTACTTTTGTAATTTATAGGTTTATGTGCCTGGAATATTTTACACTAAAATATTAATAAGTGGTAATGGCTGAGTAAGTATGGGAAAAATTAGAAATTTTGAACTTTATCTTCTAATTTCTTAAAATATAAACAAGCATATAACTTCTAATCATAAATAAAAATAAAGAACTAAAATTCTCCTATTTTAGGTAAAATTAAGTATATATATATATATATATGTAGTCTTTCTTAAATTTAAATTTATTTTAATTGGATGCTAATTGTTTTATATTATTGTGGTGGTTTTTGCCATTCATTGACACGAATCAGCTATGGATGCACCAGCTTTGAATGCCCTGCTTCATGCATTGAACTTGCACTGGTCATCTATTTTACAAATGGTAATATACATGTTTCAATGCTATTCTCTCAAATCATCCCAACCTCACCTTCTCCCATATAGTCCGAAAATCTATTTTTAACATCTGTGTCTCTTTTGCTGTCTTACATATAGGATTGTCATTGCCATTTTTCTAAATTCCATATATATGTGTTAATATACAATATTGTTTCTCTTTCTGACTTATTACACTCTATATAATATACTCCAATTTCATCCACCTTATCAGGCTTCCCTTGTGGCTCAGCTGGTAAAGAATCTGCCTGCAATGCAGGAGACCTGGGTTTGATCCCTGGAGAAGGGAAAGACTACCCACTCCAGTATTCTGGCCTAGAGAATTCCATGGGCTGTATAGTCTGTGGGGTCATAAAGAGTCAGACATGACTGAGCAACTTTCATTTCACTTCACTTCACTTCATCCATCTCATTAGAAATGACTCAAATGAGTTATTTTCTATAACTGAGTAATATTCCATTGTGTATTCCACTGTGTATATGTACCACAACTTCCTGATCCATTCGTCTCATGATGGACATCTAGGTTGCTTCCATATCCTTGCTACTTAAACAGTGCTGCAATGCACATTGGGGTAAATGTGTCTCTTTCAATTCTGGTTTCCTTGCTGTATATGCCCAGCAGTGAGATTGCTGGGTTGTATGGCAGTTCTATTTCCAGTTTTATAAGGAATCGCCACAAAGTTCTCCATAATGGCTATATACTAGTTTTAATGCCCACCAAGAGTGTAAGAGGGTTCCCTTTGCTCCACACCCTCTCCACCATTTATTGTTTGTAGATTTTTTCAGTTCACTTCGGATCAGTTCAGTTGCTCAGTCATATCCGACTCTTTGCAACCCCATGGACTGCAGCACGCCAGGCTTCCCTATCCATCACCAATCCCAGAGTTTACTCAAACTCATGCCCATTGAGTTGGTGATGCTATCCAACCATCTCATCCTCTGTCATCCCCCTCTCCTCTGGCCTTCAGTCTTTCCCAGCATCAGGGTCTTTTCAAATGAGTCAGTTCTTCACATCAGGTGGCCAAAGTACTGGAGTTTCAGCTTCAGCATCGGTCCTTCCAATGGATATTCAGGACTGATTTCCTTTAGGATGGACTGGTTGGATCTCCTTGCAGTCCAAGGGACTCTCAAGAGTCTTCTCCAACACCACAGTTCAAAAGCATCAATTCTTTGGTGCTCAGCTTGATGGCAGCCATTCTGACTGGTGTGAGACGGTACCTCATTGTGGTTTTGATTTGCATTTCTCTGATGATGTTGAGCATCTTTCCATGTGTTTATTAGCCACCTGTATGTCTTCTTAGGGAAAATGTCTGTTTAGATCTTCGCTGCACTTTTTGGTTGGGTTGTTTATTTTTCTGGTATTGAACTTCATGAGTTACTTATATATTTTGGAGATTAATTCATTGTCAGTTGTTACATTTGCTATTATTTTCTCTCATTCTGAAGGCTGCCTTTTCACCTTAACGTTTCCTTCATTGTGCAAAATCTTTTAGTTTAATTATATCCCATTTGTTTATTTTTGTTTTTATTTCCAATACTCAGGGAGGTGGGTCAGAGAGGATCTTGCTGTGATTTATGTCAGAGAATGTTCTGCCTATGTTTTCCTCCAAGAGGTTTATAATTTCTGGTCTTACATTTTGATCTTTATCCCATTTTGGGTTTATTTTTGTGTATGGTGTTAGAAAGTGTTGTAGTTTCATTCTTTTACAGATAGTTGACCAGTTTTCCTGCACCACTTGTTAAAGAGATTGTCTTTTCTTCATTGTATATTTTTGCCTACTTTACCAAAGATAAATTGTCCACAGGTGCATGGATTTATCTCTGGGCTTTCTATTTTGTTCCATTAATCTATATTTCTCTCATTATACCAGTACTATGCTCTCTTGATGACTGTAGCTTTCTGGTACAGTCTGAAGTCAGGAAGGTTCATTTCTCCAGTTCTATTCTTTCTCAAGATTGTTTTGTTTATTTGAGGTTTTTTATGTTTCCATATGAATTGTGAAATTATTTGTTCTAGTTCTACAAAAAATATGTTTGGTAACTTCCTAGGGATTGAGTTGAATCTATAGATTGCTTTGGGTTGTATACTCATTTTCACTATGTTGATTCTTCCAATCCACAAACATGGTGTATTTCTCCATCTATTTGTGTCATCTTTGATTTCTTTCATTAGTGTTTTATAGTTTTCTATATATAGGTCTTTGTTTCTTTAAGTGAATTTATTCCTAACTATTGTATTCTTTGTTTTGCAGTGGTGAATGGGATTGTTTCCTTAATTTCTCTTTCTGTTTTTTCATTGTTAGTGTATAGGAATACAAGGGATTTCCATGCATTAATTTTTATATCTTTCAAATTTGCTATATTCATTGATTTGCTCTAGTAATTTTATGGTGGTATCTTTTGGGTTTTCTATGTAGAGGATAATATCATTTATAAACAGTGAGAGTTTTACTGTTTCTTTTCCAATCTGGATTCCTGTTATTTCTCTTTATTCTCTGATTGCCGTGGCTAGGACTTTCACAACTACGTTAAATAGTAGTGGCGAGAGTGAGCACCATTGTCTCGTTCCTGAATTTAGAGTAAATACTTTCAATTTCTCACCATTGAGGATAATGTTTACTGTGGGTTTGTCATATATGACTTTTATTATGTTGAGTTATGTTCTGTCTATGCCTGCTTTCTGGACAGTTTTGATGATAATGGGTGTTGAATTTTGTCAAAGGCTTTCTCTTCATCTATTGAGATAATAATATGTTTTTTATCTTTCAGTTTGTTAATATAGTATATTATATTGTTTATTTTGTGAATATTGGAAGAATCCTTGCATGCCTGTGATAAAGCCCACTTGGTCGGATGAGTAATATTTTAATATGTTCTTGAATTGTGTTTTCTAGAATTTTGTTGAGGATTTTTGCATCTATGTTCATCAGTCATATTGGTATGTACTTTTCTTTTTTTTTGTATCAAATTTGGGTTTGGTGTTTGATTGATTGTGGACTCATAGAATGAGCTTAGGAGTTTACCTTCCCCTGAAGTTTTCAGAAAAAAATTGAGTAGGATAGTTTTTAGCTCTTCTCTAAATGTGTGATACAATTCACCTGTGAAGCCAACTGGTCCTGGACTTTTGTTGGAAGACTTTTTATTATAGTTTCGATTTCTGTTCTTGTGATGGATCTGTTAAGATTTTTTATTTCTTCCTGATTCAGTTTTGGAAGGTTATACATTTCTACAAATTTGTCCTTTTCTTCCTATTTGCCCATTTTATTGGTATATAATTGCACATAGTAGTCTCATGAAATTTTTTTATTTCTGTATTGTTTGTTGTGATTTCTCCATTTTCATTTCTAAATTTTTTATTGATTTGATTCTTCTCTTTCTTTTTCTTGATGAGTCTGGCTAATGCTTTGTCTATTTTACTTATCTTTTCGAACAATGAGCTTTTAGTTTTGTTGATATTTGCTATAATCCCCTGGTTTTCCAATTATTTCTGCTCTGAAGTTTATAATTTATTTACTCTACTAACTTTGAGGTTAATCATTTCTTCTTTTTCTAGTTGCTTTAGGTGTAAAGTTAGGTTGTTTATTTGATGTTTCTCTTGCTTTTTGAGATAGGCTTGTATTTCTATGAACTTTCCTTTTAGCACTGCTTTTACTGAAATTGTTGCACTCAATATGCCAGCAAATTTGGAAAACTCAACAGTGGCCACAGGACTGGAAAAGGTCAGTTTTCATTCCAACCCCTAAGAAAGCCAATCCCAAAGAATATTCAAGCTACTGGCACAATTGCACTCATCTCACACACTAGAACGTAATGCTCAAAATTCTCCAAGCCAGGCTTCAGCAGTACATGAATGGTGAACTTCCAGATGTTCAAGCTAGTTTTAGAAAAGGTAGAGGAACCAGGGATCACATTGCCAATATTCGCTGGATCATCATAAAAGCAAGAGAGTTCCAGGAAAAACATCTAGTTCTGCTTTATTGGCATTGCCAAAGCCTTCGACTGTGTGAATCACAATAAACTGTGGAAAATTCTGAATAAGATGGGAATTCCAGACCACCTGACCTGCCTCTTGAGAAACCTTTATGCAAGTCAGGAAGCAATAGTTAGAACTGGACATGGAACAACAGACTGGTTCCAAATAGGAAAAGGAGTACTTCAAGGCTGTATATTGTCACCCTGCTTATTTAACTTATATGCAGAGTACATCATGAGAAACACTGGGCTGGAGGAAGCACAAGCTGGAATCAAGATTGCTGGGAGAAATATCAATAACCTCAGATATGCAGATGACACCACCCTTATGGCAGAAAGTGAAGAGGAACTAAAAAGCCTCTTGATGAAACTGAAAGATGAGAGTGAAAAAGTTGGCTTAAAGCTTAACATTCAGAGAACTAAGATCATGGCATGTGGCCCCATCACTTCATCGCAAATCGATGGGGAAACAGTGGAAGCAGTGTCAGACCTTATTTTTTTCAGCTCCAAAATCACTGCAGACGGTGATTGCAGCCATGAAATTACAAGATGCTTACTCCTTGGAAGGAAAGTTATGACCAACCTAGATAGCATATTAAAAAGCAGAGACATTACATTGCCAACAAAGGTCTGTCTGGTCAAGGCTATGGTTTTTCCAGTGGTCATGTATGGATGTGAGAGTTGGACTTAAAGAACGCTGAGTGCCAAAAAATTGATGCTTTTGAACTATGGTGTTGGAGAAGACTCTTGAGAGTCCCTTGGACTGCAAGGAGATCCAACCAGTCCATCCTAAAGGAGATCAGTCCTGGGTGTGCATTGGAAGGACTGATGCTGAAGCTGAAGCTCCAGTATTTTGGCCACCTTATGCGAAGAGTTGGCTCATTGAAAAAGACCCTAATTCTGGGAGGGATTGGGGGCAGAAGGAGAAGGGGACGACAGAGGATGAGATGGTTGGATAGCATCACCGACTCGATGGGCATGGGTTTGGGTAGACTCCGGTAGTTGGTGATGGTCAGGGAGAGCTGGCATGCTGTGATTCATGGAGTCAGACACGACTGAGCGACTGAACCGAACTGAGCTTACTGAGTTTCATAGGTTTTTTGGTTGTCATGTTTTCACTTTCATTTGTTTCTATGCATATTTTGATTTACTTTTTTATTTTTGCAGTGATCTGTTGGTTATTCAGAAGAATGTATTTTAGCCTCTGTATGTTTGTGTTTTTAATAGTTTTTTTTTTTCCTGTAGTTAATGTCTAATCTTACCTCACTGTGGTCAGAAAAGATGCATAAAATGATTTTAGTTTTTTTTTTTTTTTAATTTACCAAAGCTAGATTTATGGCCCAGAATGTGATCTATCCTGGAGAATGTTCCATGTGCACTTGAGAAAAAGGTGAAATTCATTGTTTTGGGTGAAATGCTATGTAGATATCAGTTAGGTCTTACAGGGCCATTGTATCATTTAAAGTTTGTTTTTCCTTGCTAATTTTCTGTTTGGATGATCTTTTCGTTAGGTGTAGGTGGGGTATTAAAGTCCCCCACTATTATTATGCTACTATTAATTTCCCCTTTCATACTGGTTAACTTTTACCTTATGTATTGAGGTGCACCTATGTTGGGCACATATATATTTATGATTTTACACCTTCTTCTTGGATTGATCATTTGATCATTATGTAGTGTCCTTCATTGTCTCTTCTCATGATTTGATTTAAAAGTCTATTTTATCTGATATGAGTATTGCTACTCTGCTTTTTTTTAGTCTCCATTTACATGAAATACTGTTTTCCAACCCCTCACTTTCAGTCTGCATGTGCCCTAGGTTTGTTGTGGGTCTGTTGTAGACAGCATACATATGGACCTTGTTTTTGTATCCGTTCAGCCAGTCTTTGTCTTTTGGTTGGAGCATTTAACCGATTTACATTTAAGATAATTATTGATAAATATGATCCCATTATCATTTACATTGTTTTGGATTCCATTTTTATAAACCTTTTCTGTGTTTCCTGTCTAGAGAACATCCTTTAGCATTTATTGAAGAGCTGGTGTAGTGGTGCTGAATTCTCTCAGCTTTTGCTTGTCTGTAAAGCTTTTGATTTCTCCTTGCTCAGTAGAGTAATCTTGGTTGTAGGTTTCTCTCTTTCATCACTTTAAGTATGTCCTGTCATTCCCTTCTGGTCTGAAGAGTTTTTATTGAAAGATCAGCTGTTATCCATATGGGGATTCCCTTGTCTGTTATTTGTTGCTTTTCCCTTGCTGCTTTTAGTATTTGCTCTTTGTGTTTAACTTTTGTTACTTGGATTAATATGTGTCTTGTAGTGTTTTGCCTTGGGTTATCCTATTTGGGACTCTCTGGGTTTCTTGGTCTTGGGTGGCTATTTCCTTCCCCATTTTAGGGACTTTTTGATTATTATCTCCTCAAGTATTTTCTCATGCCCTTTCTTTTTGTCTTCTTCTTCTGGGACAGCTATCACTTGAATGTTGGCACATTTAACACTGCCCCAGAGGTCTCTGAGGTTGTCCTCATTTCTTTTAATTCTTTTTTCCTCTCAGCTTCATTTATTTCCACAATTCTATCTTCCACCTCACTTATCCTCTCTTCTGCCTGAGTTGTTCCGTGGTTGGTTACCTCCAGAGTGCTTTTAATCTCAGTTATTGCATTGCTCATTATCAATTGATTCTCCTTTATTTCTTCTGTGTGTTAGTTGCACAGTCATGTCTGGCTCTTCGTGACACCCTAGACTATAGCCCACCAGGTTCCTCTGTCTGTGGGACTCTCTAGGCAAGAATACTGGAGTGGGTTGCCATTTCTTCTAGGTCCTTTTAAAACATTTCTTGCATCTTCTCAATCCTTGTCTCTAGTCTATTTATCTGTAACTCCATTTTGTTTTCAATATTTTGGATACTCTTTACTATCATTATTCTGAATTCTTTTTCAGGTAGACTCCCTATCTTTTCCTCTTTGGTTTGGTTTGATGGGGTTTTTTTTTGTTTGTTTTTGATGGGTTTTTATCATGTTTATTCACCTGCTGAATATTTATCTGCCTTTTTTTTTTTTTTAGGTTTTTGTGTTTGGGGTGCCCTTTCTGCAAGCTGGAAGTTCATGGCTCCTCTTAATTGTGGAGTCTGATCCCTGTGGGTGGAATTGGACAAGTGCTTTGTCAAGGATTCTTGTTTGGGGGAGCTTGCATCTGTGTTCTGGTGGGTACAACTGGATCTCTTCTTTCTGGAGTGTAATGAAGTGAACAGTAGTGACTTTTGAGGTGTCTATGGGTTTAGCATGGCTTTGGGCAGGCTATCTTTTAATGTTCAGTGTTGTGTTCCAGTTTTTCTGGAGAATTAGCGTGGTGTGTCTTACACTGGAACTTGTTGGCTCTTGGGTGAAGCTTGGTTTCAGTGTAGGTATGGAGAACGTGGGGTGAGCTCTTATCCATTAATGTTCCCTGCCATCAGGAGTTCTCTGATGTTCTAAAGTTCTGGAGTTAAGTTTCCTGTCTCTGGATTTTGGTCCATCTATTACAGTAACCTCAAGACTTTTCATCCATGCAGCACAGAAGATAAAACCCATAGGTTAATGGTGAAATGATTCTCCACAACCAGGGGCACCCAGAAATTCATAGAATTATATAAAGAAGAGAAGAGGGAGGTGGGAGATAGAGGCACCAGGAAGAGAAAAGTTAGAGTCTAAAGGGGAGGGAGCAATCAAGACAGTAATCAAATCCTTAAGTGCTCTCCACAGCCTAGAACACCCAGAGAGATTCACAGAGTTATGTAGAGAAGAGAAGAGGGAGGAAGGAAATAGATGTGACCTGGAGGAGAAGAGGGAGAATCAAAAGGGGAATGAGCAAACAAGCCAGTAATCAAATCTCTAAGTGAAAATGGATAATGAAGATTAGATTCTTAAAGGTACAAAATTGATTAAAAGATATGGGGAAGTAAAGATCAAAAACCTAGAATAGAGGTTGGACCCTTAAAAATACAGTATAAAAAATACAAAACAAAATCGATCACAAAAATTAAAAAAAATAATATATATATATATGGAATTTGTTTTTTAAAATAGGATTTTTTGAAAGGTAATAGGCTATAAAAATGAAAGTTAAAGGCATAATAAAGAACTAATGTTTTAAAAACGTTAAGAAGTGATAATAGTAAAAATATATCTAGGAACTTCTGTGGAGCTGTTGAGACGGTGTCGGTTCATTTCAGTGTCAGATAGCCCCTTGTTCCACCTTATACTTATTCTCAAGGTCTCTAGTTGCTCCTCACATGCACAGTCTCAGCATTAACTGCAGGGTCTTAGTCTGTTGCACCTGTTACTTCCAGAGCAGTCCCCCCTTCTTTGTTTATTTTGGCTTCCTCTGTTTGCAAGTCTCTTCAGTATCTAATTTCCGCCTTGACACAAGGGGTGAATGTGGCCGTTTATTTAGGCTCACCTGTTCAGTTGTGCAGAGAAGGCAATGGCAATCCACTCCAGTACTCTTGCTTGGAAAATCCCATGGATGGAGGAGCCTGGTGGGCTGCAGCCCATGGGGTCGCAAAGAGTTGGGCACAACTAAGCGACTTCACTTTCAATTTTCACTTTTCACTTTCATGCATTGGAGAAGGAAATGGCAACCCACTCCAGTGTTCTTGCCTGGAGAATCCCATGGTTGGGGGATCCTGGTGGGCTGCCGTCTATGGGGGTCACACAGAGTCAGACACCACTGAAGCGACTTAGCATCAGCGACAGTTCAGTTATACTGTGGGGAGGGAGGGACCCTGCAAACAAATACCACTGTCATGTGTGAGGAGTGCTTGCAGTGGATGGACCACACTGATTTTGACACAGCCGAAGGCAGTGTGTGGGCTTCCTGGTGGCTCAGAGCTTAAAGCGTCTGCCTGCAATGCAGGAGACCTGGGTTCGATCCCTGGGTCGGGAAGATCCCCTGGAGAAGGAAATGGCAACCCACTCCAGTATTCTTGCCTAGAAAATTCTGTGGATGGAGGAGCCTGGTGGGCTACAGTTCATGGGGTCGGAAAGAGTTGGACACGACTGAGTGACTTCACTCACAGGTGATATTTAGGCACTGATTTTGAGAAGCACTGTCCCAGAGTTTCTGATTCTTATTCAGGCCTGTGAGGTGATTTCCAGGTGATATTATGGTCAAACTTAGGAAAACACACGGGGACTGGAAAAATGACTCAGTCAGGACACTTGGATCTTTGATCCCCACTCTGAAGAAACTAAATTTGGGGCCTTAAGATACTCACTACCTTGGGTCTCAGTATCTTACAGCTGTGAATATAAGGTTGGATTTTATGATATATGAATGTCTTTTTAACTCTGAATAATCTTGAGATTCATTTACCTATCATCAGCAATTCCCCATTTCAGGTATTGTGCTAGATGCTGGGGATATTCAGGTATATGCACATTCTTGATAAAGAGTCAACCAAAATTTATAACAGAAATGGAGAGGGATCTGGTTGAACGTACTTAGATGCCCAAATTCTCATGCCCTGCTAATGAGTAATTAGAATTTAAATTGGCATATTCACTTTGGAAAAGCAATGTGATAATATCTAAAATCCACTCTTAATGTAGTAACCAGAGCAGTCCTGTTAAAACAAGTCAGATAAAGTCATTCTTCTGCTCAGAATCCTTAAATGGCTCCAGATCTCACTCAAAATAAAATTTAAATTCTTTACAGTGGCCTCTAGGATCTTCCTCATTTGTCTTCTCTGACCTTATCTCTGGTTATTGCTCATCACTCTACTAAGATATTGGTCTCCTTGTTATTTCTCAAACACACAACCTACATTTCTCCCTCAAAGTCATTACACTCGCAGGTTCCTCTCCCTGAATCTCTTCCTTCTACCTTGCATGCATCCTCATTTCACACTCCCCCATCTCCTTCATTTCTTTGTTCAAATGACATTTTCTCAGTGAGGTCTTTTATGATCATGCTACTTAGAAGTATATCAGTAACACATCTACCATGTGCTATACTCCTTATCTCCCACCCCTGTTTTATTTTTCTCCATTGTACAATCATCTTCATAATTTTAAAAATTTTTGTATGCTCCCCTTGAACATTATTATCTGCATATAATACAATTTAAGCTTAATGATATACCCATCTGAATACAGAGTTCCAAAGAATAGCAAGGAGAGATAAGAAAGCCTTGGCAAGTGAACAAAACAAAGAAATAGAGGAAAACAATAGAATGGGACAGATCTCTTCAAGAAAATTGGAGATACCAAGGGAACATTTCATGCAAAGATGGACTCAATAAAGGACAAAAACTGTTTGAACCTAAGAGAAGCAGAGGATATTAAGAAGAGATGGCAAGAATACACAGAAGAACTGTATAGAAAAGGTCTTAATGACCTGAATAAACACGACGGTGTGATCACTCACCTACAGCCAAACGTCCTGGACTGTGAAGTCAAGTGGGCCTTAGGAAGCATTACTATAAATGAAGCTAGTGGAGGTAAGGGATTTCTAGCTGAGCTACCTCAAATCCTAAAAGATGATGCTGTTACAGTGTTGTGCTCAATATACCAGCAAATTTGTAAACCTCAGCAGTGGCCACAGGACTGGAAAAGTCAGTTTTCGTTCCAGTTAAAAAATGGGCAATGACAAAGAGTGCTCAAACCACTGAACAACTGCGATCATTTCACCTGCTAGCAAGGTAATGCTCAAAATCATTCAAGCTATGTTTCAACAATACATGAACTGAGAACTTCCAGATGCATGAGCTGAATTTAGAAAAGACAAAGGAACCAGAGATCAAATTGCCAACATCCATTGGATCATAGAAAAAGCTAGAAAATTCAAGAAAGGCACCTACTTCTGCTTCATTAACTGTTCTAAAGCCTTTTACTGTGTGGATCACAACAAACTGTGGAAAATTCTTAAAGAAATTAGAATACCTGAGAAACCTGCATGCAGGTCAAGAAGCAACAGTTAGAACTGGACAAGGAGAAAACAGACTGGTTCAAACTTGGGTAAAGGAGTGCATCAAAGCTGTATATTGTCACCCTGCTTATTGAGCCTATATTTAGCCATCATGCGAAAGGCCAGGCTGGATGAAGCACAAACTGAAATCAAGATGGCTAGGAGGAATATCAATAACATCAGATATGCAGATGACACCATCCAAATGGCAGAAAGTGAAGAGAAATTAAAGAGCCTGTTGATGAAGTTGAAAGAGGAGAGTGAAAACGCTGGCTTAAAACTCAACATTAAAAAAAGAAAAAAACAAGATCACAGCATCTGGTCCCATCACTTCACGGCAAATAGATGGGGAAAAAATGGAAAGTGATAGATTTGCTTTCTTGGGCTCCCAAATCACTGGGGACAGTGATTGCAGCCATGAAATTAAAAGATGCCTGCTCCTTTGGAGAAAAGCTATGACAAACCTAGACAACATATTAAACACAGAGACATCACTTTGCCAACAAAAGTCCATCTAGTGAAAGCTATAGTTTCTCCATGTATGGATGTGAGAGTTGAACCATAGAAGAGGCTGAGCACTGAAGAATTGATGCTTTTGAACTGTGCTGCTGAAGAAGACTCTTGAGGATCCCTTGGACAGCAAGGACATCAAACAAATAAACCCTAAAGGAAATCAACCCTGAATATTCATTGGAAAGAATGATGCTGAAGCTCCAGTACTTTGGCCACCTGATGCAGGCAGCTGACTCATTGGAAAAGATCCTGATGCTGGGAAAGATTGAGGGTAGGTGGACAAGGCGGCCACTGAGAATAAGATTGTTGTTTAGCATCACCAGCTCAATGAACAGGAGTTTAAGCAAATTATGGGAGAAGGTGAAGGATATGGAAGTGTGACATGCTGCAGTCCGCGGGGTTGAAAGAGTTTGGACTCAACTGAGCAACTTAACAACAACAACAAGCTCTGTGAAAACAGAAGCGTTTTTTTTTTTTTTTAATCATTTTTGTTTATTGTTCTGTCCCTAACACTTAAAATAGTATCTGACATAAAGTCGATGCTCAGTTAATATTTTTGAGGTGATCAGAGTATATGAAAATGCATGTAGTTTGATAGGGATTGCATTGAATCTATAGATGGCTTTGGGTAGTATAGCCATTTTGACAATATTGATTCTTCCAATCCATGAACATGGAACCATTATACGCCAGTCAGGATGGCTGCTATCCAAAAGTCTACAAGCGATAAATGCTGGAGAGGGTGTGGAGAAAAGGGAACCCTCTTACACTGTCGGTGGGAATGCAAACTAGTACAGCCACTATGGAGAACAGTGTGGAGATTCCTTAAAAAAACTGGAAATAGAACTGCCATATGACCAAGCAATCCCACTTCTGGGCATACACACTGAGGAAACCAGATCTGAAAGAGACATGTGCACCCCAATGTTCATCGCAGCACTGTTTATAATAGCCAGGACATGGAAGCAACCTAGATGCCCATCAGCAGGCAAATGGATGAGGAGGCTGTGGTACATATACACCATGGAATATTACTCAGCCATTAAAAAGAATTCATTTGAATCAGTTCTAATGAGATGGGTGAAACTGGAGCCCATTATACAGAGCGAAGTAAGCCAGAAAGATAAAGACCATTACAGTATACAAACACATATATATGGAATTTAGAAAGATGGTAATGATAACCCTATATGCAAAACAGAAAAAGAGACTCAGATGTATAGAACAGACTTGTGGACTCTGGGAGAAGGCGAGGGTGGGATGTTTCAAGACAGAAGCATTGAAACATGTATATTATCTAGGATGAAACAGATCACCAGCCCAGGTTGGGTGCATAAGACAAGTGCTCAGGCCTGGTGCACTGGGAAGACCCAGAGGGATCAGGTGGAGAGGGAGGTGGGAGGGGGGACCGGGATGGGGAATACATGTAAATCCATGGCTAATTCATTTCAATGTATGACAAAAAACCACTGCAATGATGGAAAGTAATTAGCCTCCAACTAATAAAAATAAATGGAAAAAATTAAAAAAAGAAAAGAAAATTCATGTAACCTATCAGCTAGCTAATACCTCTACTTTTAAATGTATACCCCCCCAAAAAAAATCTCTGCATATATATGCAAATGGTAGTGTTAGTCACTCAGTCATGTCTGACTCTTTGTGACCCCATATACTGTAGCCTGTCAGTCTCCTCTGTCCATGGAATTATCCAGGCAAGAATACTGGAGTGGGTTGCCATTCCCTTCTCCAGGGGATGTTCCTGATACAGGGACTGAGCCCGGGTCTCCTGCATTGCAGGCAGATTCTTGACTGTCTGAGCCACCCATCAAAGCATATGTAGAAATAGGCTCTTCTCAACGCAATGATTGAACTGAGGTCTCATGTCTCTTGCACTGTCAGGCAGGTTCTTTGCCACTGAACCACCTGGGAAGCCCTTATACAATGTATACTATATACTATTCTGCAACTGGCTTTTTTCATTCAACCTTATAAGATCTAGTTGTATTGTGATCTACAATTCTAGTTCTTCAACTTTCACTCCTGTATAATAGTGCAGTATTGAAATACTCCAGATTTTATTCATTTTGATTCTGGACATTTTGACATTTTCTTTTAATTCCTCCTGATTATAAACAGTAGTACAATGAACATTTTTATGTAGAAGTATTGAACATTTTTTTGTGGATGTACAAATATACTTCTACATAAAAATATTCATTGTATCAGTTTATAATCAGGAGAGATTAGGGGAAAATGTGTAAATGTCCAGAATCAAAATGAATAAAATCTAGAGTATTTCTATACTGCACTATTATACAGGAGTGAAAGTTAATGAACTAGATTTGTAGATCTTGATACAACTAGATCTTATAAGGTTGAATGAAAAAAACAAGTTGCAGAATAGTATACATTGTATAAGGGCTTTCCAGGTGGCTCAGGGGTAAAAAAAAACCTGCCTGCCAGTGCAGGAGACATAAGAGACTTTGGTTCAATATCTGGGTCAAGAAGAGTCCCTGGAGGAGGGCATGGCAACCCACTCCAGTATGCTTTCCTGGAGAATCCCATGGATGGAGGACCTGGCAGACTACAGTCCATGGGGTCA
The DNA here is from genome assembly GCF_023699985.2 of Odocoileus virginianus. NCBI lineage: Eukaryota > Metazoa > Chordata > Mammalia > Artiodactyla > Cervidae > Odocoileus > Odocoileus virginianus. Next base: position 33,502,947 of record NC_069708.1, on the reverse strand, counting down.
GAAAGAGTTGTATGTGACTGAGTGACTTAGCATGCGTGCATACATAGTATGATACCATTTAAGGAAATTGTAATAATACAAATAATGCTATTTTAGATATGAAGTAAACACAATGCCATCTAAATGCACATTAATATTTGATATATTATTTTCTGAATGCTATATATTTTGAAGGTGAATGGAAGACAAGAGAGATTAAGTCCCAATGGCTTTATTAGAGATTTGTTTAAAATAATGTACCTTGCTAGTGGTAGAGCTGTAACTATATCTTAGCGTCCCCATCTGTATGTTCAAAATATTTTAACTGAGTTAAACATTTTTTTTTGATTAATTGGACTCTATTCCTTGAGAACTCCCCTACTGTTATAAATATCTCAGTATTTATACTTTATTCATCTTTAGATATTTTTAAAAGAATAATCTTTAATATAAAATTTGCATCAACTAGCAGAAAGGACAGTTATGATTAATATATAATTTAAATGTATGGCATTTTAAATACAAGCAAAGTGAGTAATATCAGAGCTTTATAAATTGGTTCACTCTCTATATATAATATATTCACTCTGAATATATATATTAAAATTATATATGAATATGACTGCAAATAATTTTCACATATCCTCATAGTTTAAAGCTTTATAATTTCACATTATGCAAAAATAAATCATTTTATAATTCAGCTCCCTCTGGTGGAAAGTTTTTTTTAACTTTCTTTTAAAAATTGTTGACCAGTGGTATATATACACCATGGAATATTACTCAGCCATTAAAAATAATTCATTTGAATCGGTTCTAATGAGATGGATGAAACTGGAGCCCATTATACAGAGTGAAGTAAGCCAGAAAGATAAAGACCAATACAGTATACTAACACATATATATGGAATTTAGAAAGATGGTAAAGATAACCCTATATGCAAAACAGAAAAAGAGACTCAGATGTATAGAACAGAATTTTAGACTCTGTGGGAGAAGGCAAGGGTGGGATGTATTGAGAGAACAGCATCAAAACATGTATATTATCTAGGGTGAAACAGATCACCAGCCCAGGTTGGATGCATGAGACAAGTGCTCGGGCCTGGTGCACTGGGAAGAACCAGAGGGATCGGGTGGAGAGGGAGGTGGGAGTGGGGATCGGGATTGGGAACACATGTAAATCCATGGCTGATTCATGTCAATGTATGACAAAACCACTACAATATTGTAAAGTAATTAGCCTCCAACTAATAAAAATAAATGGGAAAAAAGAAAAAAAATAATTGACCCTTAATAAAGCCCCCCCCAAAAAAAATTGTTGACCAGTTTTCCTTTTTTAAAGCTAGATCAGAAAAAAAAAATTCTCCAAACTCAAATACTATTTAAATACAAATTGTCATTTAAAAAAAATTCTGGAACCAGGTGGATATGCTGCTTTAAGAAGTAGCAGATGAAGCTGGGTAAGAATTTATTCAGAGCTTTTGGGTAATCTTGATTTTATATCTGTAAGTCCTACAATTATGTAATGCAAATGAAAATATTTGTTTTTACCATCAAAATTAGGGTTTTGATCCTAGAATTTAGTGCTTCAAGGACCTTTGGAACATCCAGCTCAGTCATACTCATAAAAATTCGACTTTGTTCAAATCATCCTAGTATTTTCTTAAAAACTTCTGGACATATATTTAGCTAGTGTGTGATAAGAAAGAAAGGAAATGCAAACCAAAACCACAGTGAGGTACCATTTCACACCAGTCAGAATGGCTGCTATGAAAAAGTCTACAAGCAATAAATGCTGGAGAGGGTGTGGAGAAAAGGGAACCCTCTTACACTGTTGGTGGGAATGCAAACTAGTACAGCCACTATGGAGAACAGCGTGGAGATTCCTTAAAAACAAAACAAAACAAAACAAAACAAAAAAAAACTGGAAATAGAACTGCCATATGACCCAGCAATCCCACTGCTGGGCATACACACCAAGGAAACCAGAATTGAAAGAGACATGTGTACACCAATATTCATCACAGCACTGTTTATAATAGCCAGGACATAGAAGCAACCTAGATGTCCATCAGCAGACAAATGGATAAGAAAGCTGTGGTACATATACACCATGGAATATTACTCAGCCATTAAAAATAATTCATTTGAATCAGTTCTAATAAGGTGGATGAAACTGGAGCCTATTATACAGAGTGAAGTAAGCCAGAAAGAAAAACACCAATATAGTATACTAATGCATATATATGGAATTTAGAAAGATGGTAAGGATGACCCTATATGCGAGATAGCAAAAGAGACACAGATGTATAGAACTGTCTTTTGGACTCTGTGGGAGAGGGCGAGGGTGGGATGATTTGGGAGAATGACATTGAAACATGTATATTATCGTATGTGAAATGGATGGCCAGTCCAGGTTCAATGCACGAGACAGGGTGCTCGGGACTGGTGCACTGGGATGACCCAGAGGGATAGGATGGGGAGGGAGGTGGGAGGGGGATTCAGGATGGGGAACACATGTACACCTTTGGGAGATTCATGTCAATGTATGGCAAAACCACTATAATACTGTAAAGTAATTAGTCTCCAATTAAAAGCAATAACTTTATGTTAAAAAAACAAAACAAAACAACAGCAACAACAAAAGAAATGAAGGAAAGCGATTGAGAAAGACAGGAGTATTTAAAAAATTTCCTAAATGCCGTCTGTGTTCAGTATATATCAAATGTTTAATTTTTTAATAGGACCTTCCAAAAGAATTCTACAATGATCAGGCCATTAAGTATTAAGCCCAGTTTGAGTCCTGCAAACGGAGAAATATGTGCAAAATGTCCAAGGAGTTCATAACATGGCAACATTTCATAATTGCAGATAGTTATTTTTTTTTAAATTCCCTTTGTGGTACAGTTGTTAGAAACAGACAATCTGTTAATGGGCTATTTATTTTAGGCCCTTAATGTTTGAAGGGAATGACTTGTCCATAATATTATCTTTGATACAGCAAGTGAAAGTCTTTCAGTTGTGTCCGACTCTTTGCAACCCCATGGACTATACAGTCCATGGAATTCTCCAGGCCAGAATACTGGAATGGGTAGCCGTTCCCTTCTCCAATGATACAGAAGTTATATCGATATTCACTCATATATTGCCTATTTCAAGAGAACGTTGTAGTAAAGAATAAAAATATTTTTTTTCAAAGGTAAAGGTTACAACTGGGAAATACTGAAACTTTATGCTTAATCTTCAAAGATAGAGTAGAAGATTGAAAGGAGTTCTTGAATACACCTGGAAATTGAATTGATGAATATTATCCTAGTGTCGAAGAATGAACTTAAAGTTTATCAGCTCTTTAAATTCACTAATGTATCTCTCATTATTGAATTAAAACCTAGGTTAATAAATCAGGTTTGCAATATTTGAGAACAGGGCTGGAGAATAGGTGGTATACTATTTGGCTTTGCTACTATTCTAATATGGCCTAATTTCCAACAGGGAGGTAGTTAAGAAGGGTGATATTTAAGTATTCTAGAAGAGACCAATCTATGTATAAAAAGACTCTATTTGAATAATGTGAAGGTAAGGATTTGTTTCTATTTACACCAAAGATGGAATATGATTGCACTTGAAAACATAGCAGGGGAGTTCTTGAAAACAAATACTGCCATATTAGAGCCTTACTGACTCTCAGTGGAAATCGAGTTCAGTAGATAATTTTTAAAATTTGATATAAGAGTAGGATTTCTCAACCTTAACACCATTGACATTTTGGCTTAATAATCCTATTGTATATAAATATACAATATATATGTGTGTGAATATATAATATATAATATATAATAATATATATACACAGTATATAATTGCAATAATATATAGTATATAAATTATACATACATACATATATATATATATATATATATATATATATATATATATATATTAAGTAAACTTCCCTGGTAGCTCAACTGGTAAAGAATCCACCTGCAATGCAGGAGACCTAAATTCAATTCTTGGGTCAGGAAGATACCCTGGAGGAGGGATAGGCCACCCACTCCAGTATTCTTGGGTTTCTTTGAAGGCTCAGACGTTAAAGAATCTGCCTGCAATGTGTGAGAACCTGAGTTTGATCCCTGGGTTGGAAAGATCCCATGGAGGAGGGCATGGCAACTAACTTCAGTATTCATGCCTGGAGAATCACCATGGACAGAGGAGCATGACAGGCTGTAGTCCATGGGGTCGCAAAGAGTCTGAAATGACTGAGCAACTAAGCACAGCACAGCACACAGGAAGTTTAGTAGCATCCCTTGTGTATACCCAAAAGTAGTATCAACTTTCCCCCCAAGGTGTGACACCCAAAAATGCTTACAGATAATACCAATTGTTCCTAGGGAATAGGGAGCCAAAATCGAGAGATTATTACTTCTGTCAATAATGGATGGTGATTTGTCATTCAGTTTGACTGTTTGCATCCCCATGGACGCCAGCATGCCAGGATTCCCTGTCCTTCACCTTCTCCCAGAGTTTGCTCAAATGCATGTCCATTGAGTCGGTGATGCCATCCAACCATCTCATCCCCTGTTGCACATTTCTCCCTCTGCCCTCAATCCATCCCAGCATCAGTGTCTTTTCCAGTGAGTTGGCTCTTTGAATCAGGTGGCCAAAGAATTGGAGCTTCAGCTTTAGTATCAGTCCTTCCAATGAATATTCAGAGATGACTTCTTTAGGATAACTTGTTTGGACTCTCAAGAGTATTCTCCAGCACCACAGAAAGCATCACTTCTTCAGTGTTCAGCACTCTCTATGGTCCAACTGTCACATTTATATGTGACTACTGGAAAAATCATAGCTTTACTTAGATGGACCTTTGTCGGCAAAGTGATGTCTCTGTGTTTAATACACTGTCTAGGTTTGTCACAGCTTTTCTTTCATGGAGGTAGTGTCTCTTAATTTCATGACTGTAGTCATTGTCCCCACTAATTTTGGAGCACAAGAAAGTAAAGTCTGTCACTGTTCACATTCTTTCACCATTTATTTGCCATGAAGGGATGAGGCTGGATGCCATGATCTTCATCTTTTGGATGTTGAATTTTAAACCAGCTTTTTCATTCTCCTCTTTTATTTTCATCAAGAGGCTCTTTAGTTCCTCTTTGCTTTCTGCCATTAGGATGGTGTCATCTGCATATCTTATGTTATTGATATTTCTCCCAGCAATCTTGATTCCAGCTTCTGCTTCACTCAGCCTACCACTTTGCATGTTATACTCGGCATACAGGTTAAATAAGCAGGATGACAATGTACAGCCTTGACACATTCTTTCCCCAAGTTTGAATCAGTCTGTTGTTTTATGTCTGGTTCTGAATGTTGCTTCATGACCTTTATACATGTTTCTCAGGAGGCAGGTGAAGTGTTCTGGTATTCCAATCTCTTTAAGAATTTTCCACAGTTTGTTGTGATCCACACAGTCACGGGGTTTAGGGTAGTCAATGAAGTAGAAGTACATATTTTTCTAGATTTTCCTTGCTTTTTCTATGATCCAATGGATGTTGGCAATTTGACCTCTGGTTCCTCTGCCTTTTCTACAACCAGCTTGCATATCTGGAATTTCTTGGTTAGCATACTGTTGAAGTGTAGATTGAAGGATTTTAAGCATTACATTGCTAGCATGTGAAATGAGCACAATTGTGCATTAGTTTGAACATTTTTTGCATTATCCTTCTTTGAGATTGGAATGAAAACTGACCTTTTTCAGTGCTGTGGTCACTGCTGAGTTTTCCAAATCTGCCATATTGAGTGCAGCTCTTTAATGGCATCATCAGGATTTTAAATAGCTGAGCTAGAATTCCATAGGTTCCACTAGCTTTGTTTGTAGTAATGCTTCCTAAGGTCCACTTTACTTTACATTCCAGGTTGTCTGGCTTTAGGTCTGTGATCACACCACCATACTTATTCAGACAATTAAGATCTTTTTTGTACAGTTTTTCTGTGTATTCTTGACACCCCCTCTTAGTATCTTCTGTTTCTGTTAGGTCCATACCATTTCTGTCCTTTATTGTGCCCATCTTTGCATGAAATATTCCCTTGGTATCTCAAATTTTCTTGAAAAGATTTTTAGTGTTTCTCATTGTACTGTTTCCCTCTGCTTCTTTGCATTGATCACTTAGGAAGGCTTTCTTATCTCTCCTCACTGATCTTTGGAACTCTGTATTCAAATGGGTGTGTTTTTCCTTTGCTCCTTTACCTTTCACTTCTCTTCTTTTCTCATCTATTAGTAAGGCATCCTCAGAAAACCATTTTGCCTTTTTGCATTTCTGTTTCTTGGGGATGGCTTTGATCACCACCTCACATACAATGTTACCAACCTCCATCCATAGTTCTTCAGGCCCTCGGCCTATCAGATCTAATCCCTCAAATCTATTTGTCCCCTTCACTGTACAATCATAAGGGATTTGATGTGGGTCATACTTGAATGGTCTAGTTGTTTTCCCTGCTTTCTTCAATTTAAATATGAATTTTTCAGTAAGAAGTTCATGATCTGAGCCACAATCAGTTCCCAGTCTTTTTATTTTTTTGGTGCCTGTATACAGCTTCTCCATCTTCAGGTGCAAAGAATATGACTAGTCTGATTTCAATACTGAGCATCTAGTGACATCCATGTGTAGTCTCATCTCTTGTGTTGTTGGAAGAGAGTGTTTGCTATGACCAGTGCATTCTCTTGGCAAAACTCTGTTAGCCTACTCTGTTGGCCTTTGCCCTGCTTCATTTTGTACTCCAAGGCCCAACTTACCTGTTTCTCCAGGTATCTCTTGACTTCCTAATCCAACATCCTATGATGAAAAGGGCTCTTTTTGGTGTTAGATCTAGAAGGTCTTGTAGGTATTTATAGAACCATTCAACTTCATTTTTTCAGCATTAGTGATTGTGCATAGATTGACTTACTGTGATATTGAATGATTTGCCTTGGAAGCAAACAAAGGTCATTCTGTCATTTTTGAGATTGATCCAAATACTGCATTTCAGACTCTTTTGTTGACTATGAGGGCTACTCCATTTCTTCTAAGGGATTCTTGCTCACAGTAGAAGATATGATGGTCACCTGAATTAAGTTTACCCATTCCTGTCCATTTTAATTCACTTATTCCTAAAATGTCAATGTTTACTCTTGCCATCTCCTGTTTGACCACTTCCAATTTACCTTGATTCATGGACCTAACATTCCAGGTTCTATGCAATATTGTTCTTTACAGCATCAGACTTTACTTTCACCATCAGACACATCCAGAACTGGTCATTTTTTTCCACTTTGGCTCACACTCTTTAGTCTTTTTGGATATTTGCTCCACTCTTCTCTAGTAGCATGCTGTATGCCTACTGACCTGGGGAGTTCATTTTTCAGTGTCATATCATTTTGCCTTTTCATGCTGTATTCCAGGCAAGTATGCTGAGGTGGTATGCCATTCCCTTCTCCACTGGGCCGCATTTTGTCACTGGAACAGTAGAAATAGGTAGCACCACTGATGTAAAAATTCCCATTTTAAAGGTGTTTAATATAATAAAATTTTTTTAGCATAGTAAAATTTTTGTATTGCATATATTTTTTGACTTATAAATAACAAATCTGTATATAGACACTCCTAATGACAAAATTACTTATTTACTCTAGTGTTTTCAAACTGGGGTTGTCATACACTTATCCAGAGACAGGCAGAAAAACTGGTTTGTATTCTAGAGGAGTATTTACAATGGAGATTTAAATTGTGGCATTAGAGGGAGACAGACCTGGATTTGAACTCTGTCACTAGAATGTCCTTGGGCAAGTATACTTATTTTTCTAAACTTCAGTTATATGGGTAGATGCAAGTAATGATTTCTACCAGGGGTAAATCAGGAGCTAGCCACTGAACTTGAAGTTAGCTCAAATCTTAGATATGAGTATTAATCCTGAGGCTACTTATATCTAGCCTGTTCTTTTTTATTTATTTTTTTTGCACATTAATTTTCTTTGCAGTAGGTGTCATATAGTAATCTCTAGGAAATTCAGTACCTTGGAAAACCATTGTTTAGGTCTTTTGTTTTTGTTCAGATGACCAGAGCATTTCCTATATTGTATTCACGTTTCTTTTTTTTTTTTTTTTTGTATTCACGTTTCTATCATAAGATTATCATACACATGTGTCGCCACTAGGTCTCAACAAAAACTCTTTAAAATTAGTAAGTCACTTATCCTAAGGTGGACATTCAGAAGATGTTTAAGTTCTATTTACATTTTTAAAACTGAACCAGTATTATGTTTATTTAAGTTATGGTAAATGTTATGTAGAATATTCAAACTTGCAATTAGTTCAGTTCAGTCGCTCAGTCGTGTCCAACTCTTTGCGACCCCATGGGCTACAGCATGACAGGCTTCCCTGAAATTTACAATAAGCATATTTTATTGGTTATTATAATTAGATAATGAGAAAATGCCTATATTAACATTCACTTATGTAATTATTTTAAAACTGTGGCCTTGATCTCAATATGGTGCTACCAAAAGGTCAGACAGGTTCTGTTGGCACAAGTGTTACATCCATGAAACAGGTAGAAGTTAGATTTTATCTTGATTTGTATGAAATTGCTGAATGAATTAAATATATGTATATCTATATATAAGTAAATATATTCTCCTTTTATCTTTTATATTCTCCTTTTATCTTTTACATTCTCCTTTTTTTCTTTAATGATGTGACATTATCATAAATTAGTAGGATATGATTAGCCTTTAACTCCTTGTGTGTTTGTATATTCATTTGTGTCCAACTCTTTGCAACCCCATGAACTGTAGCCTATCAGGCTCCTCTGTCCATGGAATTTTCCAGGCAAGAATACTGGAGTGGGTTGCCATTTCTTGTTCCAGGGGATCTTCTTGATCCAGGGATCGAACCCATGTCTTTTGCGTCTTCTGCATTGGCAGGCAGATTCTTTACCACTGTGCCACCTGGTAAGCCCCTTAAACCCCATAATAATGGCTGTTTTTCTACTGACATGCATATTTCATTTAGAGATTGAATTTGCTCCCCTTCATAGCCTTCTGCTCTATTAAATTTTCCATTTTTTCTGAAAAGTTTAGAAAAGTAAACTCTTAATGTGTTTTTTATTGAATTCTTGAGACAGAGTTTTAAATCTTACTTAAATATGAGCTATTTAAAATACTAGTGATTTATGCTTTTCACAGCCCTGTGACTTTTAATATTTGATTTTTCCAGGATGAATTATCACAGATTTGCTCATCTATGTGACCAAGTGGAATATAAAGAAATGGTGCTTTTACAAAAAAAAAAAAAAAGAAAGAAAAAAAAAAAAAAGAAATGGTGCTTTTACTTATTTTACTTGCTTCTGAAATACTTTGCATATATGTATATATATACATATATATATATGTATATATATGTATATAGTTATATATATAGAGAGAGAGAGAGAGATAAGTTTCATTCCAATTACACTACCAATGCCATCTATTACATTAAAGAATGCTTAAACACTATTTGTGTATAATGCTTTCTTTTGACTTGTTGTACTTTCCAGTACTTTAAGAAAGGCCAAGAGTGTTTCTTCATTGACAGGCTTTACAATTTTGTATATTATGTTGAAAAGCATAAGAAACATCTTCTTCTTCTTCTTTTTTTTTTTTTTGTAAGTGTCTTTGAGTGAGCTAGCATTAATTTGTCATCCTGGGTTGGCCAAAAACTTCATTTGGGTTTTTCCACAAGATGTTATAGAAACTTTCTGGCCAATCCAGTATATGAAACATTTGGTTCAAAATTTACATTAAATAAATCTAGCACTAGTATAATTATAACCAGCTCAATCTGTCTCCACCAAACAGATCTTAAATCATTAATTGCATACTCCTCTGTCAGTCATATAGCACTTGTCATCGTAGCCATCCTCATTGAAACACCTTGAAGCTATATGGGAGCCACAGCCCTAATAATCGCCCATGGCCTCACCTCATCTATACTTTTCTGCCTGGCAAACTCTAACTATGAATGAATTCATAGTCGAACAATAATTCTAGCCTGAGGCCTACAAACCTTTCTCCCACTAATAGCCACCTGATGACTCCTAGCAAGCCTAACCAACTTAGCTCTCCCTCCAATAATTAACAAAGTACTACAGAATAAAGTACTTTATATAGAATAAAGTATAGAATAAAGGTTTTGGCTTCTTTTTAATTCAAAGTAGTTTTAAATTTGTCTTCACTCACATGTGATACATAAAATTTAAAACAGAGAAAACATGTTTACATAATATGTTTACATAACCAAAACCACTTCATTTAGTGTTATAAAATGCACAGTGCTATATTTTTTGTGTTTTATGTTTGTGTTTGTTTTTGCTGTTCAAGCAGAAATTCAGTTGACTTCTAATCTGTGCTCATCATGTTTAAATTTAGATTACTATAAAAAAATTTACCTAATAATTTAATGACTATGAATTGAATTCCTTAAAACAAATAACTGTTCAGTGATTAAAAAAACCCTGCAAAATTAAATCAAAGAAATTAAAAGTTGTTCTAAAAATTTTGCTTTTTGTTAAATATCACTGTTAATACTCTTTGAGAAATTCACTCTTTCTTTCTTCCAAGTGAAATCGAAACAGATTTTTAATGATTCTACAGTTTGCAATCAACCTTTGTTTGGTTGTATTTTAAAAATGGGTTAATTTGCATGGCCTTAGTATCATTTACATTTCTCACAGAATTGTTGATTCTTGTTTGAAATTCTTGGTATCTGCTTTTAAATCTACTAACAAAAAATAACAAAACAAAATTGAACCAACTCAAGTTACAACTATAGCTGATCTTTGAACAACACAGAAGTTTTGGGTTTCAAACCTATGCAACTGAAAATCCGCATATAACTTTACAGGTTCAGTTCAGTTCAGTCGCTCAGTTGTGTCACACTCTTTGTGACCCCTGGACTTCAGCACGCCAGGTTTCCCTGTCCACCACCAACTCCCAGAACTTACTCAAACTCATTTCCATCAAGTTCTGATGCCATCCAGCCATCTCATCACCTATTGTCCTCTTCTCCTTCTGCCTTCAATCTTTCCCAGCATCAGTTCAGTTCAGTTCAGTCGCTTGGTCATGTCCCACTCTTTGTGACCCCATGAACTGCAGCATGCCAGGCCTCCATGTCCATCACCAACTCCCGGAGTTCACGCAAACCCATGTCCATTGAGTCGGTGATGTGATCCAGCCATCTCATCCTCTGTTGTCCCCTTCTTTTCCTGCCCTCAATCTTTCCCAGCATCAGGGTCTTTTCAAATGAGTCAGTTCATCACATCAGGTGACCAAAGTATTGGAGTTTCAGCTTCAGCATCAGTCCTTCCAATGAATATTCAGGACTGATTTCCTTTAGGATGGACTGGTTGGATCTCCTTGCAGTCCAAACTTTCCTTCCAAGGAATAAGTGTCTTTTAATTGTATGGTGGCAATCACCATCTGCAGTGATTTTGGAACACCCCCCCCCCAAAAAAAAAAAAATAAACTCAGCCACTGTTTCCACTGTTTCCCCATCTATTGGCCATGAAGTGATGGGACCAGATTCCATGATCTTAGTTTCCTGAATGTCGAGCTTTAAGCCAAAATTTTCACTCTCTCTTTCAATTTCATCAAGAGACTCTTTAGTTCTTCTTCACTTTCTGCCATAATGGTGGTGTCATCTGCATATCTGAGGTTATTGATATTTCTCCCAGCAATCTTGATTCCAGCCTGTATTTCCTCCAGCCCAGCATTTCTCATGATGTACTCTGCATATAAGTTAAATGAGCAAGGTGACAATATACAGCCTTGACGTACTCCTTTTCCTATTTGGAACCAGTCTGTTGCTCCATGTCCAGTTCTAACAGTGGCTTCCTGACCTGCATACAGATTTCTCAAGAGGCAGTTCAGGTGGTCTGGTATTCCCATCTCATTCAGAATTTTCCACAGTTTATTGTGATCCACACAGTCAAAGGTTTTGGCATAGTCAATAAAGCAGAAATAGATGTTTTTCTGGACTCTCTTGCTTTTTCGATGATCCAGCAGATGTTGGCAATTTGATCTCTGGTTCCTCTGCCTTTTCTGAAACTAGCTTGAACATCTGGAAGATCATGGTTCATATACTGCTGAAGCCTGGCTTGGAGAATTTTAAGCATCACTTTACTAACGTGTGAGATGAGTGCAATTGTGCAGTAGTTTGAGCATTCTTTGGCACTGCCTTTCTTTTGGGACTGGAATGAAAACTGAACTTTTCCAGCCCTGCGGCTACTGCTGAGTTTTCCAAATTTGCTGGCATATTGAGTGCAGCACATTCACAGCAACATCTTTCAGGAATTGAAATAGCTCAACTGGAATTCCGTCACCTCCACTAGCTTTGTTCATAGTCATGTTTCCTAAGGCCCATTTGACTTTACATTCCAGGATGTCTGGCTCTAAGTAAGTGATCACACCATCGTGATAATCTGGGTCAAGAAGATCTTTTTTGTAGAGTTCTTCCGTGTATTCTTGCCACCTCTTCTTAATATCTTCTGCTTCCGTTAGGTCCCTACCATTTCTGTCCTTTATTGAGCCCATATTTGCATGAAATATTCCCTTGGTATCTTTAATTTTCTTGAAGAGATCTCTAGTCTTTCCCATTCTATTGTTTTCCTCTATTTCTTTACATTGATCACTGAGGAAGGCTTTCTTATATCTCCTTGGGATTCTTTGGGACTCTGCATTCAAAAGGGTATATTTTTTTTCTTTTCTCCTTTGCTTTTCACTTCCCTTCTTTTCACAGCTATTTGTAATGTCTCCTCAGACAGCCGTTTTGCTTTTTTGCATTTCTTTTTCTTGGGGATGGTCTTAATCCCTGTCTCCTGTCCAATGTCACGAACCTCCTTCCATAGTTCATTCAGGCACTCTGTCTATCAGATCTAGTCCCTTAAATCTAATTCTCACTTCCACTGTATAGTCATAAAGCATTTGATGGCAGCGCCTGCGACGGCAGCGAAGTACAGTCAAGAGGAGCTACCCCACGTCCAAGGTCAGGGGCGGCGGCCGAGAAGAGCTACCATGCCTCCAAGGTAAGGAGTAGTGGCTGCACTTTGCTGGAGCAGCCTTGAAGAGATACCCCACATCCAAGATGAGAGAAACTCAAGTAAGACGGTAGGCAGTGAGAGAGGTCATCAGAGGGCAGATAGACTGAAACCACAATCACAGACAACTAGCCAATCTGATCACATGGACCACAGCCCTGTCTAACTCAATGAAACTAAGCCATGCCGTGTGGGGCCACCCAAGATGGACGGGTCATGGAGGAGAGGTCTGACAGAATATGGTCCACTGGAGAAGGGAATGGCAAACCACTTCAGTATCCTTGCCTTAAAACCCCATGAACAGTATGAAAGGGCAAAAAGATAGGACACTGAAAGATGAGCTCCCCAGGTTGGTAGGTGGCCAATATGTTACTGGAGATCAGTGGAGAAATAACTCAAGAAAGATTGAAGGGATGGAGGCAAAGCAAAAACAACACCCAGTTGTGGATGGGACTGGTGATAGAAGCAAGGTTTGATGCTGTAAAGAGCAATATTGCATAGGGACCTGGAACGTTTGGTCCATGAATCAAGGCAAATTGGAAGTGGTCAAATAGGAGATGACAAGAGTGAACATCAACATTCTAGGAGTCAGCAACCTAAGATGGACTACAATGGGTGAATTTAACTCAGATGACCATTATATCTACTACTGTGGGCAGGAATCCCTTAGAAGAAATGGAGTAGCCATCATAGTCAACAAAAGAACCCAAAATGCAGTACTTGGATGCAATCTCAAAAACGACAGAATGACCTCTGTTCATTTCTAAGGCAAACCATTCAGTATCATGGTAATCCAAGTCTATGCTCTGACCAGTAACACTGAAGAAGCTGAAGTTGAACAGTTCTATGAAGACCTACAAGACCTGCTAGAACTAACACCCAAAAATGATGTCCTTTTCATTATAGGGTATTGGAATTCAAAAGTAGGAAGTAAAGAAACACCTGGAGTAACAGGCAAATTTGGCCTCTCGTTACAGAATGAAGCAGGGCAAAGGCTAATAGAGTTTTGCCAAGAGAACACACTGGTCATAGCAAGTACCCTCTTCAAACAACACAAGAGAAGACTCTACACATGGACATCACCAGATGGTCAACACTGAAATCAGATTGATTATGTTCTTTGCAACCAAAGATGGAGAAGCTCTATACAGTCAGCAAAAAGAAGACCAGGAGCTGACTGTGGCTCAGATCATGAACTCCTTATTGCCAAATTCAGACTGAAATTGAAGAAAGTGGAGAAAACCACTAGACTTTTCAGGTATGACCTAAATCAAATCCTGGCATCAGGGTCTTTTCAAATGAGTCAGTTCTTTGTATCAGTTGGCCACATTGCAGCTTCAGCTTTAGCATCAGTCCTTCCAATGAATATTCAGGCCTAATTTCCTTTAGGATTTACTGTTTGGATCTCTTTGTGGTCCAAGTTACTCTCAAGAGTCTTCTCCAACACCACAGTTCAAACTTTATGGGTGATCCTCTGTATTTGCATTTCCACATTCACATATTCAACCAAATGGGTTGTATATTACTGCCATATTTATTGAAAATAATCTCTATAATTATACCCAAACAGTTCAAAGCTGTGTTATTCAGATGTCAATTGTACTCTAAGTCTTGGTTGAATGTGTTAATTGTTTTATCTTAAATCACTCGTGTAACTGAAAGAAATGAAGTGGAAAACAAACAAATTAGAATAAAATGTTTTGCTCAGCCATGCAAATAACTTTTAGCCTAGTGGAGGTTAGGATCATATCATGACGTAGACAGACAGCAATGCCACAAGATTGTAAAGAAGAATCTACTCTGGAAGGCCAGGATCCTTGGCAAAGAATATTTAATGACCAGCTGTACTACTTGCCTAGACAGTGTATTAAAAAGCAAAGAGATCATTTTGCCAACAAAGGTCTGTATTGCCAAAGGTATGGTTTTTCCAGTAGTCATGTATGTATGTGAAAGTTGGACCACAAAGAAGGCTGAGCACCAAAGAATTGATGTCTCCAATTGTGGTGCTGGAGAATAATCTTGAGGGTCCCTTGAAGAGTAAGGAGATCAAACCAGTCAATCCTAAAGGAAATCAACCCTGAATATTCATTGGAAGGTTTGGTGCTGAAACTGAAGCTCCAATACTTTGACCGCCTGATGCGAACATCTGACTCATTGGAAAAGACTCTGATGCTGGGGAAGATTGAAGGGAAAAGAAGAAGAGGGCAGCAGAGGATGAGATGGATATGGATTTGAGCAAACTCTGGGAGATAGTGAAGGACAGAGAAGCCTGGTGTGCTACACTCCTTGGGTTCTCAAAGAGTAAGACATGACTTAGGGACTGAACAACAACAACAGTATGTTTAACTTTTACTTTATCAAAATGACATGAAATCATTGGGAGAAAAAATATTAACAATTTTGGAAAATATTGTACAGTGATTTTTTTTTAATTTCCATAAAGGGATTTGAGTTTGAAGTAACAATAATTATATAGCATTTTGTTAATTCTTTAGGTTAAATCATTAAGCCATCCTGAGGTTAAATGAAAGATATGATAGAGGATATTTTTCCAGATAATGAGAAGAAAAGAAACGTTTTCAATTACCAAAATCTATAGAGATTTACCAGCTCAATATGACTTTTTGAGGCCCTCCAGGTGGAATTGCCTATTTACTGAAGAAAGAAAATTAAATTCAAAGTCAAATTTATGATTCCCATTCATGTTACACTCATTGTAAGCTTCATAAAGAGGAGGCATTATTAGCTCGGGTGAAGACAGCAACACCACTCCACTTGTAAAGGACTTGAAAGTACCTTGCTTCCTTTTAACTGACCAAGATGGCCTGGACCCTATGGAAAAGCCTTCCTGTTGCTATAAATCTCCAAGTAGAACCATATCTGAGACACCACAATTCTGATGTTGTGTGATAGCTTAGAGATTAAGGTTAAAAATGGCAACACTCAATGAAATAGGAAAATTCTACAGCAAATGACTATTTTTTCAGCACTGACTCTGCAAAAAGGTCAAACCTGTCTTCACTTATGCTGCACAGACAGATGTTTGATGGTTCAACATATTTATAGATTTTGTTTTTGAGGGGAAGGAGATGATAACCAATATATATTAAGTTCCAGGTATATAACTCTTATTATTTTACTGTTACTTCATTTAATCCCCTAAACATCCTCATGAGGTGAATGTAATCCAATTTTACAGATAAGAAAACAAATTTAGTTCTTGCCCAAAGTAATGATGATAGTAATTAATACATTTTGAATATTTGCTATTCTAAATGTTTGTGAAACAACTTTTAATAGTCACTTCCATTTTATGGATGAAGAAATTAGTAAGTGGCAGGGCTGGAATTCATACCGAAATACTTAAATTCTTTTAGTTTGCAAGGAATTGATAGCTTATGGTGAACAGTGCAGGATTCTTGATCTCTGAAGAAGAGAATTTAGCTTCTGAAGCAGAGATGAGGCTTCAAACACTCAGAGCTTCCTGTGGCAAAAGTTGTATTACAGTGAAAAAGGGATAGAGAAAGCTTCTGATATAGACATCAGAAGAGGGTAGAGAATGCCCCACTCACTAGTCTTATATGCTTTTACAGTTGGTTACTAACAATAGAAAGGTCTTATCAGACCCACTCCTAAAACATACATCTTACAATAACAAGATTAGTCAGAAGGTTCCTATTAAGAAGGAGAAACAAGTCCTCAAACAAGGAAATCTTGTCCTCAAACAAGATACATTGTTGTTATATAATCATTAGTACAAAGCTTAAGGAAAGACACACTTGAGCAAGATGAGTTATTTTGTTGTGTAATCATTAGTTCTGGTCTTGAAGAAATTTAGTCTTAGGCAAAATATATTGTTGCTATAACAACTCAGAGTTTAAGAAAAAAAAAAAAAACCAAACACTTGTTATGTGACTAAGGCAAAGAAATGTCAGAGAAAAACGTTGTCCCTTCCTCTTCCTCGAGGACCCCAGACCTATTTCTCTTCCTCAAGGACCTCAGACTCCTTATAAACCTACCTAAGAATTAACTCTCTCAGAATCTAAATGAGCTTAGATCATGACTACTAAAGAGGATTTATTTTGAAAAATATGTACAGAGATAGAAGTCAGTACATGATTTTGATGACCATAAACCAGGCCTCATATATAACTGTAATCTTTACATCTTCAATATAGCTCTAGCAATCTAACAAGAAAGATGGATTATCAATGCCTCTAATAAAAGTACCCCTCAGAACTGTTTTGTTTCTCCTCCCCCTAATGTTGCAGCACTTTGTTGATGTAATGATCACCATTATCAACTTACTTTATGTGTTTCTACTGCTTCAATCAGGACACATTATTGCCATAACCAATCTTCTTCATATTTTCCATGTCCCTAATCCTCCTCCTAGACTTCCAAGGTGGCTTAGGGGTAAACAATTAGCCTGTTAATGCAGTAGATGCCACTTTGACCATGGTGTCAGAAAGATACCCTAGAAAAGGAAATAGCAACCCCCTCCAGTATTCTTGTCTGGGAAATTGCATGGACAGAGGAGGCAGCTACAATCCTTGGGGTTACAAAGAGTCAGACACGACTTAGTGACTAGAAAACAACAAATCCTCCTCCATCACTACCAAATTTGAGAGAGGATATGATGGACTCAGACAGTTATCATTTCGCTAGGCACCCTAACAAACGAAGTTCTTATGCAAATTAAAAAGCTCTTTATATGCTGCTGAATGGAATGGTCACCAAAGGATAAGGAAGTCCTGAGAAGGATACAGTGAGAATTTTGCTATTCAGTTGCTCAGTAGTGTCTGACTCTTTGTCACCCCATGGACAGCAGTATGACAGGCTTCTCTGTCCTTCACTATCTCCCAGAGCTTCCTCAAAATCATGTCCATTGAGTTGCTGATGTCATCCAACCATATCAAGCTCTGTCACCTGTTTTCCACCAGCCTTCAAAATTTCCCAGCATCAGGGTCTTTGCTAATGAGTTGGCTCTTCCCGTCAGTTGGCCAAAATATTGGAGCTTCAGCCTTAACATCAGTCCCTTTATTGAATATTCAGGATTGATTTCTTTTAGGATTTACTGGCTTGATCTGCAGTCCAAGGGACACTCAAAAGTCTTCTACAATATCACAGTTCAAAGTATCAACTCTTTGGGGCGCGACCTTCTTATGGTTCAACTCTCACATCCATAAATGACTACTGGAAAAATCATAACTTTGATGATATGGACATTTGTTGGCAAAGTAATGTCTATGCTTTTTAATATGCTGCCTAGTTTTGCCATGTCTTTTCATCCAAGGAGCAAGTGTCTTTTAATTTCATGGCTGCAGTCACCATCTTCAGTGATTTTGGAGCCCAAGAAAATACAATTTATCACTGTTTCCATTGTTTCCCCATCTATGTGCCATAAAGTGATGGAACCAGATGCCATGATCTTAGTTTTGTGAATGTTGAGTTTTAAGTCAGCTTTTTCACTCTCCTCTTTCACCTTCATCAAGAGGCTCTTTAGTTCCCCTTCGCTTTCTGTCATAGGGTGGTATCATCTGCATATCTGACGTTATTGATATTTCTCACAGCAATCTTGATTTCAGCTTGTGCTTCATCCAGGTGGGCATTTCGCATGATGTATTTTTCATATAAGTTAAATAAGTGAGGAGACAATATACAGCCTTGATGTACTCCTTTCCAAATTTTAAACCAGTCCTTTGTTCCATATTAGGTTCTAACTGTTGCTTCTTGATTTGCGTACAGGTTTCTCAGCAGGTAGGTCAGATGGTCTGGTATTCCCGCCTCTTTAAGAATTTTCCACAGTTTGTTGTGATCCACACAGGTAACGGTTTTGCCTGGTCAATGAAGCAGGAGTAGATGTATTTCTGGAATTCTATTTCTTTTTCTATGATAGAACAGATGTTGACAATTTGATCTCTGGTTCTCTGCCTTTTCTAAATTCAGCTTGAACATCTGGAAGTTCTTGGCTCATGCACTGTTGAGGTCTGGCTTGAAGAACTTTGAGTATTACTTTGCTAGCATGTGAAATGAGTTCAATTATGCATTAGTTTGAATATTCTTTGCATTGCCTTCCTTTGGGATTTGAATGAAAACTGACTTTTTCCAGTCTTGTGGTCACTGCTGAGTTTTCCAAGTTTGCTGGCATATCAAGTGCAGCACTTTCACAGCATCATTTTTTTAGGATTTGAAATGGCTCAGCTGAAATTCCATTACCTCCACTAGCTTTGTTTGTAGTGATACACCCTAAGATTCACTTGTCTTCACACTCCAGGATGTCTGGCTCTAGTTGAGTGATCACACCATAGTGGTTATCTTGATCATTAAAACCCTTTTTGTACAGCTCTTCTGTGCATTCTTGTCACCTCTTCTTAATATCTCCTGCTTCTATGAGGTCAATACTGTTTCTGTCCTTTATTGTGCTCATTTTTCCATCAATTGTTCCCTTGGTATGTCCAATTTTCTTGAAAAGATCTCTAGGCTTTCCCATTCTATTATTATCCTCTATTTCTTTGCATTGGTCACTTAGGAAGGCTTTCTTATCTCTCCTTGCTGTTCTTTGGAACTCTGCATTCATATGGATATATATTTCATTTCCTCCTTTTCCTTCTCTTCTTTCCTCAGCTATTTGTAAGACCTCCTCAGAAAACCTGTTTGCCTTTTACATTTTTGTTTCTTGGAGATGGTTTTGATCGCTGTCTCCTGTACAATGTTATCAACCTCTGTCCACAGTTGTTCAGGTCCTCAGTCTATCAGATCTAACCTCTTGAATCTATTCATCACCTCCACTGTGTAATCATAGGGATTTGATTCAGGTCATACCTGAATGGCCTAGTGGTTTTCGCTATTTTCTTCAATTTAAGTATGAATATGGAAATAAGGGGTTCATGACCTGAACCACAGTCAGTTCCCAGCTTTGTTTTTGCTGACTATATAGAGCTCCTCCATTTTTGGCTGTAAAGAACATAAACAATCTCATTTTAGTATTGACCATCTGGTGATGTCCATGTGTAGAGTCTTTTGCTGTTGGAAGAAGGTTTTTTTTTTTTTTTCTGTGACCATTGTGTTTTCTTGGCAAAAGTTTTAGCTTTTGCCCTGCTTCATTTTTTATTCCAAGGCTATAATTTCTTGTTACTCCAGGTATCTCTTGATTTCCTATTGTTGCTTTCCAGTCCCCTATGATGAAATGACTTTTTTTTTTTTTTTTGGTGTTAGTTCTAGAATGTCTTAGAGGTCTTCATAGAGCTGTTCAACTTCAGCTTCTTTGGCATTATTGGTTGGGGCATAGACTTGGATTACTCTGGTATTGAATGGTTTGCCTTGGAAATGAACAGAGATCATTCTGTTGTTTTTGAGATTGCACCCAAGTAATGTATTTTGGATTCTTTTGTTGATTATGAGTTCTACTCCATTTATTCTAAGGGATTCTTGCCCACAGTAGTAGATATAATGGTTATCTGCATAAAATTTACTCATTCCAGTCCATTTTAGCTTGCTGATTCTTAAAATGTCAATATTCACTCTTGCCATCTCCTGTTTGATCACTTCCAATTTACCTTGATTCGTGGACCTAACATTCTGTGTTCCTATACAATATTGTTACTTACAGCATCTGATTTTACTTTCACCATCAGACAAATCCAGAATTGGTTATTGCTTCCACTTTGGCTCATCTTCTTCCGTCCTTTTGGAGCTATTTCTCCAGTAGCATATTTGGCACCTACCGACCTGGGGAATTCATCTTCCAGTGTCATATCTTTTTGCCTTTTCATACTGTTCATAGGGTTTTTAAGACAAGAATGATGAAGTGAGAATGGGAAACACTTTAAATGCCCTATCCTGTACAATGATCCCTAAACCCATATATAGATATACCATATATATCATGCAACTATTTGTTTTTATTACAGTGTACTAACACTGTATGTCACTGGGTCCTTACATCTTTTCCATTACCTTGATAGTAGAGTACTAAAATCTTAGGTCAGACCCAGAAGGCATAAGTTTGTCTCCAGTTTCCTGCCTTTCATTTTAACACCTGTTGCCCTACTTTCAGCACACTTCCTCTCATCATGTGTCAGAGACCATTACTTTCCTGGAAGGAATTAATATGTTAAGCACTTACTGTTTACCAGGAATGTCACACACATCTTGTAATTCTCAAAACAGTCCCATAAAATGAGATATTAACCCTCATTTTACAATAGGTTGGGCCTGAGGTTCAGACAGGTAAATAATTTAGTAGGAGTCTCAGAGCTGGAACTAGAGAGCCCAGATTTAACCCCATATCTGAATCCAAACTTTACACTCTACTAAACTGTCTCTGAAAAAGAGGCATCAGCCAGCCTCACTCATGAAGACTTTGGGAAATATCCTTCAAGAGAGTTTGGATTTTAGGTAATAATAACAGCTGCCATTAAAAGGAAACATTTTATATGTTCCAAGAACTGTACTAAGTACTTAAGAGTGTTATCTCTTGTGGGAGGGAGATCCAGGAGGGATGGTACAAAGGTAAACCTATGGCTCATTCATATTGATATTTGGCAGAAACAAGCACAATATTGTAAGGCAATTATTCTTCAATTAAAAATAAATAAATTTAAATTTCAAAAACAGTGAAAAAATAATGTTATCCTTAAATCATCATAACAACCCTCTGAGGAAGGTACTAATCTTTACTTTCTTAACATGAGGAAACTGAATTTTAGAGAAATTAAGCAACTTGCCTAGGATGAAGACTTTGTAAATAGCTGTGTCTTAGCTAGAAACTTGACTGTTAATTACTGCTTTTCATTTTAAGACCTTGCTAAGTCGCTTCAGTCATGTCTGACTCTTTGTGACCCTATGGATTGCAGCCTGCCAGGTTCCTCTGTCCATGCGATCTTTCAGGCAAGAACACTTGAGTGGCTTGCCATTTCCTTCTCCTTTAGAGACTTAGGAAGAGGGAAATGATTAACTCAGGTACTGCCAGTTGAATTTGAAGTATGATTGCAAGGCTTAAAAGAAGATATTTTTCAGTGGGAGATAGAATGCATCCGTTTTTAAGGGTATCACTGTCTGAACTATCCCTCCTCTTACTTAGGTGGAGATAAACATTTTAGAAACAGGTTCTCTGTTACAGGCTTCCCAGGTGGCTCAGTGGTAAAAGAATCTGTCTGCCAATACAGAAGATGCTGGTTCAATCCCTGGGTGCAGAAGATCCCCTGGAGGAGGAAATGGCAACCTACTCCAGTATTCTTGCCTTGAGAATCCTAGGGACTGAGGAGCCTGGCAGGCTACAGTCCATGGGATCACAGAGAATCAGGAGTGACTGAGCATACATGCACCTGTTCTCTGTTGCCCACTTGCCCAGTCTCATTCCCTAAATTAACCTCTGTTTCAACAGTGGAACTTCTCTTGATGCCCACGTTATGCAGATATGGTTATCTATTCTTGGCAGCACTTTGTTTTTTCACCTGGAGCAATTTGTGCTAGATAACCATGGAAACTGACCAGTTAGGACTCACTGCTTTTCTGACGATGGTAAGCTGTAAGGGCCTTTGAGGTTGAACACAGAGTTTTGTTTTCTTACGTTTTGTACAAACAGTCTCTATTCATATGGCAGTTCTATTTCCAGGTTTTTAAGAAATCTCCACACTGTTCTCCATAGTGGCTGTACTAGTTTGCATTCCCACCAACAGTGTAAGAGGGTTCCATTTTCTCCACAACCTCTCCAGCATTTATTGCTTGTAGACTTTTGGATAGCAGCCATCCTGACTGGCTTGTAATGGTACCTCATTATGGTTTTGATTTGCATTTCTCTGATAATGAGTGATGTTGAACATCTTTTCATGTGTTTGTTAGCCATCTGTAAACTGGAGCCCATTATACAGAGTGAAGTAAGCCAGAAAGATAAAGAATATGACAGCATACTAACACATATATATGGAATTTATAAAGATGGTAATGGTAACCCTATATGCAAAACAGAAAAAGAGACACAGATGTACAGAACAGAGTTTTGGACTCTGTGGGAGAAGGCGAGGGTGGGATGTTTTGAGAGAACAACATTGAAACATGTCTGTTATCTAGGGTGAAACAGATCACCAGCCCAGGTTGGGTGCATGAGACAAGTGCTCAGGCCTGGTGCACTGGGAAGACCCAGAGGGATCAGGTGGAGAGAGAGGTGGGAGGGGGGATCCGGATGGGGAATACATGTAACTCCATGGCTGATTCATGTCAATGTATGACAGAACCCACTACAATATTGTAAAGTAATTAGCCTCCAACTAATAAAAATAAATGAAAAAAAATATTCATATTGAAAAAAATAAAAAAATAAAAAATAATAATAAAAAAAAACAGTCTCTACTCAGTTAATTCAGTACTAGGACATGGAGGCTGAGGGCTGTAGATACCAGGGCAAATATATCAGGGCTCTCCTGTAAATGAGCTGCTTCTTTTATCCAGTGGGTGATTCAAAGAGAAGTGTTTCTGAATAATTTCAATTCCTTGCAATATTTGCTTTTAATTGAGGAATCATTTTATACTTACTGCCTGGAGCCATGAGCCAGTGTGGACCTATTTCACTGCCCTGGAATGTCTAGAACTTGTGAATCTTCCACTGAAAGCAGCTCACTGGGAGGAGGCAACAGCAAGCCACCCAGGATTCTCCATGTGGTACATATATACAATGGAATGTTATTCAGCCATAAAAAGGAACACATTTGAATCAGTTCTGAAGTGGATGAACATAGAGCCTATTATGCAGAGTTAAGTAAGTCAGAAAGAGAGAAACAAATATTGTATACTAATGCATATATGTGGACTCTAAAAGGATAGTACTGATGAACTTATTTGCAGAGCAGCAATGGAGACACAGATATTGAGAACAGACTTATGGACACAGCTGGTATGGGCAGGAAGGAGAGGATGGGATGTATGGAGAGAATAACATGGAGACATACATTACCATATCTAAATTAGATAGCCAATGGGCATTTGCTGTATGGCTCAAGGAACTCAAACTGGGGCTTGGTAACAACCTGGAGGGGTGGGATGGGGAGGGAAGTGGGAAGGATGTTCAAGTGGGAGCGGACATGGGTAAACCTATGACTTATTAATGTTGATGCTTGGTAGAAACCAACACGGTACTATAAGGCAATTATCCTTCAATTGAAAATAAATAAATTTTTAAAAAATGACAGAATAATCTTGTTTTGTTTCCAAGGCAAGCCATTCAGTATCATGGTAATCCAAGTCTATGCCCTGACCACTAAGGCCAAAGATAAAGTCAAAAGGTTCTATGAGGACATACAAGACCTCTTAGAACTAACACCAAAAAAGATGTCCCTTTCATTATAGGGTGCCTCTCTGGTGGCTCAGACTGTAAAGCTTCTGCCTGCAATTCGGGAGACCCGGGTTTGATCCCTGGGTGGGGATGATCCCCTGGAGAAGGAAAAGGCAACCCACTCTGGTATTCTTGCCTGGAAAATTCCATGGAATGAGGAGTCTGGTAGGCTACAGTCCATGGGGTCGCAACTTCACATTCACTTTTCATCATAAGGGACTGGAATTCAAAAGTAGGAAGTCAAGAGATACCTGGAGTAACAGGCAAGCTTGGCCATGGAGAAGGGATAGGCTACCCACTCCTTCATTCTTGTCTTCTCCTGTGGCTTATCTGGTAAAGAATCCGCCTGTAATGTAGGAGTCTTGCCTGGGCTGGGAAGATCCCCTGGAGAAGGGAAAGGCTACCCACTACAGTATTCTAGCCTGGAGAATTCCATGGACTGTACAGTCCATAGAGTTGCAAAGAGTTGGACACAACTGAGTAATTTTCACCTTCACTTGGGCTTAGAGTACAAAATTAAGCAGGGCAACAGGCTGTTTTGTGAACAGAACACACTGGTCATAGCAAACACCCTCTTTCAACAACACAAGAGAGGACTCTACATACGGACATCAACAGATGGTCAACACCGAAATCAAATTGATTATATTCCTTGCAGCCAAAGATGGAGAAGCTCTATACAGTCAGCAAAAACAAGACCAGGAGCTGACTGTGGCTCAGATCATGAACTCCGTATTGCCAAATTCAGACTGAAATTGAAGAAAGTAGGGAAAACCTCTAGGCAATTCAGGTATGAACTGAATCAAATACCTTATGATTAAGCAGTGGAGGTGATAGATAGATTCATGGGATTAGATCTGACAGACAGAGTACCTGAAGACTATGCACAGAGGTTCAGAATACCGTGCAGGAGGTGGTGACTAAAACCATCTCAAAAAACAAACAAACAAACAAACAAAACAAAGGCAAGTAGCAAAGTAGTTGTTTCTGGAGGCCTTACATACAGCTGAGAAACAAAGTGAAAGAGAAAGGAGAAAGGGAAAGATATATGCAACTGAATGCAATGTTCCAGAGAATAGGAAGGAGAGATACAAAAGCCTTCTTAAGTGAATAATGCAAAGATATAGAGGAAAAAATACAATGGCAAAGACTAGAGATCTATTCAAGAAAATTGGATATATCATGGCAAAATTTCATGCAAGGATGGGCTTAATAAGGGACAGAAGCTGTAAGGACCTAATGGAAGCAAAAGTGATTAAGAAGAGGTGGCAAGAATACGCAGAAAAACAGAACTCTAAAAAAAAAGTTTTAATGACTGGGATGACCACTATGGTGTGATCACTCACCTAGAGCCAGACATCCTGGAATGTGAAATCAAATGGACCTTAGGAAGCACTATTATGAACAAAGTTAGTGGAGGTGATGGAATTCCAGCTGAGCTATTTCAAATCCTAAAAGATGATTCTGTGAAAGTGCTGCACTCAACATGTCATCAAATTTGGAAAACTCAGCAGTGGCCATGGGACTGGAAAATGTCAGTTTTCATCCCAATCCCAAAGAAAGGCAATGCCAAAGAATGTTAAAACTACTGCATAATTGCACCCATTTCACATGCTAGCTACGAGATTGTACGAAGTGATGGGACCTGATGCCACAATCTTAGTTTGTTGATTCTTGCTTTAAGCCAACTTTTTCACTCTCCTCTTTTAGCTTTATCAAAGTTCCTCTTTGCTTTCTGCCATTAGGATGGTATCTTCATGGCAAATAGTTGGGGAAAAAGTGGAAACAATAATAGATTTTATTTTATTTTCTTGGACTTTAAAATCACTGCAGAGTGTGAGGTGGGTGCAGCCATGAAATTAAAAGACGCTTGCTCCTTGGAAGAAAAGCTATTGTAAGGCTAGACAGTGTATTAAAAAGCAGAGACTTCACTTTGCTGACAACAGTCCATATAGTCAAAGCTGTAATTTTTTCATTAGTCATGTATGAATGTAAGAATTGTACCATATCTAAGAAGGCTGAGCACCGAAGAATTGATGTTTTTGAATTGTGGTGCCGGAGAAGTCTCTGGAAAGTCCCTTGGACAGCAAGGAGATCAAATAAGTTAATCCTTAAGGAAATTAATCCTGGATATTCATTAGGAGGACTGATGCTGAAGCTGAAGCTCCAATATTTTGTCCACCTAATGTGAAGAGCCAACTTATTGGAAAAGACCCTTATGCTAGGAAAGACTGAGGGTAAGAGGATAAGGGGGCATCAGAGCATGAGATGGCTGAATGGCATCACCAGTTTGATGGACATGCATTTGAGCAAACTCTGCAAGATAGTGAAATACAGGGAAGCCTAGTGTGCTGCAGTCCATAAAGTGGCAGAGTCCAACAGTATTCAGCAACTGAACAACAGCAAGATTGTTTCAATGTGCAGCCAAGACTCAACATTTGTTCAGAACCTTGAGTGCACATTAGAATCACCTGGAAAGCTTAAAAATTGAATCTAAATTTCCCCAATTTAATGCAATGTTTAAAGAGTCCCACTTAACCAAGGAGGATTGAAAACCCTTATTGTACAAACCATTTTACCACCTCCTTTATCTTTAGAGAGTAAGGCCTGTGGAAATCAGTCTTAATAGGTGCTGGAGACTCTTGGGGAGGGAGATATCAGGTGGCAACAAATAAAAGCTGCATTTAGAATTTTTCCAAGTGTCAGCTTGCCCAATTCAGGTTTATAACCCACCCATCCCTTCTCTAATTCTTGGTGTTTCTTCTCCAATTCTTATATCCTGTTCTCAAAGGCAAGACTCCATTTGTGCTCTTATGAGAGAGACAATGACTGTATGTGGTAATGGTTTAAGTGCAAGTCTTAGAAATCAGACTGGCACGTGCTACCAGGTGATAATGGGCAAATCATTGAAGTTCTTTGCACGACAAAGTCTTTATCTATAAAATGTGAATAATTGTATTACCTACTGTAAAGGTCTTCAAAAGGTTGAGAGGGTAACAGGCAGGAAGGCCAGGGGTTTCCAAATGGAGAAAAGAGGCTGCAGGTGCCAGACATTTTTATCTCTCTTAAGTGGCAGGAAGAAACAAACCAGCGATATGTGTTTCCTTCTCTATACAAATTTAAAAGGAGGTTTCTCTCAACATGCTGTGTGGCCATGACACCTGATCTCACCTGAAGCTAACTACTCTCAAACCTCGAGTTAACCAATACATTTCTTTTTCTTATGGAAATGTTGTTTTAAGCTATGTTAATGTAACCCAGCCTCTATCTTCAAGTTCATTCCACCAAATGGCCTAACTTCCTTACTCAGGTGTTGTTCCCCTAATCTGTGTAAACGAAACTATTTGTTGGTATTCTGCCCTTCTCAATCATTTTTATGGCCAGGGATGAATTATCTGGTGCCATTCTAAATTTTATGACATGCCTTTCTTTTCAGTAAGATTGTGAGTGACTATATAACATACAGCTAAAGACTAGGAGGGGGGTACTCTTTTGCCCCCTTCTGATGCCTATGTCAGAAGCTTTCTCTATCTCCTTTATACTTTAATAAAACTTTATTACACAAAAGCTCTGAGCGATCCAGCCTTGTCTTTGGCCCCGGATTAAATTTGTCTCCTCCGGAGGCCAAGAATCCCGTGTCTAATTGTTCAGCAACAACCTTTCAAGGTCATTGAAAGGACTAATTGAGATGATCCATATAACATGCTTAACACATTGACAAAGACCAAGTGATCAGTAAGTATTATATAGCCTCTGAGCCTCAGTTTCTTTGTCTGTCAACTGAGGGTAAACATACCCACTCTACCTATTTCAGAAGGCTGTTGCTAGGATCAAAATACATTGTAGTTAAAGAGAGCACTTTGTGAGCTGAACCATGTGCTTGAAGTCATTGTGAGTTCTTTCACTTTCCTTAATGTAAAGTCAGAGGTGTTAAAGGAATCCCCCAAATCATTGAATACTGGGGCTAGAAGGGCGTTTAGAAACCACTAGTCCAACATCTTCATTGTTCAGGTGATATAAATGTAAGGCAGAGAAGAAAAAAGACTTGCCCAAATGTTACTGATAGGGCTTAGAGGAAATCCCAGGTATACTGATTCTGGCTCCTAGACTTTTTGCTACATTTTTGCCTAGAATGTTTGCCACAATTGTTTCCCTGCTCTCCCCACCACCTCTAGGGTTCAAGCCTTGCTCTTCATGTCCTGAACCATAAGCATGGAGGAAGAGCTGCAACACACCATTAAACAGCAGGAGTGCTGCTCTTTAGAAACCTTAGAATTAATGTGATAAGTTATGATTCCCCGTTATAGACTGTTTACAGCACAACCTGGGTGAGTTAGGAACTTAAGGGGTCCTTCTGAACTGAGAAGTGAAGGTGTGTGCTAAGTCACTTCAGTCATGTCTGACTTTTTATGACCCCATGGGCTATAACCCGCCAGGTTCCTCTGTCTATGGGATTCTCTAGTCGATAATACTGGAGTGGGTTGCTATGTCCTGCTCCAAGCCAGCACTAAAGTTCAGTTCTGTGTAACAAGAGACCTGGGTTTTAGTTCTGACTCTACCCTGTATGACCGGGGGCTTTTCCCTTTTCTGGGCCCAGTCCTTGAAATGAAACAAACTTACACAGTCCTTCCCATTCTCAAGGGCCTGGACTTTCTTGCTATGCATCCCTATGGAAGATATAGGGCTACAATTCTCAACCCCGGGGCTACACTTGTGGACCACCAGAGACCACCTCTGGTGGAAGCAGCAGCCACCTTGAGGCAAGGGAAAGGCTTCTCCCCCACGCAGAAGATGGTGCTGAGGATTGTGAGGAGCTGGTGTGAGAAGTGAAGGTGACATTTTTAAAATAGTCTCTATTTTGGGACTTCACTCATCTAGAACACTCTGGTCTCAACTTCCTAAACATGCTAAATATAAAACTTGCATACTCAAAACAGGCCATCTCCCCTCTCTTATGAAGTTTACAGATGGGACATGATAGTTGTTTCTGGTCAGGTTAGATGATAGTTTTAAAAATTCACTATTTGAAGTTTAGAGGTGGTTTGAAGGGAGGGTGGTGTGTCAAATCCTAAAGTTAAGGCTGGTCTTATGCCAGATAAGGCAGAGGAATTGGCTGAAAACGCAGGATTATGTGTGGTCACCTAAAAGTCACATTTATGAGAGTTTATCTCCCTGACTTTCAAGGTGTGGTGCCTGGAATCACACAGTTATCTATTATCACTATCCCATTTCATATATGATATTGCATGTGTGAAAGCACCTAGTACCTATGTAAGAATAGTTTGATAATAGCAAAATAGTAATAATAATAATAATAAATTTAGGGTGCAGTCCCAAGATGGTGGAGGAATAGGACAGAGAGACCATTTTCTCCCCCACAAATTTATCAAAAGATCGTTTAAATGATGAGAAACTTCCACAAAACAACTTCTGAACACTGGTGGAGGACACCAGGCACCCAGAAAGGCAGCCCATTCTCTTTGAAAGGAGGTAGGACAAAATATAAAAGACAAAAAGAGACAAAAGAGTTAAGGATGGAGACCCATCCTGGGGAGGGAGTTGTGAAGGAGGAGAAGTTTCCAAACAGCAGAAAACTTTCTCACTGGCAGATCCGTGGGGAATTTTGAAATCTCAGAGGGCAACATAACCAGGAGAAGAAAAGAGAGAGCGAGAGAGAATACACGCCTAACTGCAACTCCCAGCAGAGGAGTAGCCCATATGATTGCGTCTGCCACTAGCAAGTGGGAACTGGCCAGGGAGGCTCGGGTTGCATGTTTAGGGTAAGGACTGGATCTGAATGCCCTGAGGACAATCTGAGAGAGCTAATGTGAGATAGCAACCCAAACTGTGGGGTAGCCAGAGAGAGAAAGGAAAGAGAGAGAAAGAGAGAGAGAGAGAACACTTTCCCATAAAAGGTCCTCTAACCTAACGCACAGCCTGGTCAGCTCACAGAACAAAAGACTGGGCGAACACCAAAGGAGAGCTAGCCAGCTGTGTACAGGCCCCTCCCTGCCCTGTCCCCACCAGAAGCAAAGAGGCAGGAGTGTGACAGCCATAACCAGAAAGCAAGGGGCAATCTCAGCCCCAGAAACTGGCAACTTCCATCAAACTGTGAGCAGGGTCCGTTATTAACTAAGTCTTTCTGGGATCCTGAACAATAGACATCTGCCAAGAGGGTAGCAGCCTGAGATCAGCTCCCCAGAGGAGATACATAGCACACCTGAGACGGTGCTCTCACGGCATACCCAGGAAAGTGAGTGGTTGGGACCAGGGAGGTGATTAAGTCACACTGCCCACCTGGGACAGTGTGCTTGCCACGCACATGGTCGCCTGGCTGCTTGGGACTGGGAAGGACACAAAACATATGCCCAACTGACTCTGCCCTTGTGAAGTACCCGAGAACCTGAACCTGAGCAGCTTAGACCTGGGAAGTGCATGAAACACAAGGCCTGCTTTGAACAGTACCCCTGCAGGGCAACCTGGAGTCTGAGTGTGTAGACCTGGAAAGCACACACTGCCATGAGCTGGGGGCAAACCCAGTGTGGTCAGTACATGTGAGGACTCTTCACACATGCCAATGATATTTCTTTGCATTGTTCCTCCCTTCCCATTACACGACTGAACAAGTGAGCCTAAATAAGTGACCACCTTCACCCCCTTGTGTCAGGGCAGAAATTAGACACTGAAGAGACTTGCAAACAGAAAAGGACAAAATAAACATAGAAGAGGGAACTGCTCTGGAAGTGACAGGTGCGACACATTAAAACCCTCTAGTTAGCATTGATCTAGCTTTGGAAGGAGCCTATAGACCTTGAGAAGAAGTATAAGCGGGAACAAGGAACTTCCTGAAGTTGAATTGACCCCACACTGCCCACAACAGCTCCAGAGAAATTCCTAGATATATTTTTACCATTATAATTTTTAAAGTTTTTAAAAATTTTAGTTTTTCATTACTCCTTTAATTTTCATTTTCATAATCTACTATTACATTGCAAAAAAGACTCTATTTTTAAAGCAAATTTCACATATATACTTTTTATACATTTTGTGATTTGTTTTTTATTTTTAATATTGTATTTTTGAGAGTCTAGCCATGACTCTAGATTTTTAATCTTTGCTTATTGGTATCTGTTTTCAATTTTGTACCTTTAAGAATCTAATCATCAGTATCCATTTTCATTTAGGCGTGTGATTACTGGCTTGACTGCTCTTTCCCCTTTTAACTCTCCCTCCCACTAGTCCAGGTCACGTCTATCTCTGCCCTCCCCTTCTCTTCTCTACTTAACTCTGTGAATCTCTCTGGGTGTTCCAGACTGTGGAGAGCACATAGGGAAGTGATTACTGACTAGGTTGCCCTCTCCCCCTTTGACTCTCTCTCTTCACCTCCTGGTCACCTTTATCTCCCTCCTCCCTCTGCTCTTCTCCATGTAATTCTGTGAACTTCTCTGGTTGTCCCTCACTGTGGAGAATCTTTTCACCATTAACCTAGATGTTTTATCATCTGTGTTGTATGGATGGAGAAGTCTTGAGACTACTGTAAGGACAAGACTGAATGCCAGAGACAGAAGGCTTTAATCCAAAACTCGAGAACACCAGAAAATTCCTGACTCCAGGGAACATTAATTTAAAAGAGTTCATCAAAAACCTCCATGCCTACACTGAAACCAAGTTCCACCAGAGAGCCAACAAGTTCCAGAACAGGACATACCACACTAATTCTCCAGCAATGAAGGAACAGAATTGAGCATTAAAATACAAACTGCCCAAAGTCGTGCCAAACCTATAGACACCCCCAAATTCACTACTGGACACTTCATTGCACTCCAGAGAAAAGAGATCCAGCTCCACCCACCAGAACACAGATGCAAATTTCCCTAACCAGGGAACCTTGACAAGACACTAGTCCAACCCCCCACACAGGGAGCAACCTCCACAATAAATAAGAACCACAAACTTCTGGCCTACAGAAACACCACCCCAAACAAAGCAATCTAAACAAAATGATAAAGCAGATAAATATTCTGCAGGTAGAGGAGCATGATAAAAACCCACCAAACCAAACAAAAGAGGAGGAGATGGTGAGTCAACTTGAAAAACAATTCAGAATAATGATAGTAAAAATGATCCAAAGTATTGAAAACAAAATGGAGTTACAGATAAATAGACTAGAAACAAAGATTGAGAAGATGCAAAAAATGTTTAACAAGGACATAGAAGAAATAAAAAACATCAATTAATAATGAATAATTCAATAACTGAGATCTAAAGCACTCTGGAGGGAACCAACAGTAGAATGACTGAGGCAGAAGAGAGGATAAGTGAGGTGGAAGATAGAATGATGGAAATAAATGAAGCAGAGAGGAAAAAAGAAAAAAAAAAAAGAATTAAAAGAAATTAGGACAACCTCAGAGGTCTCTCGGACAGTGTTAAATGCCCCAACATTCAAATCATAGGAGTCCCAGAAGAAGACAACAAGAAAGGGCATGAGAAAATATGTGAGGAAATAATAGTTGAAAACTTACCTAAAATGGGGAAGGAAATAGCCACCCAAATCCAAGAAATCTAGAGAGTCCAAAACAGGATAAACCCAAGGTGAAACACCCAAAGACACATGTTAATCAAGATAACGAGATCAAACACAAAGAGAAAATATTAAAAGCAGCAAGGGAAAAGCAACAAATAACACATAGGGGGATTCCAATAAGGATAACAGCTGAGCACTCAATAGAAACACTTCAGACAAAAAAGGAATGGTGGGACATACTTAGAAAGTGATGGACGAGAAAAACCTACAACCCAGATTACTGTACCCAGCAATGATCTCATTTAAATATGAAAGAGAAACCAAAAGGTTTACAGACAAGCAAAAGCAGAGACAATTCAGCACCACCAAACCAGCTCTTCAATAAATTCCAAAGGATATTCTCTAGACAGGAAACACAGAAAAGGTTTATAAAGTTGAACCCAAAAGAACAAAGTAAATGGCAATGGAATCATACTTATCAATAATTACCTTAAATGTGAATGGGTTGAATACCCCAACCAAAAGGCAAAGACTGGCAGAATGGATACAAAAATAAGACCCCTACATATGCTGTCTACAAGAGACCCACCACAAAACAAGGGACACATACAGACTGAAAGTGAAAAGCTGGGAAAAGTTACTTCATGCAAATGGAGACCAACAGAAAGCAGTACTAGCAATACTCATATCAGATAAAGTAGACTTTGAAATAAAGGCTGTGAAAAGAGACAAAGAAGGACATTACATAATGATCAAAGGATAAATCCAAGAAGAAGATATAACAATTATAAATATATATGCACCCAACATAGGAGCACTGCAATATGTAAGGCAAATGCTAACATGTTTGAAAGGGGAAATTAACAGTAACACAATAATAGTGGGAGACTTTAATACCCCCCTCATACATATGGATAGATCAGCCAAACAGAAAGTT
The DNA here is from genome assembly GCF_023699985.2 of Odocoileus virginianus. Taxonomy (NCBI): domain Eukaryota; kingdom Metazoa; phylum Chordata; class Mammalia; order Artiodactyla; family Cervidae; genus Odocoileus; species Odocoileus virginianus. The sequence continues at coordinate 33,469,074 of NC_069708.1, read as the reverse complement.
AGCAAGGAAACACAAATTTTAAATGATACAATGGACCTGTTAGACCTATTATTGTCTATAGGACATTTCACCACAAAACAATTAATTTTAATTTTTTCTCATGTGCACACAGAGCATGCTCCAGGATAGACCACATTTTGGGTCATAAATGTAGCCTTGGTAAACTCATAAAAATTGAAATAATTTCAAACCTCTTTTCTTATCACAATGCAGTAAGATTAGATGTCAACCACAGGAAAAAAAAAAAAGCAAACTGTGAATAATGCAAACACACAGAGGCTAAACAACACGCTTCTGAATAACCAACAAATCACAGAAGAAATAAAAAAATAAATAAATTAAAATATACATAGAAACAAATGAAAATGAAAACACGACAACCCAAAACATATGGGGTTCAGTAAAAGCAGTGCTAAGGGGAAGGCTCATAGCAATACAAGCTTACCTCAAGAAACAAGAGAAAAATCAAATAAATAACCTAATTTTACACCCAAAGCAATGGGCTTCCTTGGTGGCTCAGAAGGTAAAGCGTCTCCCAACAATGTGGGAGACATAGGTTCGATTCCTGGGTCGGGAAGATACTCCAGAGGAGGAAATAGCAACCCACTCCAGTACTCTTGCTGGGAAAATCCCATGGATGGAGGAGCCTGGTGGGCTACAGTCCATGGGGTCGCAGAGTCGGACATGACTGAGCAACTGAAATTTCACACCTAAAGCAACTGGAAAAAGAAGAAATGAAGAACCCCAGGGCTAGTAGAAAGAAATGAATCCTAAAAATTAGGGCAGAAATAAATGCAAAAGAAACAAAGGAGACCATAGCAAAAATTAATAAATCTACATGCTGGTTCTTTGAAGGGATAAATAAAATAAACAAAACATTAGTCAGACTCATCATGGAAAAAAGGAAGAAAAATCAAATAAAAAAAATTAGAAATGAAAATGGAGAAATCACAACAGACAACACAGAAATACAAAGGATCATAAAAGATTACTATCAGCAACTATAGGCCAATTAAATGGACAACTTGGAAGAAATGGACAAATTCTTAGCAAAGTATAACCTTCCAAAACTGAGCTGCAGGCCAATATCACTGATAAACATAGATGAAAATTTCTCAGTCAAATTCTAGCAAACAGAATCCAACAACATATTAAAAAGATCATACATCATGACCATGTGGGCTTTATCCCTGGGATGCAAGAATTCATCAATATTCACAAATCTATGAATATGATACACCATATTAACAAATTGAAAGACAAAAACCACATGATTATCTCAAAAGACGCACAGAAAGCCTTTGTTAAAATTCAACATCCGTTTATGATAAAAATCCTCCAGAAAGCAGGCATAAAAGGAACAAACCTCAACACAATAAAAAACATATATCAGTACACCATGCCCAAGCACTTGATGGAGGTGGGAGGGGGGACCGGGATGGGGAATACATGTAAATCCATGGCTAATTCATTTCAATGTATGACAAAAACCACTGCAATGATGTAAAGTAATTAGTCTCCAACTAATAAAAATAAATGGAAAAAAATTTACAATAGAAAAAAACTAAATAAATGGAAAAAAAAGAAAAAAAACAGAAAAAAAAATATCATAAATCCACAGCAAAAATTATCCTCAATGGAGAAAAATTGAAAGCATTTCTCCTAAAGTCAGGAACAAGACAAGGGTGCCCATTCTCACCACTACTATTCAACATAGTTTTGGAAATTTTGGCCACAGCAAACAGAGAAGAAAAATAAATAAAAGGAATTCAGATTGGAAAAGAAGAAGCAAAACTCTCACTGTTTGCAGATGATGTGATCCTCTACATAGCAAACCCAAAAGACACCACCAGAAAATTACTAGAGTTAATCAATTAATATAGTAAAGTTGAAGGATATAAAATTAAAACACAGAAATCCCTTGCATTCCTATAAACTAACAGTGAGAAAACAGAAAGAGAAATTAAGGAAATAATTCCTTTCACCATTGCGATGAAAAAAAAAAAAAAAAAAAAAACCTTAGGAATATATCTACCTAAAGAAACAAAAGACTTATATATATATATAGAAAAGTATAAAACACTGATGAAAGAAATCAAAGAGGACACAAATACATGGAGAAATATACCATGTTCATGGATTGGAAGACTCAATATAGCGAAAATGAGTATAAAATCTGAAGCAATCTATAGATTCAATGCAATCCCTATCAAGCTACCAATGGTATTTTTCACAGAAATAGAACAAATAATTTCTCAATTTGTATGGAAATACAAAAAATCTTGAGTAGCCAAAGCAATCTTGAGAAAGAAGAATGAAACTGGAGGAATCAACCTGCCTGACTTCAGACTATACTACAAAGCTACAGTCATCAAGACAGTATGGTACTGGCACAAAGACAGAAATATACATCAACAAAACAAAATAGAAAGCCCAGAGATAAATCCACACACCTAAGGATACCTTATCTTTGACAAAGGAGGCAAGAATATACAATAGAGAAAAGACAATCTCTTCAACAAATCGTGGTGGGAAAACTGATCAACCAACTGTAAAAGAATGAAACTAGAACACTTTCTAACACCATACACAAAAATAAACTCAAAATGGATTAAAGATCTAAACATAAGACAAGAAACGATAAAACTCCTATGGTAAATCATGGACAAAAACAATCTCTGACATAAATCACAGCAGGATCCTCTATGACCCACCTCCCAGAGTAATGGAAATAAAAGCAAAAATAAACAAATGGGACCTAATTAAATATTGTAAAGTAATTAGCCTTCAACTAATATAAATAAATGAAAAAAATAAATATTTTGCACAATGAAGGAAACTAGAAGCAAGGTGAAAAGACAGCCTTCAGAATGGGAGAAAATAATAATAATGAAACAACTGACAAAGAAGTAATCACATAAATATACAAGTGTTTCATGCCACTCAATACCAGAAAAATAAACGACCCGATCAAAAAATGGGCCAAAGAACTAAACAGATATTTCTCCAAAGAAGACATACAGATGGCTAACAAACTCATGAAAAGATGTTCAACACCACTCATTATCAGATAAATGCAAAGCAAAACCACAATGAGGTACCATCTCATGCTGGTCAGAATGGCTGCTATCCAGAAAGTCCAGAAGCAATAAATGCTGGAGAGGGTGTGGAGAAAAGGGAACCCTCTTACACTGTTGGTGGGAATGCAAACTACTTCAGCCCCTATGGAAAACAGTGTGGATTTCTTACAAAACTGGAAATAGAACTGCCATATGACCCAGCAATCCCACTGTTGGGCATACACACTGCTGAAACCAGAATTGAAAGAGACATGTGTACCCCAATGTTCATTGCAGCATTGTTTATAATAGCTAGGACATGGAAGCAACCCCAATGTCTATTGGCACATGAATGGATAAGAAAGTTGTAGTACATATACACAATGGAATATTACTCAGCTATTAAGAAGAATGAATTTGAATCAGTTCTAGTGAGGTGGATGAAATTGGAGCTTATTATACAGAGAGAAGTAAGTCAGAAAGAGAAACACCAATACTGTATATTAACACATGTATATGGAATTTAGAAAGATGGTAATGATGACATTATATGTGAGACAGCGAAAGAGACACAGATGTATAAAGAACAGCTTTTTGGACTCTGTGGGAGAAGGTGAGGGTGAGATGATTTGAGAGAATAACATTGAAACATTTATATTACCATATGTGAAATAGATCGCCAGTCCAGGTTTGATGCATGAAACAGGGCACTCAAAGCCAGTGCACTGGGACAGCCCTGAGTGACGGGATGGGGAGAGAGGTGGGAGGGGTGTTCAAGATGTGGACACATATACAGGCATGGCTGATTCTTGTCAAGGTATGGCAAAACCCACTACAGTATTGTAAAGTATTTAGCCTCCAATTAAAATTAAAATAAATAAATTAATTAAAAATTTTTATTCAAAAAATCTAATTCCCACACTATTTCCCTGACACATTCACTAAAAAATTTAAGTAAATAATGAGTTAATTAAAAATCAATCTATATAAATATTTCCTTTAAAAGTCATCATGAGAAATCTTAATTTGCCCTCTAACAGTGTTACACATTAGTTCCAGTCTGTTAGAAAGGACTGAGATGAATTGCTAACCTGGAAGTTGATAAAATCTGTGACTATTATACTAGATTTTCTTTCAAGGAATTTAACACGTAGTCACTTTGGACATCCCAAAAGGCTTGGTCTCTCATCTTTTGCAAGCATACTCAATTTCTATGGTGAAATTTTAATGTCCTACCAGATTTCTATTGATTTGGGCAGCAGGTGCTTAGATTTTATTAAGACCAAAAGAAAGACTAAATTATTCAATAGGCAAGAAGGGGACGTGAAATGCCACTGGAAATCCCATTTCAAAGTTATAGCATGTCCATGCATGTTCATTTATAGCCCCTTGTTCATATTTGTGCCCGATAATTTTTCAGAGTTTGATTTTTTTTTTTTAAGAAAAGCTGTTCTAAATATGTTTGTTTCAAAAGACAACCACTTGTCAGGAATAGATAACTATATATTCATACTTTGATAGGATGGAATCAATGGTATGCTGAAGCTGGCTGGGATGGGTTCATGAGAGCTTATTAAATTTTTAGGAAATTAGTTTGAAATTAGTCATGATGGGAAAACATATACCAAGACAAATCAGGACGTTTTCATTTTATTTGTCTTCAGAGAGTTCGTTGTTAAAATTTTATTTGCTTCTACTATTGCATTGAATCAAAATGGCCACTTTTTTTTTACTGACTTGTACAAACACACCTAGTGAAAATAGCAACTTTTCTGTTTCCTCTCACAACAAAACTTGTATGATATTAACAACTTACACACTTTTCAGCCATTATTTCTTCAAAGACTTTTCTGCTTCCACTTCCTGATATTCTTTTCGCTTTTTCAAATTCTATTTTCTGTTTGTGTTTCATTTAGAACAGTTTATATTGCAGTGTCTTCAAATCCACTTTTTCTTCTGAAATGTGTAATTTTGTAATTTGCTACTAATCACAGCCAGTGAATTTTAAAACTCAAGAATTGTAATTTCCATCTTTAGAAGCTTAACTTGGATATTTTTTTTATATCATTCATGTCTCCACTTTTTAAACATATGAAATGTAGTTGCAATAACTATGTTAATACCTTTTTTGATAATTCTAGTATCTGTGTCAGTTCTGAATCATTTTTGATTGATTAATATTTATCATATATGACATGCATTTTCTTGCTTTTGTCATTCCTCATAGTTTCTGATTGGATATCAAATATGAATTTTACCTATTAGAATGTTGGATATCTTTGTAATCTTATAAATATTCTTGAGCCTTACTCTAGGCTACCATTAAGTTACTTGAAAAGAGTTTATCATTCCAGGTCTTCACTGTAAAATTTGTTAGGCAAGACAAGAACAGCATTTCATCTAGCATAGACTCAATACTCATTATTTGTCAACGCTGAGGCAAATGCCTTCTGAGTACTTACTTGCCTATAAATCATATGTTTGCTAATATCACTGGCAGTAATAGGCACTAATTCTAGCCCTTTGTGAGTACTCTTCTTTCTAATCCTATTAGATAGTTATTTCTCCAGTAGTTTACTTACATTCATTCACTGATGTGTACTCTGCTAAACACCCTCTGCAAGTCTCCAGAGTCCTTTCTTTGTAGCTCTTTCCCCTCTGGCACTTTGTTTTGTGAACTATAGCCAACTTGATTTTGATCTCCCTGGACTTTGAACTCCATTTCCTCAACACAGGGAGTTTTCTTTGCCTGTGTTCCCTCCCCTTGTTCTATGGCCTGGTGGTGGTGGTGGTTTAGTCGCTTAGTTGTGTCTGACTCTTTCCAACACCATGGACTCTAGCTCACCAGGCTCTTTGGTCCATGAGATTTTTCCAGGCAAGAATGCTGTAGTGGGTTGCCAATTCCTTCTCCAAGGGATCTTTTTGACCCAGAGATTAAACCCATGTCTCCTGTTTGGCAGGCCAATTCTTTACCACTGATCAACCTGGGAAGTTGTGGCCTGGAAACTCTCTCAAATAATAACCTAGGGGCAACTTGTTAACTTGTGTTCACTTAACGTGTTTTTCACATCTCAGAATTCACTGTCCTTTGTTGCCTGATGTACAGTATCTTAAAAGTTGTATTTTTTATAGTTTGTCTATCTTTCTTGGGTCTTTCAAGCAGGAGAGTAAACCTGGTCCCTGTTATTGTATTTTGACTAGAATTGGAAGCTGAGGGAATCCAATGTGATCTGATATCCAAGATAGATTCTTTAAGATATTTCCCTTTATAGTTATGCAGTATGTTGTTTTTAGTGTGTATATGGACTTGAAGGCCACATAGAATGAGACTGATTGGAGGAGACCAAGGATATTTGCTATGAGGCCTTCCACATTTATAAGAGAGGGTGTAGTTTACATGTCAGTATCATTTTTATTTTTTTATTATCCAGTTATTCTTTTTATAGTAACACATACTGATTTTTATCCGAGGAAACATCTCTTTCTTACTCTCAGTGTGTGTGAGTCCAGTATGGCTGACATCACTCTGTAGCAAGTAGGGTTGTCACATGACCCAGATCTGGCTAGTCAGAATCACTGCCCTATAAACTATAGATATTTGGTTTAAGAAAGGAGTATGACAGGGCTGTCTGCTGTCACCCTGCTTGTTTAACCAATATGCTGAGCACATATGAGAAATGCTGGGCTGGATGAGTTACAAGCTGGAATCATGATAGGCAGGAGAAACATCAACAACCTTAGATATGTGAATGATACCACTCTACTGGCAGAAAGCAAAGAGAAACTAAAGAGCCTCTTGATGAGGGTAAAGGAGGAGAATGAACGAGCTGGCTTTTAAGACTAAATATTACCAAAAAAAAAATAAAAAGATCATTGCATCTGGCCCCATTACTGCAGGGCAAATCAAAGGGGAGAAGCTGGAAGTAGTGACAGATCTCTTCTTCTTAGGCTCTAAAATCACTGCAGATAGTGACTACAGCCATGAAGTCAGAAGACGATTGCTTCTTGACAGGAAAGCGATGACAAACCTAGACAGTGTGTTTGAAAAGTGAAGACATTACTCTGCCAACAAAGGTCCATATAGTCAAGGCTATGGTCTTCCCAGTGGTCATCTACAATTGTGAGGGCTGAACTGTAAAGAAGGCAGAACACTAAAAAACTGATGTCTTTGAACCGTGGTGCTGGAGAAGACTGCTGAAAGTCCCTTGGACAGCAAGGAGATCAAACCAGTTAACCTTAAGGGAGATCAACCCTGAATATTCACTGGAAGGAGTGATGCTGAATCTGAAGCGCCAGTATTTTGGTCATCTGATGAGAACAGATAACCCACAGAAAAAGACCCTGATGCTAGAAAAGATTGAGGACAGAAGGAGAAGAGGGCATCAGAGGATGAGATGGCTGGATAGCATCACCGATGCAATGAATATGAACTTGGGAAAACTCTGGGAGATGGTGAGGAACAGAGAGGCCTGGCATGTTGCAGTCCATGGGATGACAAAGAGTCAGACATGACTGAATGGCTGAACAACAACCACAAAGTTCCGTATAGTCAAAGCTATAATTTTTCCAGTAGTCATATATGGATGTGAGAGTTGCACCATAAAGAAGGCTGAGCGATGAAGAATTGATACTTTTGAAGTGTGGTGCTGGAGAAAACTCTTGAGAGTTCCTTGGAGTGCAAGGCAATCAAACCAGTCAATCTTAAAGGAAATCAACCTTGAATATTCATTGGAAGAACTGATGCTGAAGCTCCAATACTTTGGCCACCTGACGTGAAGGGATGACTCATTGGAAAATACCCTGATGCTGGGAAAGATTGAAGGCAGGAGGAGAAGGGGACAACAGAGAATGAGGTGGTTGGATGGCATCACTGACTCAATGGACATGAGTTTGAGCAAGCTCTGGGAATTAGTGATGGACAGGGAATCCTGGTGTGCTGCATTCCCTGTGTCACAGTTGGACACCACTGAGTGACTGAACTGAACTGATACTGCAGTTGTGACTTTGAGGAGGCTGAGAAGCTGAGAGAGATTTGTGAAGAAAATGGACCTTGCAGAATGAGAGATGGATGAAAATGAGAGTATTTCAAGTAGCAAGGGAGCTAGAGAAAAAGGACAGAATAAGTTTGAGACTGTTTGGCTCTCCAGGAGAGAACTAGGAAAAAATGAGCTAATCTGCTTGGTGCTCTTGAAATTCCTAATGACATCTACTCCAGACGCTCCTTGACTGTTGAATTTTCTGTTCATTTTCCATCATAGTCACTTCCCAGGAGCTTTGTTTCATGATCATTTTATCCTGTCTTTGTTTTTGTTTTTGTTTTTGGCTATCATCCAGCTTGAGGCATAGGAAAGACTGAGAGTGAGGCAAGGCCCACACCACTGATTGGTGAAGAAGATAACACAGAAAACATGGCACATTTTACTAACTTCTTTACACGCCTCATACTCTAGATTCTACTTGGCATTCTCCAATATATTTTTATCATATTTCTGATAACTGTCACATTAACATTTACTTTAAAGAATCTGTTTCTAAAAAATGCAAAGTTATTTAATTAGGAAGCACTCTCATAGTTCTTTCAATATCAGCACTGATCATTTGAGAAATATTAGCTTATTTAATTTTCATAATGACCTTATGAAATAAAAATATGTTATCATTCCCATTTTGTGGACAAGAAAACTGAGACACAGTGACAGTAAAGGCTCAACATTAAACAGCTACAGTGTAGAGCTGGAAGTTGTACCAGCTTGGCTTCACAATCCACATATTTAACCACTCAATTGCAGAAGGTAATAGAGATGATGACTCCTATAAAGACACATGCATCCAGACTATAATTTTATTCCTCTGCTTTGGCTTACAGGTATTCCTAGAGATCTCCCTGAGACCCTCACAGGATGACTAGGCTCTAGGTAAGTGTTTGGTTGGTAGTCCCTCACCAACATAATTCCATTTCTCCTAGCCTTTAGGGTAGAATCCAGATACTATTGACCCTTGAAGACTTTGGGTATTTTAGGAGACATAATTAGTGTGTAGATAGTCTTCCCACCCATTTTCCCCTCTAGTCAGTTACATTTATAACATGTCTGAGGCAGCCCCTTTTGGCACTAATCAGTGCATTTTGCAAACACAATGGAGTATCTGCCAGCATCATTTGGGGTCCTACCCTAGCTAAGGAGATGATTTCATTTGTGCATCTCCTTAAACATTGGATAAAAACATGGAAGTATTTTAAAAGGCAATGGTGTACTTTAGAGTTGAAGCATTCAGTCTTTGTTGCTGATCCAAGAAGGAATCTTCATTCTTCCTTTTTTTCATATTATATTAAATTGTTTTGTTTCAGTGAATTCTTAATACCAATGTGGTTAACTTTAAAATTAGTTTTCAAAGTCTAGAGTGCTAACCACATGACGGTAAGTTTGATGATATGTGATTCTATCTACAATTATTTTTTTAAATAAATAAAATTCAGTAAAAATAAGTAAATAAAATTAATATTTCAGCAGTAATGACTTTATCTGATATTTTTACTTCACCAGCAGTTGCCCCTTTCCTTGCTATAGAATCTCACTTTAGCTTATGGGGAAGGGAAAGGAAGAGAGAACAAAAGGGAAAGAGAAACAGATGTCCAATGTATACTATGAAGAGCATTTTAAATGAGGGTAAACTGAGAAAAACTGAAGCTTCTCAGATTCACACAATCCTTACAATAATATTACCTTCTCCTCTGACCTAATGATGCTCTTCCTTCCTTCTAATAGATTCATTTAAAAAGTAACTTTTTCTATAATTAGCAATATTTGAATATGGACTGTACATAGGCTACTAAAATTGCATCAGTGTTACCTGTCATGAATTTGATAACAGTACTATTTTATATAAGATATTTTATTTATTCTTCAGAAATACACATTGAAATAGTTAGGGTGAAGTGTGAAGTGTCATCATTTTTGCAAATTACTCTCAAATGTTGCAATAAAAAAAAGAGAGATAAGTGAATAAAAAAATTACATTTTATCTGAAAAAAAAAATAAGGCTGTCTTCTATTTCCAACTGAAGCAGTTGGCTATACAAACAGCTCACGTTTCCTTGCCTCGGGGCCATACAGCTGGAAACTGACAACACTGGGACAAAAACCTATGTATGACTTCTGCTTCTAATTCTATTGTTTAAAGGTGGGTATGAAGGCATCTAATCTTAAGAAATTTCTTTGACTTGTGACCTATGGAAAACAAATTCTAATCTAATTTGGGTAAAAATCTAATCAAGGTAAAATGCTGCTGGTATCTTTTTCTTTAAACTCAAATTTTGTTGACAAATTAATTCAGGCGAAGCCTTTGCTAAAAATCTTAAGTCAATGAAGCAAATACAGTTTTTTCTTGAAGCTAATTCACAATATATCTTCCTACTCTCTAGTATAAGTGTGATACCAGAAGTTTCTAGACACAAACTGTCAAACTATGGTGTGTCTACTTCAGGGAACTCATTAAGTCACAACTTATTTGTTTAATCTTTGTTTTCTCTTTTCATTTTAAAAGATGTTATTACATTCACCCTCATGTAGAAGGCACAGGCTGTTGTTTGAACAAAATCTAATAAGTTAGCATAAAGAATTTCAGAGAGGGATAGACAGAGTAAAATATTTAATTTGAGAATGTATTCCAAATATTATTTTAAAACCCAGGTGGAACATTATAAATGTATTGACCACCTTTGTTCTCTATAGAGAACCATGTGAATTAGGAAAAGCTACAGATTTATGAAATGTTTTGGCTGCAAACAGGATACGTGAAATATGTTGACCAATACTCAGACACACACTGTTTAGCTCACAATTTAGTAATAATATGGTGTTCATTAAATTGTTTTCAGAGTTTGCTTTTGCTTTTAATAGAGAACTCAATCTTTACCCCTTTGATAATATTAATGTATGACTCTCAGATGTGTAAATTGGACCATTTTCCATTAGGCTGATAAAAAAGGAAATTGAGGGAAAGAGAAGGAGAAAAAGAAAAAAAAAAACAAAACTTTGAAGAGCTCTTCCATTATTCTTGGGCCTCCCTGGGTAGCCAAGAACTAGATGGTCCAGAAACTTCAAAACCACTGGTAATAATATTGAACATTGAAAACTGTCACACTTATGGTGTATTAACTGAATTCCCTTTGACAATGAACAGCAAACTTGGTAGGTGACCTCCTAAATGGAACTGAAGAATGGGCTCCTACAAATCAATTATCATCTCAGCGTTGATGAATGGGAAGACTTCTTGCAAGTCTGTGAAGAGAGTCATCAGGATAGACTGATACAAATGAAGCTGGAGGGACTACTCAGAACTCCTAGGGTTATTGGCCTCTGCTACTCCATATGAAAGCCAAACAAGAGAAAAATAGGAGCTGAAAGAATCAGACAGTAAATCATAGACCTGTGTTATTCAGCACTGCTATTATAAGCTCCCAAATATTTGATTAATATTAAGTAGTAGATTAAAGTGAGACACAGTAAACAGACAGTCATGAAACCCATCTGGCATGGACTTGTGAAGGCCTGCATCTACTTGCTTTAATTCCCTTGATGCATTACTAGTGAGGAAAATAAAATGTTAGTATAGCATGAGCCCCTTCTACCCCTTCCTTTGGATAATTGATCATTTGGAAATTATCTCTATTTGGCTATCTATTTCCTATGTTAACTATTATCAAAAAACTTTTTTAAAAAGAAAAGGAGATCCATTCTTCTTTCTCAAGATTACTTTGGCTATGTGAGGTTTTTTGTATATCCATACAAGTTGTGAAATTATTTGTTCTAGTTCTGTGAAAAATACCATTGGTAGCTTAATAGGGATTGCAATGAATCTATAGATTGCTTTGGGTAGTATAGCCATTTTGACAATATTGATTCTTCCAATCCATGAACACGGTATGTTTCTCCATATGTTTGTGTCCTCTTTGATTTCTTTCATCAGTGTTTTATAGTTTTCTATATATAGGTCTTTTGTTTCTTTAGGTAGATATGCTCCTAAGTATTTTATTCTTTCTGTTGCAATGGTAAATGGTATTGTTTCCTTAATTTCTCTTTCTGTTTTCTCATTGTTAGTGTATAGGAATGCAAGGGATTTCTGTGTGTTAATTTTATATCCTGCAACTTTACTATATTTGTGGATTAGCTCTAGTAATTTCCTGGTAGAGTCTTTAGGGTTTTATATGTAGAGGATCATGTCGTCTGCAAACAGCGAGAGTTTCACTTCTTTTCCTATCTGGATTCCTTTTACTTCTTTTTCTGCTCTGATTGCTATGGACAAAACTTCCAAAACTATGTTGAATAGTAGTGGTGAGAGTGGGCACCCTTGTCTTGTTCCTGATTTCAGGGGAAATGCTTTCAATTTTTCACCATTGAGGGTAATGCTTGCTGTGGGTTTGTCATGGAGGAATCAACCTGCCTGACTTCAGACTATATTACAAAGCCACAGTCATCAAGACAGTATGGTACTGGCACAAAGACAGAAATATAGATCAATGGAACAGAATAGAAAGCCCAGAGATAAATCCACGAATCTATGGACAACTTATCTTCGACAAAGGAGGCAAGGATATACAATGGAAAAAGACAACCTCTATAACAAGTGGTGCTGGGAAAACTGGGCAACCGCTTGTAAAAGAATGAAACTAGAACACTTTCTAACACCATACACAAAAATAAATTCAAAATGGATTAAAGATCTAAATGTAAGACCAGAAACTATAAAACTCCTAGAGGAGAACATAGGCAAAACACTCTCCGACATAAATCACAGCAGGATCCTCTATGACCCACCTCCCAGAATATTGGAAATAAAAACAAAAATAAACAAATGGGACCTAATGAAATGTAAAAGCTTTTGCACAACAAAGGAAACTATAAGCAAGGTGAAAAGACAGCCCTCAGATTGGGAGAAAATAATAGCAAACGAAGCAACAGACAAAATATTAATCTCAAAAATATATAAACAATGCCTGCAGCTCAATTTCAGAAAAATAAATGACCCAAACAAAAAATGGGCCAAAGAACTAAACAGGCATTTCTCCAAAGAAGACATGCAGATGGCTAAAAAACACATGAAAAGATGCTCAACATCACTCATTATCAGAGAAATGCAAATGAAGACCACAATGAGGTACCATTACATGCCAGTCAGGATGGCTGCTATCCATAAGTCTGCAAGCAATAAATGCTGGAGAGGGTGTGGAGAAAAGGGAACCCTCTTACACTGTTGGTGGGAATGCAAACTAGTACAGCCACTATGGAGAACAGTGTGGGGATTCCTTAAAAAACTGGAAATAGAACTGCCATATGACCAAGCAATCCCACTTCTGGGCATACACACTGAGGAAACCAGATCTGAAAGAGACATGTGCACCCCAATGTTCATCGCAGCACTGTTTATAATAGCCAGGACATGGAAGCAACCTAGATGCTCATCAGCAGACGAATGGATAAGGAAGCTGTGGTACATATACACCATGGAATATTACTCAGCCATTAAAAAGAATTCATTTGAATCAGTTCTAATGAGATGGATGAAACTGGAGCCCATTATACAGAGTGAAGTAAGCCAGAAAGATAAAGAACATTACAGCATACTAACACATATATATGGAATTTAGAAATATGGTAATTATAATCTTATATGCAAAACAGAAAAAGAGACACAGATGTACAGAACAGACTTTTGGACTCTGTGGGAGAAGGTGAGAGTGGGATGTTTCGAGAGAACAGCATTGAAACATGTATATGATCTGGTGAAACAGATCACCAACCTAGGTTGGATGCATGAGACAAATGCTCGGGCCTGGTGCACTGGGAAGACCCAGAGGGATCGGGTAGAGAGGGAGGTGGGAGGGGGGATCAGGGTGGGGAATACATGTAACTCCATGGCTGATTCATATCAATGTATGACACAACCCACTACAATATCGTAAGGTAATTAGCCTCCAACTAATAAAAATAAATGAAAAAAAAAAAAAATAAAATGTAATGAAACACTTGAAAAATAAATAAAAGAAAAATTCTTATTTATATAAAAATAAAAAGAAAGGAAGAAAAGCATGGTACTATGACTTGTGTCACATTGCAATATTATTTCATGTGCCAAAAAGGAAAGCCATGTAACAAGGCCCAGATGCTAGTAGTGGGACAATTGAACACCCTTTATAAAGTCTAGATAATGTTTAAGGAATGTAATATTGTGCTTTAAATGACAAAAGTCAGGGAACTCAAGATTTGGGATGATTTTCTTCTTCCTCTGATGTTAGGAGAGTAAAAAGAACAGAGGGAAGAATGAAAACAGTTGAAAGAGAAAAAGAAAAGCACCAACCAGACAAAGGAAAACCTTTATTTCTTAGTCATTTTCTGCTACTCAACTGTATTTACTGAAAGTTATGGACCATTTCTTCCTGGTAGTCTTCCTGTTTCCACACTGCTGAGAGATACTTTTGAATGCACGGTAAGCATGCTCTCTCACAGGATTTGAAACTTATCAAGAAATGGATCTGTGATTGTACACTCTGTTGAACATAAAAAAAAGAAAATGACTATCAAAATTTAGGTCTTTCACAGTTTTCCTTGAAATGGAAAAGACGAGATGCTTTTGTTAAGAAAATAAAGAGAATGGCAACTGATAGAGGATGTAAAATTGTTTTCATACATGAGAGGTAAAGCCAGCAAGCAAATGAACAAAACTTTGAGGTTCCATCCTGGTCCTTTAGAGATAATTTGATTCAAAGGAGGAAGTACCAACCAAGAGATCTTAGTCTCATCTTCTCTGTTGCTCAGCAAACATGTGACCTTGAGTAAGTCACTAAATGTTTTCAAAGGGCCTCAAGTTCTTCATATGTAAAGTGAGGAAAATAATATATCTGTCTCTCTCCATTGTGCAGATATTTATAAATACTTCATTTAAAACTTAAAGGTATGCAATTATTAGTGTTATGCATATAATTATTATTACTTTTAACCATACTTGAATAGATGATAAAGCTCCTTTTGTAGAGGACACAAGGCTATGGGCTTGCCCTGCCTTGGAGCCAACAGAAGCTAGAATAAAGCAACTAACATTATTTAAGCATTTGCCATGTGCCAAGAACTGCACTAAGCTTTTGTATGCATCGAGTCATTTAATACCTACAACTTTCTAAAGTAGAGGGCTTCCCTGATAGCTTAGCTGGTAAAGATTCTGCCTGCAATGCAAGAGTCCCTGGTTTGATTCCTGGGTCAGGAAGATCTGCTGGAGAAGAGATAGGCTACCCACTCCAGTATTTGGCTTCCCTGTGGCTCAGCTGGTAAAGAATTTGCCTGCAATGCAGAAGGCCTGTGTTAGATCCCTGGGTTGGGAAGATCCTCTGGAGAAAACAAAGGCTACCCACTCCAGTATTCTGGCCTGGAGAATTCCACGGGCTGTAAAGTCCATGGGGTCACAAAGAGTCAGACAGGACTGAGTGACTTTCACTTCACTTCAAAAATAGAAATGGGTTTGCTCATGCTCAATCGTGTCTGACTCTTTGCAGTCCCATAACTATTGCTTGCTAGACCCCTCTGTCCTTGGGATTTCCCAGGCAAGAGCACTGGAGTGGTTGCTATTTCCTCCTCTAGGGAATCTCCCCAACCCGGGAATCATACCCAAGTCTTCTGTGTCTCCTGCATTGCAGGTAAGATTTTTACCACTGAGCCACCTGGGAAGCCCCATTTTACAGATAAGGAAACAAGGTCAGTGATTTGCCCAAGGCCATATAGCTAAGATGTGGCAAAGCTGGGATTTGAACCGAGGGTCTGTTACCCCTAACTTGCTGTTTCCAAAGTTATATGGTGAAACCAAGTTAAATCAGGTTCTCTGAATATGGTACACTATATCAAAATTGGCCTAAAAAATGGTTCATCTTTGGGGATTCCTGATTGTAAGCATTTCTATCAGTATTAGTGAGGGTGATAAACTTGTTCATTCAGTTCAGTTCAATCACTCAGTCACGTCTGACTCTTTGCGACCCCATGGACTGCAGCACGCCAGGCTTCCCCGTCCGTCACCAACTCCCGGAGCTTAGTCAAACTCATGTCCATAGAGTCCATGATGTTATACAACCATCTCATCCTCTGTCGTCCCCTTCTCCTCCCTCCTTCAATCTTCCCCAGCATCAGGGTCTTTTCAAATGAATCAGTTCTTTGCCTCAGGTGGCCAAAGTATTGGAGTTTCGGCTTCAGCATAGGTCCTTCCAATGTTCTAGCAAGGTGCTTTCTTTGAAAAGTCTAGAGACAGCAATGCCTAACCCATATAATAAAGTTTTAACAATTGTTTTAAAGGCTTTGTAGTACTGAAGTAAGGGGAGGAATTTTGGCAGGGCTCCCTTCAAATCTTACCTTCCAGATAAGTGTCTCCTTTTCCTACATTTACAAATGTTCTTAACTCTTCAGAACATTGATAACAGTGCTACCTTAACTTTCTAGGGTACAGCAAACACACCTGGTTTTGAATCCTGCTCTGACTTTTACTATGTATAAAGACTTCAAAAAATATTCAACTTTCTTGAGTTTAGGTTTTTTCATCTGTAAAAAAGAAAAAAAAATAATTACTACCCTACAGTGTTGTTCTGAAAAATGTGAGACAATGTAAATCAAAGTGCCTGTTTCATAGTATTGTTCCAAATTAATAATAATAACAACAATAAAACAGTTATATATCATTTACTAGATTGCATATATTGTTATAAGCACTTATTTTTATTAACTTATATAATCATAATGACCCCATGAATTAGGTATCATTGTTATCTTTATTTTATAGATGAGGAAATTGAAGCAAAGGGGGATTGACTTGCCTCAGGTCATATAAGTATAAAGTGGCAAATCTAGGATACAAACAAAGAGAGTGGTTCTCTGATTGTTGTCTGTCAGGATTTTCAAAAGAAGAGAATTCCATAAAAGAAAAGAAACAAAAGTTTTGGATGATGAAAGGCAATACTGGATTGTTTATGACTTATCAAAGTGAGTATTTTTGGAAGAGCAGTGGAAATTTTGGAAGAATTTGTTTAAAAATGAGCTATAAAAATAAAATTAATGATAACTAACACTTATTTGGCCTTTACTACATATTAGGTCCTATATTACCTCTCAGTAATCCTGACCTATAAGTGTTCCATAAGCATGAATAATATCAATGATATCTATTTTGATTGTGATGCTCAC
The DNA here is from genome assembly GCF_023699985.2 of Odocoileus virginianus. Taxonomy (NCBI): domain Eukaryota; kingdom Metazoa; phylum Chordata; class Mammalia; order Artiodactyla; family Cervidae; genus Odocoileus; species Odocoileus virginianus. Next base: position 33,451,803 of record NC_069708.1, on the reverse strand, counting down.
AATCAGTATAGGGACTACAACATGTACACATATAATTAGAATACAAATTAGAAAGTTCAAAGTGACTAGAAACAATAAGATAAAGTAATTGGAGACTTCAGAAGAAAGAGGGCACTTCTGCTGTGGCAACATATATGCCACTGATAATGAAAGAAGGTTTAAAAGAGATAACCACTTATGCATAAGGGAAACTTGAAGAGAAAGTAAATGTTGCAAAATGTGGATGTGCACTCTAAGTTGCATCTGACTCTGTGAACCTATGAACTGTAGCCCACCAGGATTCTCTGTTCATGGGATTCTCCAGGTAAGAATACTAGAGTGGGTTGCCATTCCTTTCTCCAGGAGGATCTTCCTGACCTAGGGATCAAACCAGCGTCTTTTACATCTCCTACATTGACAGGCAGGTTCTTTACCACTAGCACCACCTGGAAAACCATGTGAAATGTGAAGCAGGAAGGGAAATCAAAATCTAAAAGAAGGTACAGAGACAGTAAAATGCACAGTCGGTTTTGCAAGTGACAGTTAATTCCTTTTGTTTTTGTTGTGAAGGGGACTATAGGAAATTAGCAAATTAGGATGAACTCAGATTTGAAGATCGAAAGATTTGGATGTCAGGCCAATGACTTTGAATCGCACTCTGTGGGAAATGGGAAGTCATTGCCAACATATAAAAATGTGTGTGTGTGTGTGTGTGTGTGTGTGTGTGTGTGTGTGTGTGTTTGACGAGAATAGAAAGCTCAACTTCAGGAAAACTAACTTATCGACAAATATAGAATGGGTTAGAGAGGAATAGAATAAAGGCAAGGGATCCAGTTAGGTTGCAACTATAATAGCCAGTTGACACTGACAACCCCCCCCCCCCAACAGGCTTTGTTTCTGTGTCAAGGGACCAATTCAATTAATATTCATTCAAAAAATACCCACAAAATTCTTACTATTGGCCAGGAACTTGGAAAGTCCCTTTCTGCAGAGGCTTAGTAAATTATAATTTAATAATTATAATGTTAAAGTCTCTTAGAAGCACATTCTCTGAAAAAGTAAGACATGATAAATGTTTACCATTGTCAAGAAATAATTTTACACTGTGCAATCAAAAAGGAAAATTACAACCTTAGTGAAAGTGCTAGTCGCTCACTCGTGTCCAACTCTTCGTGACCCCATGGTTTATCCATGAGTTTCTCCAGGCAGGAATACTATAGTGGCTGCCAGTCTCTTCAGGCGATCTTCCCAGTCCAGGGATCTAACCTGGATCTCATGCATGGCAGGTAGATTCTTTGCCTCTTTCTATCTGACCTAAATCAAATCCCTTATGATTATACAGTGAAAGTGAGAAATAGATTTAAGGGACTAGATCTGATAGAGTGCCTGACGAACTATGGACGGAGGTTCATGACATTGTACAGGAGACAGGGCTTAAGACCATCCCCATGGAAAAGAAATGCAAAAAAGCAAAATCGCTGTCTGAGGAGGCCTTAAAAATAGCTGTGAAAAGAAGAGAAATGAACAGCAAAGGAGAAAGGGAAAGATATTCCCATTTGAATGCAGAGTTCCAAAGATGAGCAAGGAGAGATAAGAAAGCCCTCCTCAGCGATCAATGCAAAGAAATAGAGGAAAACAACAGAATGGGAAAGACTAGAGATCGCGTCAAGAAAAGTAGAGACAGTAAGGGAATATTTCGTGCAAAGATGGGTTTGATAAAGGACAGAAATGGTATGGATCTAACTGAAGCAGAAGATATTAAGAAGAGGTGGCAAGAATACACAAAAGAACTGTACAAAAAAGATCTTCATGACCCAGATAACCACAATGGTGTGATTACTTACCTAGAGCCAGACGTCCTGGAATGTGAAGTCAAGTGGGCCTTAGAAAGCATCACTATGAACAAAGCTAGTGGATGTGCTGGAATTCCAGTTGAGCTATTTCAATTCCTGAAAGATGATGCTGTGAAAGTGCTGCACTCAATATGCCAGCAGATTTGGAAAACTCAGCAGTGGCCACAGGACTGGAAAAGGTCAGTTTTCATTCCAATCCCAAAGAAAGGCAGTGCCAAAGAATGCTCAAACTACTGCACAATTGCACTCATTTCACATGCTAGTAAAGTAATGCTCAAAATTCTCCAAGGCAGGCTTCAGCAATACATGAACCGTGAACTTCCAGATGTACAAGCTGGTTTTAGAAAAGGCAGAGGAACCAGAGATCAAATTGCGAAAATCCATTGGATCTTCAAAAAAGCAAGAGAGTTCCAGATAAACATCTATTTCTGCTTTGTTGACTATGCCAAAGCATTTGACTGTGTGGATCACAATAAATTGTGGAAAATTCTGAAAGAGATGGGAATACCAGACCACCTGACCTGCCTCTTGAGAAAATTATATGCAGATAAGGAAGCAACAGTTAGAACTGGACATGGAAAAACAGACTGGTTCCAAATAGGAAAAGGAGTATATCAAGGATGTATATTGCCACCTTGCTTATTTAACCTCTGTGCAGAGTACATCATGAGAAACGCTGGGCTGGAAGAACAACAAGTTCGAATCAAGATTGCTGGGAGAAATATCAATAACCTCAGATATGCAGATGACACCACCCTTATGGCAGAAAGTGAAGAGGAACTTAAAAGCCTGTTGATGAAAGTGAAAGATGAGAGCGAAAAAGTTGGCTTACATTAGCTCAACATTCAGAAAACTAAGATCATGGCATCTGGTCCCATCACTTCAGGGGAAATAGATGGGGAAACAGTGGAAACAGTGTCAGACTTTATTTTGGGGGCTCCAAAATGACTGCAGATGGTGATTGGAGTCATGAAATTAAGAGACACTTACTCCTTGGAAGGAAAGTTATGACCAACCTAGATAGCATATTAAAAAGCAGAGACATTACTTTGCCAACAAAGGTCCATCTAGTCAAGGCTATGGTTTTTCCAGTGGTCATGTATGGATGTGAGTGTTGGATTGTGAAGAAAGCTGAGCACCAAAGACTTGATGCTTTTGAACTGTGTGTTGGAGAAGACTCTTGAGAGCCCCTTGGACTGCAAGGAGATCCAACCAGTCCATCCTGAAGGAGATCAGTCCTGGATGATCATAGAAAGGGCTGATGCTGAAGCTGAAACTCCAATACTTTGGCCACCTCATGGGAAGAGTTGACTCATTGGAAAAGACCCTGATGCTGGGAGGTGTTGGGGGCAGGAGGAGAAGGGGATGACAGAGGATGAGATGGTTGGATGGCATCACCGACGCGATGGACATGAGTTTGAGTACCTTCTGGGAGTTGGTGATGGACAGGGAGGCCTGGTGTGCTGCGATTCATGGGGTCCGACACGACTGAGTGACTGAACTGAACTGAACTGATAACCTCAGAGAGACAGACAATAGTCAAACATGCAAATATTCATGAATACATAGCCACAACCTGTAGTTACATCCTACAATCAGTAGCTGACAAGCTTTCATCCAGTGACTTTCAACTCAAAGGAAGAAAGAACCTAAGTGAAAGCAGAGAGAGGAGAGAATAACAAAGGAGGGAAGCGAAAACGAAGGAAGAATGAGAGGATGCTTGAAGGGAAGAGAAAGACTGAGTGAAGAGAGTGGGAAATGCGAAGGGGATAGAAGCTATGCTTGCAGTTCAAGTGTTTCTCTGAGATATACTTATTTTAGAACTTTTACCAAAGGATAAATTTGCATCTAGCCCTGCTGGTAGGAAAGAAATTTGAATTGGCTCCCAGGCAGATATTGAAGAAGATAATTTTCTTATTCCATAATCCCACTAACTGAGTTTAGTAAAGAGAGGGAGCACCTGTTTGAAATGTGTCTCACAAGCCTTTTTGACCCTGTGGAGCAAAGAAATATAACTTTATAAGCCTCATATGTGTTCTGCTGCCTGGGTGTCTCTTTCTTTCTTGTTAAGCTGAAAATCCTAGCAGAGAAAGAGGACGGTTGGAACAGACAAGTTCCCAATATATTACTAGGGGTATTTACTGAATTCAAAACAAAGAGGAAAATTCTATTAACAGTCAAATTGACCTTTTGAGATCTAGGTGGAGACCATCTCCAAAGGAAGAATTAGGCATGAAAATGCCCAAAGTTGGATGTTGGCTATGGTTCAGTAATAGATTGAGAGTTATAGGACTAAAGATGAATAAGGGAAGAAAGGAGAAGGTGTAAGATCATATTGCCTCTTTCTTTGAGAATAGAAGTCTAGTTTACTTCCTCTTACTGTAGTCATTCTATCTTGAGGCAAACAATAGATTTATTTTCCTGGATGGATATGAGAAGAGAGGTTAAGAGCAACTCTTGCCCAAATATTCTGTCTTTGCAACTGCAAATTTCTGTAGGTCAAAAGTCAGACATGGGTCTCACTAAGCTAACGCAAGGGTTTTTCACCTTTTTTCGCTTTTCAAGTTTCAAGCTAAAGTGGGCTCTAGGGGAGATTCTATTTCCTTGCCATCTCCAGTTTCTAGAGGCCACCTGCATTCTCTGGCTTAGGGCCACTTCCTCCTACCTTCGAAGCCAGCAATACTACATCTTTCTGACCATCATTCTTCAATTACATTTCCTTCTGACTCCAACCCATGAAGGTTGTCTCAATATTAAGAACATGTGTAATTAGATATTATTCACTCAGATAATCCACAATAAGTGCATAATTTCAAACTCTATGCCCCTAATCATATCTGCAAGAACAAATTCCGACTTGCCATGCAAGGTAACATACTCATAGATTCCAGGGATTAGAGGAGATAGAGAGAAAAAAGCCAAATTTACATAATAAATGACAAAAAAATGACTTTTGGATTAGGAGTATTCAACAGAACTGCTTAGAAATGGGTATGGTACATCAGGCAGTACATCAGATCAGACAGGTAATTTGAATGCCTCTAATAAAAAGGAATTTTTTTCTTTTTAAAAAATTTTATTTTTAATTGACGGATAACAGCTTTACAGAATTTTGTTGTTTTCTGTCAAACCTCAACATGAACCAGCCATAGATATACATATATCCCCTTCCTTAAAAACGGGATTTATTTTTGATGGTAAGAAGTTGGATGAGTTAAACAGTTCTATGAAGACCTACAAGACCTCCCAAAACTAACACCCGAAAGAGACATCCTTTTCATTGTAGGAAACTGGAATGCAAAAGTAGGAAATCAAGAAATACCTAGAGTAACAGGCAAATTTGGCCTTGGAGTACAGAATAAAGCAGGGCAAAGGCTAATAGAGTTTTACCAAGAGAACACACTGGTCATAGCAGACACCCTCTTCCAACAACACAAGAGAAGACTCTACACATGGACATCACCAGATGGTCAATACCAAAATCAGATTGAGTATGTTCTTTGCAGGCAAAGATGGAGAAGCTCTATACAGTCAGCAGAACAAGACAGGAAGCTGACTGTGGCTCAGATCATGAACTCCTTCTTGCCAAATTCAGACTTAAAATGAAGAAAGTAGGGAAACTCACTAGACCATTCAGGTATGATGTAAATCAAATCCCTTAGATCTGATAGACAGAGTGCCTGAAGAAAGATGGGTGGAAGTTTGTGATATTGTACAACAGGCAGGGATCAAGACCATCCCCAAGAAAAATAAATTTAAAAGGCAAAATGGTTGTCTGAGGAGACCTTATAAAGAGCTGTGAAAAGAAAAGAAACAAAATGCAAAAGAGAAAAGAAAAAAAAAAAGACACCCTTTTGAATGCCGAGTTCCAAAGAATAGCAAGGAGAGATAAGAAAGCCCTTCTCACTGATCAATGCAAAGAAATAGAGGAAAACAATAGAATGGAAAAGACTAGAGATATCTTCAAGAAAATTAGACATACCAAAGGAATATTTCATGCAGAAAAATTCACAATAAAGGACAGAAATGATATGGACATAACAGAAGCCGAAGATATTAAGAAGAGGTGGCAAGAATACACAGAAGAACTATACAAAAAAGATCTTCATGACCCAGATAACCACGATGATGGGATCACTCACCTAGAGCCAGACATCCTGGAATGTGAAGTTAAGGGGGCCTTAGAAAGCATCACTATTAACAAAGGTAGTGGAGGTGACGGAATTCCAGTTGAGCTATTTCAAACCCTAAAAGATGATGCTGTGAAAGTGCTGCACTCAATATGCCAGCAAATTTGGAAAACTCAGCAGTGGCCACAGGACTGGAAAAGATTGGTTTTCACTCTAGTCCCAAAAAAAGGCAGTGCCAAAGAATGTTCAAAGTACCTCAAAATTGCACTCATCTCACATGCTATGAAAGTAATGCTCAAAATTTTCCAAGCCAGGCTTCAACAGTATGTGAACCGTGAACTTCCAGATGTTCAAGCTGGTTTTAGGAAAGGCAGAGGAACCAGAGATCAAATTGCCAACATATGCTGGATCATGAAAAAAACAAGAGAGTTCAAGAAAAACGTCTACTTCTACTTTACTGACTATGCCAAAGTCTTTGACTGTGGATCACAACAAACTGGAAAATTCTCAGAGATCGGAATAGCAGACCACCTGAACTGCCTCTTGAGAAACCTGTATGCAGGTCAGGAAGCAACAGAACTGGACATGGAACAACAGACTAGTTACAAATAGGGAAAGGAGTGCATCAAGGTTGTGTATTTGTATATTGTTACCCTGCTTATTTAACTTATATGCAGAATACATCATGAGAAATGCTGGGCTGGGTGAAGCACAAGCTGGAATCGAGATTACCAGGAGGAATATAAAAAACCTCAGATATGCAGATGACACCACCCTTATGACAGAAAGCAAAGAAGGACTAAATAGCCTTTTGATGAAAGTGAAAGAGGAGAGTGAAAAAGTTGGCTTCAAAATCAACATTCAGAAAACTAAGATCATGGCATCTGGTCCCATTACTTCATGACAAATAGATGGGAAAACAGTGGAAGCAGTGACATACTTTATTTATTTTTTGAGGGTGGCTCCAAAATCACTGCAGATGGTGACTGCAGTCATGAAATTAAAGGACACTTTCTTCTTGGAAGAAAAGTTATGACCAATCTAGACAGCATATTAAAAAGCAGAGACATCACTTTGTCAACAAAGTTCCATCTAGTCAAAGCTATGGTTTTCCCGGTAGTCATGTATGGATGTGAGAAGTGGCCTATAAAGAAAGCTGAGCATCAAAGAACTAGTGCTTTTGAGCTGTGGTGTTGGAGAAGACTCTTGAGAATCCCTTGGACTGCAAGGAGTTCCAACCAGTCCATCCTAAAGGAAATTAGTCCTTTATTCATTGGAAGGACTGACGCTGAAGCTGAAACTCCAATATTTTGGTCACCTGATTTGAAGAGCTGACTCATTTGAAAAGACACTGATGCTGGGAAAGATTGAAGGCGGGAGGAGAAGGGGACAACAGAGGACAATATGGTTGGATGACATCACCAACTCAATGAACATGAGCTTGAGTAAACTCCGGGATTTGGTGAAGGACAGGGCGGCCTGGCGTGCTGCAGCCCATGGGATCGCAAAGAGTTGGACACGACTGAGCGACTGAACAACAACATATTATATATGTCTTATGTATAATATACATGCAATTATATAATACATAAAATATTTAAAATACAGTACAACACCAACAGCAGAACATTTATATTGGTGGGATCAACAAACTTTAAGTAGAATCTACCAGTTTTTACGGGCATTCATTAGTGTATATATTCATAGTTCTGTATAATTTTGTCATCCATATAGATTTATGTGACCACTCCCACAATCAAAATATGTAACTGTTCCATCACTACAAAGGAACACCCTGTGTTATCCCCTGTCAACTCCTTATCCCTAACAGTATTTACTTTTGTCGCATAGATTCAGAAAACATTGCTTTGCAAAGAAATGACATAATCAAAATAATGGGACACAATCTAATGTTTAAAACATATTTATCTCAAGTTGGTGCCTTATAGGCATTGACTATTGCTGTGTTTTCCTGAAAAATGTAAAATAACCTATGACACTCCTGTTGGTTTGCTGAGATGTCACAGAGTGTCTCACTGCACAGATTTGGAACCACAATTAGAAGTAAATTATGAAATGTATACAACAGGTAGGACATCTTCAATCTGTTGCAAGGCACATCCTCTAGGGACTGCCCTTTATTTATCCAATATTTAGCCTTGAGGGATAATTCCTTATATATGAACCCAAATATTCATTATGCTCTCTCTTTATAACTCATCTAACATGCAAGATGTCAGAAGGCAAAATTTTCTCCATTCTAGCTGTTCTTCTAAACACTACAGTAGTCTCCCTGCAAATAGCAGAAGAAAGTACTATTTGTCCTTCTGAAAATTAATGTAAACTGATGGTTTAAACTATAGGATATTGTTATATATTACTGTGCCAGATGTGACACCCAACTGTGGCAATTTTATCTAAATAACCTATGACTTCTGATGATTTTGTGATGACTAGAGCTTTTTTGTTGTTGATGTTTGTTTGCTAATTCATGTCTGACTCTTTTGCAACCTCATGGACTATAGCAAGCGAAACTCCTCTGTCCATGGAATTCTCCAGGCAAGAATACTGGAGTGGGTTGCCATTTCCTTCTCCAGGAGATCTTCCCAACCTAAGGACTGAAATCGTGTCTCCTGCATTGGCAGGTGGATTCATTACCACTGAGCCACCACGAAAGCTTTAGAACTTCTTAAATCATTGTTTTCCTCCCTTTCTCCTGAGGCAAGCTTTAAATATGTAGGAGTTGAATTTTCCATATCAATTTTGAAATATTTTTCAGACTGAATATCTTTGATATTCATGTTGATATTGTGTCCTAAAATGGTACAGAAAAAAACTCCTTTATTTCTCTCTTTTCCCTTTTTTTCCTCCCACACACTTTTGCTTACGATGTTGTAGTGGAAATAGCACTAGTGTAGGAGTCTGAAGTTCTGAGTTATAGCTTCAGCTTTGTCATGATGAGTTGAGGTTAAGCTGTGTAAAGTTAAACACATCACCTTCCCTAACTCTCAGATTCCTTATCTATGAACTGTGGGAAGAAGTAATTTTTAAAGTCACTTCCATCTCTTTATGTCATGAGGTTCTATGATTGAGTTTCTGCTTTGAGTAGGCTTTTGTGTGCAAATACATTTCTTTGTGCTTTTCATTCGGCCATATCATGTCAATAACAACTCCCTAAATCCATGAGGTTATATCTGGAAAATGTTTGGAAATATTTGAAGAAGAAAATGCTATATAAATAAATTTTGTAGTATAAAGATGAACCAAAAATGACAAGACTACCAGGGGTAATATGAAAGCATACTTTACTATGGGAGCTCAGCTACATACAGAAGCAATTGGAATATTTAGAATAATTCCCTATAATTTCACAATCCTCTAGACTATTATCTCAAGGAAAAAGTTGCTTTGTAAAATGAATGTAGGAGGTCTTCATCTTTCTCCAAAATTGAAAACAGTATGGGCCTTGGAGATTTAAAGCAAAACACATTTTAAGGGGATGAGAAAAATAATTTGGCTAGAGAGTTGAATTGAGAACATGTCTAGTGCTAAGCACGGTGCTCCTTCATGTATGACAGCCTTGTCATCACTAATGGGCTTGCATAACTCAATGAAGTTATGAGCTATACCTCAATGGGCTACCCAAGATGGACAGGTCATAGTGAAGAGTTCTGACTAAACATGGTTCACTAGAGAAGGAAATGGCAATCCAATTTCTGCAAGAACCCCATGAACAGTATGAAAAGGCAAAAATATATTACCCTGGAAGATGAGCCCCCAAGGTTGGAAGGGTTCAATATGCTAATGAGGAAGAGCAGAGGGCAATTAATAATAGCTCCAGAAAGAATGAAGCAGCTGGGCCAAAGTGGAAATGAAACACAGTTGTGGATGTATCTGGTGGTAAAAGTAAAGTCTGATGCTATAAAGAACAATATTGCATAGGAACTGGAAAGGTTAGGTCCATGAATCAAGGTAAATTGGTCCTAGTCAAGCAGGAGGAGGCAAGATTGAATATCAACATCTTAAGAATCAGTACACTAAAATGAATGATTATGGGCCAATTTAATTCAGATGACCATTATATCTACTACTGTGAGCAAGAATCCTTTAGAAGAAATGGAGTAGCACTCATAGTCAACAAAAAGTCCAAAATGCAGCCCGTGGGTACTACCTCAAAAATGACAGAATGATCTTGGTTCATTTTCAAGGTAAATCATTCAACATCACACTAGTCCAAGTCTATTGCCCAAAACACAGATGCTGAAGAAGCTGAAGTTGACCAGTTCTATTAAGACCGACAATGCCTTTTAGAACTAACACCAAAAGAAAGATGTCCTTTTCATCACCTATGATTGGAATGCAAAAGAAGGAAGCCAAGAGATACCCCAAAGAAAAGGAAAGTATGGCCTTGGAGTACAAAATGAAGCAGGGCAAAGGCTAACACAGTTTTATCAAGAGAACGTGTGGGTCACAGCAAACACCAATTTCCAATAATTCAAGAACTGACCCTACACATGGACATAACCAGATGGTCAATACCAAAATCAGATTGATTATATTCTTTGCAGCTGAAGATGGAGAAGCTTTATACAGTCAGTCAAAACAAAAACTGGAACTGACTGTGGTTCAGAGCATGAACTCCTCATTGGAAAGTTCAGACTTAAATTGAAGAAAGTAGGGAAAACCACTGGATCATTCAGGTATGACCTAAATCAAAGCACTTATCGATATATAGTGGAGGTGATGAACAGATTCAAGGAATTAGATCTGGTAAGCAGAGTGCCTGAAGAACTATGAATGGAGGTTTATAACACTGTGCAATATGGTCCCCTGGAGAAGGGGATGGGAAACCACTTCAGCATTCTTGCTTTGAGAATGTCATGACTAGTATGAAAAGGCAAAAATATACGACACTGAAAGATGAACTCCCAAAGTAGGCAAGTGCCCAATATGCTACTGGAGAAAAGCACAGAAATAGCTCTAGAAGGAATGAAAACGCTAAACCAAAGAAGAAACAACACCCAGTTATGGATGTGTCTGGTGGTGAATATGCTACTAGAGGAGTGGAGAAATGGTTTCAAAAAATGAAGGGATGGAGTGAAAGCAAAAACAACACACAGTTGTGGATATGACTGGTGATGGAAGTAAAGTTCGATGCTGTAAAGAAAAATACTGCATAACAACCTGGAATGTTAGGTCCATGAATCAAGATAAATTGGAAGTGGTCAAACAGGAGATGGCAAAGGTGAATATCAAAATTTTAGGAATCAGTGAACTGAAATGGACAGAAATGGGCAAATTTAATTCAGATGACCATTACATATACTGCTGTGGGCAAGAATCCCTTAGAAGAAATGGAGCAGTGCTCACAGTCAACAAAAGACTCCAAAATGCAGTACATGTGTGCAATCTCAAAAATGACAGAACAAACTGTTTTCAATGAAAACCAGTACATCACAGTAATCCAAGTCTATGCCCCAAGCACTAATGCCAAAGAAGCTTACACAAGAACAAGAACTTCTAGAATTAATAACGAAAAATGATTCCCATTTCATCGTAGGTGACTGGAATGCAAAAGTAGGAAGTCAAGAGGCACCTGGAGTAAACAGGTAAGTTTGGCTTTGGAGTACAAAATGAATCAGGGCAAAGGCTAACAGAGTTTTGCCAAGAGAACACACTGGTCATAGAAAACACTGTCTTCCAACAGCACAAGAGGTGTTTCTGCACATGAACATCAAAAGATGGTCAATACCAAATCCTAGATCAGATTGATTATATTTATTATTATATAAATTATATATTCTTTGCAGCTGAAGCTGGAGAAACTCTATACAGTCAGAAAAACAAGACTGGGCGCTGACTGTGGCTCAGAGAATGAACTTCTCATTGCAAAATTCAGACTTAAATTGAAGAAAGTAGGGAAAAGCACTGGATCATTCAGGTATGAACTAAATCAAATTCCTTATGATTATACAGTCTAAGTGACAAATAGATGCAAGGGATTAGATCTGCTAGAGTGCCTGAAGAACTATAGACTGTGTTTGTTACATTGTACAGGAGGCAGCGATAAAAATGATCCCCAAGAAAAAGGAATGAAAAAGGCAAAATGGTTGTCTGAGGAGGCCTTATAAATAGCTGAGGAAAGAATAGAAGCAAAGAGCAAAGGAGAAAAGGAAAGAAATATCCATCTGAATGCAGGGTTTTTAAAAATAGCCAGGAGAGATAAGAAAGCCTTCTTAAGTGAACAATGCAAAGAAACAGATGAAAACAATACAATGGGAAAGACAAGAAATCTCTTCAAGAAAATTGGAGATACCAAGGGAATATTTCATGCAAAGATGGGCTCAATAAAGGACAGAAATGGGATGAAACTAACAGAAGCAGAAGATATTTAGAGGAGGTGGCGAGAATACACAGAAGAATGATACAAAAATGATCTTAATAACCCAGATAACCAAGATTGTGTGATCACTCACCTAGAGCCAGACATCCTGGAGTCCAAAGTCAAATGAACCTTTGGAAACATGACAACAAACAAAGGTAGTGGAGGTGATGGGATTCCAGTTGAGCTATTTCAAATCGTGAAGGATGATGCTGTGAAAGTGCTTCACCCAATATGCCAGCAAATTTGGAAAACTCAGCAGTAACCACAGGACTGGAAGAGGTCAGGTTTCACTCCAATCCCAAAGAAAGGTAACACCAAAGAATCTTCAAACTACTGCACAATTACACTCATCTCACACGCCCCCCAAAGTAATTTTCCAAATTCTCCATACTAAGCTTCAACTTTACACGAACTGAGAACTTCCAGATGTTCAAGCTAGGTTTAGAAAAGGCAGAGGAACCAGAGATCAAATTGCCAATATCTGTTGGATCATATAAAAGGCAAGAGAATTCAAGAAAAACATCTACTTCTGCTTTATTGACTATGCCAAAGCCTTTGACTCTGTGGATCACAACAAACTGTGGAACATTCTTAAAGAGATGGGAATACCAGACCACCTGACCTGCCTCCTGAGAAATCTGTATGCAGGTCAAGAAGCACACATGTAGCAACAGACTTGTTCCAAATTGCGAAAGGAGTATGTCAAGGCTGTATATTGTCACCCTGTTTATTTAACTTACATGCAGAATTCATCATGTGAAATGCTGAGCTGGATGAAGCATAAGTTGGAATCAAGTTTGCCGCAAGAAACATTAGTAACCTCAGATATGCAGATGACATCACCCTTTTGTCAGAAATCAAAAAGGAAATAAAGAGCCCCCTGATGAAAGTGAAAGAGAAGCATGAAACAGCTGGCTTAAAACCCAACACTCAAAAAACTTAGATCATGGCATCCAGTCCCATCACTTCATGGCATCCAGTCCCATCACTTCATGGCAAATAGATGTGGAAAGAATAGAAACAAGGAGAAAGTTTATATCTTTGGGCTCCAAAGTCACTGCAGATGGTGACTGCAGCCATGAAATTCAGACACTTGATCCTTGGATGAAAATCTATGGCAAACCTAGACAGCATATTAAAAAAGTGGAGACATTACTTTGCTGACAAAGGTGCATCTAGTCAAAGCTATGGTTTTCCTTGTAGCAATGTATGGATGTGAGAGCTGGACCATAAGGCTGGGAGCTGAAGAACTGATGCTTCCCAACTTTGGTGTTGGAGAAGACTCTTGAGAGTCCCTTGGACTGCAAGGAGATCCAACCAGTCAATCCTAAAGAAAACCTGTCCTGAATATTTATTGGAAGGACTGATGCCAAAGCTGAAGCTCCAATACTTTGGCCACTCGATGTGAAGAGTCAACTTATTAGATAAGACTCTTATGCTGGATAAGATTGAACACAGGAGCAGAAGGGGACAGTAGAGGATGAGATGGTTGGGTGGCATCGCCAACACAATGGACATGAGTCTGAACAAGCTCCAGGCATTGGTGATGGACAGAAAAGCCTGGCATGCTATAGTCCATTGGGTTGCAAAAAACTAGACATGACTGTGTGACTGAACTGAACTGAACTAAACTGGTTGTGAAACCAAAGTCTAAGGTTGTACAATCAGACATACCAAAGAATGCCATACAATAAAACAATATTTCATAGGAATCTGAAATGTTAGGTGTGTGAATCAAGATAAACTGGAAGTGGTCAAACAGGAGATGGCAAGAGTGAACATCAACATTTTTGGAATCAGTGAACTAAAATGGACTGGAACAGGCGAATTCAATTCACATGGTCATTATATCTACTACTGTGGGCAGATATAAACAGTACTCCATTTCTTCTAATGGAGTAACCCTTAGAAGAAATGGAGTCACCCTCATACTCAGCAAAATAGTTGGAAATGCAGTACTTCTGTGCAATCTCAAAAACAACAATTTTATCTTGGTTCATATCCAAGGCAAACTATTCAATATCACAGTAATCCAAGTATATGCCTCAACAGTAATTGTGAAGAAGTGGAACTTGAACCATTCTATGAAGACCTACACTATTTTGTAGAACTAACACCCAAAGGAGATGACGTTTTCATCATAGGGGACTGAAATTCAAAAGTAGGAATTCAAGAGATACCTGGAGTGGCATGCAAGTTTGGCCTTTAAGTACAAAATTAAGCAGGGCAAAGACTAACAGACTGTTGCCAAGAGGACACACTGGTCATAGCAGAAATGCTTTTCCAACAACACAAGAGAATACTCTACACATGAACATCCCCAGATGGTCAACACTGAAATTAGTTTGATTATATTCTTTGCAGCTGAGGATGGAGAAGCTCTGTAAGTCAGCAAAAACAAGACTGGAAGCTGACTGTGGCTCAGATCATGAACTCCTTATTGTAAAATTCAGACTTAAATTGAAAGTACAGAACACCACTAGGCCACTAAGGTATGATCTAAATAAAATCCCTATGATTACAAAGTGGATGTGACAAATAGATTCAAGGGATTAGATCTGATGGAGTGCCTGAAGAATTATGGATGGATGTTCAAAACATTGTACAGGATGCAGTGATAAAAACCATCCCCAAGGAAAAGAAACACAACAAGGCCTCTGAGGAGGCCTTACAAATAGCTGAGAAAAGAAGAGAAGTGAAAGGCAAATGAGAAAAGGAAAGATATACCCCTCTGAATGCAGAATTCCAGGGAATAGCAAGAAGAGAAAGAAAGCCTTCCTAAGTGAACAATGCAAAGAAATAGAAGAAAATAATAAAATGTGTAAGACTTGAGATCTCTTTAATAAAATTGGAGATACAAAGAGAACATTTCCTGCAAAGGCAGGCACAATAAAGGAAAGAAACAGTATGGACCTAACAGAAGTAGAAATTATCCAATATATGATGCAGCAAGAGAGACATATATGTAAAGAGCAGACTTTTGGACTCTGTGGGAGAAGGCAAGGGTGGGACGATTTGAGAGAATAGCATTGAAACATGTATATTACCATATATAAAATAGACGACCCGTGCAAGTTTGATGCATGAAACAGGGTACTCAAAGCTGGTGTTCTGAGACAACCAAAAGGATGGGGTGGGTAGAGATGTGGGAGGGGTTTAAGGATGGGTGGCACATGTGCATCTGTGGCTGCTTCATATTGATGTATGGCAAACACATCAAATAGTGTAAACTAATTATCCTACAATTAAAATTAATTATATTTTAATAAAAGAAGAGGTTTCAAGAATACACAGAAGATCTTCATGACCCAGATAACTAAGACCACCTGACCTGCCTCTTGAGAAACATGTATGCAGGTCAGAAAGCAACAGTTAGAACTGCATATGGAGTAACAGACTGTGTTCAAACAGGAAAAGGAGTACATCAAGACTGTATATTGTCACCCTGCTTATTTAACTTATATGCAGAGTACATCATGAGAAACGCTGGGGCTGGGTGAAGCACAAGCTGGAATCAAGATTGCCAGGAGAAATATCAATAACGTCATATATGCAGATGACACTACCCTTATGGCAGAAAGTGAAGAAGAACTAAAGAGCCTCTTGATGAAAGTGAAAGAGGAGAGTGAGAAAGTTGGTTTAAAGCTCAGAAAACTAAGATCGTGGCATCCAGTCCCATCACTTCACAACAAATAGTTGGGGAAACAGTGGCTGACTTTATTTTTTTGGGCTCCAAAATCACTGCAGGTGATGACTGCAGCCATGAAATTAAAAGACGCTTAGTACTTGGGAAGAAAGTTATGACCAACCTAGACAGCATATTAAAAAGCAGAGACATTACTTTGTCAACAAAGGTCCACCTGATCAAAGCTGTGGTTTTTCCAGTAGTAATGTATGGATGTGAGACTTGGACTATAAAGAAAGCTGAGTGCAGAAGAATTGAAGCTTTTGAACTGTGGTGTTGAAGAAGACTCTTGAGAGTCCCTTGGACTGCAAGGAGATCCAACCAGTCCATCCTAAAGGAAATCAGTCCTGGGGATTCACTGGAAGGACTCATATTGAAGCTGAAATTCCAATACTTTGACCATCTGATGTGAAGAACTGACTTATTTGAAAGAACCCTGATGCTGGGAAAGATTGAAGGTGGGAGGAGAAGGGGATGACAAAGGATGAGATGGTTGGATGGCATTACCAACTCAATGGACATGATTCTGGGTAAACTCTGGGTGTTGGTGATGGACAGGTAGTTCTGGTGTGCTGCGGTTCATGGGGTCGCAAAGAGTTGGACACGACTGAATGACTGAACTGATACTGATACTAACCACAATGGTGCGGTCACTCACTTAGAGCCAGACATCCTGGAGTGTGAAGTCAAAGAGGGCTTAGGAAGCATCACTACAAATAAAGCTAGTGGTTGTTTTGGAATTCCATGAGATCTCTTTCAAATCCTAAAACGTGATGTTGTTAAAGTGCTGCACTCAGTATATCAGCCAATTTGGAAAACTCAGCAGTGGCCACAGGACTGGAAAAAGTTTTTCATTCCAATCACAAAGAAGGGCAATGCCAAAGAATCTTCAAAGTACTGCACATTTGCACTCATATCACATGCTAGCAAGGTAATGCTCAAAATCCTTCAAGCTAGGCTTCAACAGTATGTGAACCAAGAACTTCCAGATGTTCAAGCTGGATTTAGAGAAGGCGGAGGAACCAGAGATCAAATTGCCCACATCCGTTGGATCATAGAAAAAGCAAGGGATTTCCAGAAAACCATCTACTTCCACTTCATTAAATATGCTAAAACCTTTACCCATGTGGATCACAGTAAACTGTGGAAAATTCTTAAAGAGATGGGTATACCAGACCCCCTTACCTACCTCCTTCGAAAGCTGTATGCAAATCAAGAAGCAACAGGTAGAACTGAACATGGAGCAAGAGACTGCTTTAAAATTTGGAAAGGAGTGTATCAAAGCTGAATATTGTCACCCTGTTTACTTAACTTATAATCAGATTACATCATGTAATGCCAGGCTGGATGAAGCACATGATGGAATCAAGATTGCCAGGAGAAATATGAATAACTTCAGATATGCAAATGACACCTCTTTTATGGCAGGAAGCAAAGAGGAACTACGGAGTCTCTTGATGAAGGTGAAAGAGGAGAGTGAAAAAGCTGACTTAAAACTCAACATTCAAAAAATTAAGATCATGGCGTATTGGCCACCAAACCTGGTTTGTTAGATCTTCGAACATAGTCAGGACCTGGGGAGATGCTGGTGAAGTCTTCCGGTCGCCTGAAGATGTGCAGTGTTTGGCTTCATCGTTGACGCTTTGGATATAAATGCTGGCCCACCTTCTGGAGCAGAACCTCTTAAGGACCCTGGAGAAGGAAGACAATGATACTTGTGAAGAAGCTTTGTCCTCTTGGGTGTGGGGAAGCAGCCCCTTGGTGGCTTTGAAGTAGGTGTGACAGAGGCCAGTGGAGAAGGTTTAAGTCTAGTGTTTTGAAGCAAAGACTCTGGAGGAGCTGTGGAAGTCTTTCCTGCCTCATTTTTAGCACTTCATACAAGGCCTCACAGAAGATGAAAGACACTCATTGCAACTGTGGTTCTGTGAGGAGGGGCATCTGAATGCTGGTTTTGGGGAGAATTTTCTGCTTCCCTAACCAGGAAATCTTGACAAACCAATTGTCCAACCCCACCCACCAGGTGAAAACTCCACAATAAAAAGGAACCACAGACCACAAGAATACAGAAAGCCCACTCCAGACACAGCATCTAAACAAGATGAAAAGGCAGAGAAATGCCCAACAGGTAAAGGAACATGAAAAAAGCCCACCAAGTCAAACAAAAGAGGAGGAAATAGGGAATCTAGCTGAAAAAGAATTTAGAATAATGATAATAAAAATGATCCAAAATCTTGAAAACAAAATGGGACTTACAAATAAATAGCCTGGAGACAAAGATTGAGAAGATGCAAGAAATGTTTAACAAGGACCTAGAAGAAATAAAAAAAAGTCAATTAAAAGTTAATAATGAAATAAATGAGATCAAAAACACTCTGGAGGGAACCATGAGTAGAATAACAGAGACAGAAGATAGGATAAGTGAGTTAGAAGGTAAAATGGTGGAAATAAATGAAGCAGAGAGGAAAAAAGAAAAAAGAATCAAAAGAAATGAGGACAACCTCAGGGACCTCTGGAAAAATGTGAAAGCCCCAACATTCGAATCATAGGAGTCCCAGAAGAAGACAAAAAGAAAGGCCATGAGAAGTTACTCAAGGAGATAATAGCTGAAAACTTCCCTAAAATGGGGAAGGAAATAGCCACCCAAGTCCAAGAAACCCAGAGAGTTCCAAACAGGATAAACCCAAGGCAAAATACCCCAAAACACATATTCATCAAATTAACAAAGATCAAACACAAAGAACAAATATTAAAAGCAGCAAGGGAGAAACAACAAATAACACACAAAGGGATTCCCATAAGGAAAACAGCTGATCTATCAATAGAAACCCTTCAGGCCAGAAGGGAATGGCAGGACATACTTAAAGTAATGAAAGAGAATAACCTACAACCTAGATTACTCTACCCAGCAAGGATCTCATTCAGATATGAAGGAGAACTCAGAAGCTTTACAGACAAGCAAAAGCTGAGAGAATTCAGCACCACCAAACCAGCTCTTCAACAAATACTAAAGGATCTTCTCTAGACAGGAAACACAGGAAGGTGGTATAAACGTGAACCCCAAACAACAAAATAAATGGCAATGGGACCATACCTATCAATAATTACCTTAAATGTAAACGGGTTGAATGCCCCAACCAAAAGACAAAGGCTGGCTGAATGGATACAAAAGCAAGACCCCTATATATGCTGTCAACAAGAGACCCACCTCAAAACAAGGGACATATACAGACTTAAAGTGAAGGGCTGGAAAAAAATATTCCACGCAAATGGAGACCAAAAGAAAGCAGGAGTTGCAGTACTCATATCAGATAAAATAGACTTTCAAATAAAGGCTGTGAAAAGAGACAAAGAAGGACACTACATAATGATCAAAGGATCAATCCAAGAAGAAGATATAACAATTATAAATATATATGCACCCAACATAGGAGCACCACAATATGTAAGGCAAATGCTAACGAGTATGAAAGAGGAAATTAATAGTAACACAATAATAGTAGGAGACTTTAATACCCCACTCACAAATATGGATAGATCAACTAAACAGAAAATGAACAAGGAAACACAAACTTTAAGGGACACAATGGACCAGCTAGACCTAATTGACATCTATAGGACGTTTCACCCCAAAACAATCAACTTCACCTTTTTCTCAAGTGCACACGAAACCTTCTCCAGAATAGATCACATCCTGGGCCATAAATCTAGTCTTGGTAAATTCAAAAAAATTGAAATCATTCCAGTCATCTTTTCTGACCACAGTGCAGTCAGATTAGATCTCAACTATAGGAAAAAAAATTATTAAAAATTCAAACATATGGAGGCTAAACAACACGCTTCTGAATAACCAACAAATCATAGAAGAAATCAAAAAAGAAATCAAAATATGTATAGAAATGAATGAAAATGAAAACACAACAACCCAAAACTTATGGGACACTGTAAAAGCAGTGCTAAGGGGCAGATTCTTAGCGTTACAGGCTTACATCAAGAAACAAGAAAAAAGTCAAATAAATAACCTAACTCTACACCTAAAGCAACTAGAGAAGGAAGAAATGAAGAACCCTAGGATTAGTAGAAGGAAAGAAATCTTAAAAATTAGGGCAGAAATATATGCAAAAGAAACTAAAGAGACCATAGCAAAAATCAACAAAGCTAAAGCTGGTTTTTTGAAAAAATAAACAAAATTGCAAACCATTAGCAAGACTCATTAAGAAACAAAGGGAGAAGAACCAAATTAACAAAATTAGAAACGAAAATGGAGAGATCACAACAGACATCACTGAAATACAAAGCATCATAAGAGACTACTGCAAGCAGCTCTATGCCAATAAAATGGACAACGTGGAAGAAATGGACAAGTTCTTAGAGAAGTGTAACTTTCCAAAACTGAACCAGGAAGAAATAGAAGATCTTAACAGACCCATCACAAGCAAGGAAATCGAAACTGTAATCAGAAATCTTCCAGCAAACAAAAGCCCAGGACCAGATGGCTTCACAGCTGAATTCTACCAAAAATGTAGAGAAGAGCTAACACCTATCTTACTCAAACTCTTCCAGAAAATTGTAGAAGAAGGTGAACTTCCAAACTCATTCTATGAAGCCACCATCACCCTAATTCCAAAACCAGACAAAGATGCCACAAAAAAAAGAAAACTGCAGGCCAATATCACTGATGAACATAGATGCAAAAATCCTTAACAAAATTCTAGCAAACAGAATCCAACAACGTATTAAAAAAATCATACACCATGACCAAGTGGGCTTTATCCCAGGAATGCAAGGATTCTTCAATATCCACAAATCAATCAATGTAATACACCACATCAACAAATTGAAAGATAAAAACCATATGATTATCTCAATAGAAGCAGAAAAAGCCTTTGACAACATTCAACATCCATTTATGATTAAAACTCTCCCGAAAGCAGGAATAGAAGGAACATACCTCAACATAATAAAAGCTATATATGACAAACCCACAGCAAGCATCACCTTCAATGGTGAAAAATTGAAAGCATTTCCCCTGAAATCAGGAACAAGACAAGGGTGCCCACTCTCACCACTATTATTCAACATAGTTTTGGAAGTGTTGGGCACAGCAATCAGGGCAGAAAAAGAAGTAAAAGGAATCCAGATAGGAAAAGAAGAAGTGAAACTGTCTCTGTTTGCAGATGACATGATCCTCCAGATAGAAAACCCTAAAGACTCTACCAGAAAATTACTAGAGCTAATCAACGAATACAGTAAAGTTGCAGGATATAAAATTAACACACAGAAATCTCTTGCATTCCTATACACTAACAATGAGAAAACAGAAAGAGAAATTAAGGAAACAATACCATTCACCATTGCAACAAAAACAATAAAATACTTTGGAGTATATCTACCTAAAGAAACAAAAGACCCATACATAGAAAACTATAAAACACTGGTGAAAGAAAGCAAGGAGGACACAAACAGATGGAGAAATATACTATGTTGATGGATTGGAAGAATCAGTATTGTCAAAATAGCTATACTATCCAAAGCAATCTATAGATTCAATGCAATCCCTATCAAACTACCAACAGTATTTTTCACAGAACTAGAACAAATAATTTCATGATTTGTATGGAAATACAAAAAAACCTCGAATAGCCAAAGTAACCTTGAGAAAGAAGAATGGAACTAGTGAAATCAACCTGCCTGACTTCAGACTATACTACAAAGCCACAGTCATCAAGACAGTATGGTACTGGCACAAAGACAGAAATATAGATCAATGGGACAGAATAGAAACCCCAGAGATAAATCCACGAACCTATGGTCACCTTATCTTCGACAAAGGAGGCAAGGATATACAATGGAAAAAGACAACCTCTTTAACAAGTGGTGCTGGGAAAACTGGTCAACCACCTGTAAAAGAATGAAACTAGAACACTTTCTAACACCATACACAAAAATAAACTCAAAATGGATTAAAGATCTAAATGTAAGACCAGAAACTACAAAACTCCTAGAGGAGAACATAGGCAAAACACTCTCCGACATAAATCACAGCAGGATCCTCTATGACCCATGTCCAAGAATTTTAGAAACAAAAGCAAAAATAAACAAATGGCACCTAATGAAACCTAAAAGCTTTTGCACAACAAAGGAAACTATAAGCAAGGTGAAAAGACAGCTCTCAGATTGGGAGAAAATAATAGCAAACGAAGCAACAGACAAACGATTAATCTCAAAAATATACAAGCAACTCCTCCAGCTCAACTCCAGAAAAATAAATGACCCAATCAAAAAATGGGCCAAAGAACTAAACAGACATTTCTCCAAGGAAGACATACAGATGGCTAACAAACACATGAAAAGATGCTCAACATCACTCATTATCAGAGAAATGCAAATCAAAACCATAATGAGGTACCATTACAGGCCAGTCAGGATGGCTGCTATCCAAAAGTCTACAAGCAATAAATGCTGGAGAGGGTGTGGAGAAAAGGGAACCCTCTTACACTGTTGATGGGAATGCAAACTAATACAGCCACTATGGAAAACAATGTGGAGGTTTCTTAAAAAGCTGGAAATAGAACTGCCATATGACCCAGCAATACCACTTCTGGGCATACACACCGAGGAAGCCAGATCTGAAAGAGACACGTGCACCCCAATGTTCATCGCAGCACTGTTTATAATAGCCAGGACATGGAAGCAACCTAGATGCCCCTCAGCAGACGAATGGATGAGGAAGCTGTGGTACATATACACCATGGAATATTACTCAGCCATTAAAAAGAATTCATTTGAATCAGTTCTAATGAGATGGATGAAACTGGAGCCCACTCTACAGAGCGAAGTAAGCCAGAAAGATAAAGACCGTTACAGTATACTAACACATATATATGGAATTTAGAAATATGGTAATGATAACCCTATATGCAAAACAGAAAAAGAGACTCAGATATATAGAACAGACTCGTGGACTCTGTGGGAGAAGGTGAGGGTGGGATGTTTCAAGAGAACAGCATCGAAACATGTGTATTATCTAGGGTGAAACAGATCACCAGCCCAGATTGGGTGCAAGAGACAAGTGCTCGGGCCTGGTTCACTGGGAAGACCCAGAGGGATCGGGTGGAGAGGGAGGTGGGAGGGGGGACCGGGATGGGGAATACATGTAAATCCATGGCTAATTCATTTCAATGTATGACAAAAATCACTGCAATGTTGTAAGGTGATTAGCCTCCAACTAACGAAAATAAATGGGAAAAAAAAAATTAAGATCATGGCACATAGATGGGGAAACAATGCGAACAGTGACAGGCTTTATTTTCTTGGGCTCAAAAATCACGGCAGACAGTGACTGCAGCCATGAAATTAAGACACTTGCTCCTTGGATTAAAAGCTATGACAAACCTTTCAGATCTGGTTTCCTTGGTGTGTATGCCCAGAAGTGGGATTGCTGGGTCATATGGCAGTTCTATCTCCAGCTTTTTAAGAAATCTCCACACTGTTTTCCATAGTGGCTGTACTGGTTTGCATTCCCACCAACAGTGTAAGAGGGTTCCCTTTTCTCCACACCCTCTCCAGCATTTATTGCTTGTAGACTTTTGGATAGCAGCCATCCTGACTGGCGTATAATCAGCATAATGAAAAGCAGAGACATTACTTTTCTGACAAAGGTCCATCTAGTCAAAGCTATGGTTTTTCCAGGAGTCATGTACAGATGTTAGTGTTGGGCCATAAAGAAAGCTGAGTGCTGAAGAATTGATGCCTTTGTATTGTGGTGCTGGAGAAGACTCTTGAGAGTCCCTTAGACAGCAAGGAGATCAAACCAATCAATCATAAAGGAAACCAATCCTGAATATACACTGGAAGGACTGATGCTGAAGCTGAAGCTCCAATACCTTAGCCACCTGATGCAAAAAGCTGGCTCACTGAAAAAGATCCTGTTGCTGGAAAAGATGGAAGGCAGAAGAAGAAGTGGATGAGAGGAGGAGATTGTTAGATGGTATCACCAACTTAATGGACATGAGTTTGAGCAAGTTCCAGCAGATGGTGATGGACAGGGAAGCCTGGTATGCTGCAGTTTGTGGGGTTCCAAAGAATTAGACATAACTTAGCGACTGAATAGCAACAACCCACTCCAAAGTATGCTTTATATTTATTCCCACATAATGAAAATCACAGCCCACAAAAACTATATCCAATGTTTATATCTTGGCACAGATGACAATTTAATGAAAAGAATGAGCTATTGGTGAATGGCGGTTGACAGCAGAGGTCAGAATACATGGAGCATTTGTTCCAATTCCAGTTCAATTGTTCGGTCTTGTGTGACTCTTTGTGAGCCCATAGACTGTAGCACACCAGGCTTCCCTGTCCACCACCAAACCCTGGACCTTGCTCAAACTCATGTCCATAGACTTGATGATGCCATCCACCCATCTCATTGTCTGTCATCTACTTCTCTTCCCACCTTCAATCTTTCCCAGGATCAGGGTCTTTTCAAATGAGTCAGTTCTTCGCATCAGGTGGCCAAAGTCTTGGAGTTTCAGCTTTAGTATCAGTCCTTCCAATGAATATTCAGGACTGATTTCCTTTAGGACGGACTGGTTGGATCTCCTTGCAGTCCAAGGGACTGTCAAGAGTCTTCTCCAACATTACAGTTCAAAAGCATCAATTCTTCAACTCTCAGCTTTCTTTATGGTTCAAGTCTCAAATCCATATGTAACTACTGGGAAAACTATAGCTTTGATTAGACAGACCTTTGTCAGAAAAGTAATGTCTCTGTTCTTAATATGCTGTCTAGGTTGGTCCTAGCTTTTCTTCCAAGGAGCAAGTGTCTTAATTTCATGGCTGCAGTCACCATCTGTAGTGATTTAGAAGCCCAAGAAAATGAAGTCTGTCACTGTTTCCCCATGCGCCATGTGTCATGAATTGATGGGACCAGATGCCATGATCTTAGTTTTTTGAAAGGAATATTTGTTGGGCTCCTTCGATTTCTAGTGAGTTGCTGACAGGTCACTCTGAAGTTCATGTCCTTCTCACCCTAGCAGCTATTTGGATGGACGTTGATTTTTTTCTCTGTTTGAATCCTCATTGAAAACTTGTTTTTTCCACCAATGTAAAACTTTTCTAGGAAATATGGAGCATGACTGCATTTTGTTAAAAAGGACTTGAATGGTAATTCAGTAAATTTTATTTTAAAATATTGCATTTAGCTGGTAAATCTATCCAGCTCTAGCAGGTTTGCGCATGATTACAATTGGAAAGGCAGACCAAATGCCCTTTGGAATAAACTATTAGGCTACACTATTTAAACTCTTAGAAATTCTTCTTTGTTTGGAGGACAATAGAGCAAGTTAAAAATATACCAAAAAAATTTTTGCTGCAATGTGATTTGCCCATAATAGTCACACAATAGATGTAATGAAGCAGCATTTGAAAACTTAAGTATAAAATAACAGAACATATTTTCCTTGTAAAAAGTTTAATATATTACATGTAAGTCTACCATTCTCTGCCATGTCTACTATTTGAATATGTATCTTTTTAGAGCTTTTTCTATTAATTTAGACACACATTGTTGTTGATCCATCTCTCAGTCATGTCCAACTCTGCAACCCCGTGGACTGCAGGCATGTACATGTGTCTATGGCTACAGAAACATATATGTGCTACGCTGTGCTTAATCGCTCAGTCATGTGTGACTCTTTGTGATCTCATGGACTGTAGCCCACCAGGCTCATCTGTCCATGGGTATTCTCCAGGCAAAAATACTGGAGTGGGTTGTCATGCTCTCCTCCAGGGGAACTGCCAAACCCAGGGATTGAGTCCAGGTCTCACACAGTGCAGGTGGATTCCTTACCATTTGAGCCAGCAGGGAAACCCATAGACACATATCGGTTCAGTTCAGTTCAGTCGCTCAGTCGTCTCCGACTCTTTGCGACCCCATGAATTGCAGGATGCCAGGCCTCCCTGTTCATCACCAACTCCCGGAGTTTACTCAAACTCATATCCAACAAGTCGGTGATACCATCCAGCCATCTCATCCTCTGTCGTCCCCTTCTCCTCCTGCCCCCAACACCTCCCAGCATCAGGGTCTTTTCCAATGAGTCAACTCTTCCCATGAGGTGGCCCAAGTACTGGAGTTTCAGCTTCAGCATCAGTCCTTCCAATGAACATCCAGGACTTATCTCCTTTAGGATGGACTGGTTGGATCTCCTTGCAGTCCAAGGGACCCTCAAGAGTCTTCTCCAACACCACAGTTCAAAAGCATCAATCTTTGGTGCTCAGCTTTCTTCACAGTCCAACTCTCACATCCATACATGACCACTGGAAAAACAATAGCCTTGACTAGACGGACCTTTGTTGGCAAAGTAATGTCTCTGCTTTTTAATATGCTATCTAGGTTGGTCATAACTTCCCTTCCAAGAAGTAAGCGTCTTTTAATTTCATGGCTGCAATCACCAACTGCAGTGATTTTGGAGCCCCCAAAAATAAAGTCAGCCACTGTTTCCACTATTTCCCATGAAGTGATGGGACCAGATGCCATGATCTTAGTTTCCTGAATGTTGAGCTTTAAGCCAACATTTCTACTTTCCTCTTTCACTTTCATCAAGAGGCATTTTAGTTCTTCACTTTCTGCCATAAGGGTGGTGTCATCTGCATATCTGAGGTTATTGATATTTCTCCCAGCAATCTTGATTCGAACTTGTTGTTCTTCCAGCCCAGCGTTTCTCATGATGTACTCTGCACAGAGGTTAAATAAGCAAGGTGGCAATATACATCCTTGATATACTCCTTTTCCTATTTGGAACCAGTCTGTTTTTCCATGTCCAGTTCTAACTGTTGCTTCCTTATCTGCATATAATTTTCTCAAGAGGCAGGTCAGGTGGTCTGGTATTCCCATCTCTTTCAGAATTTTCCACAATTTATTGTGATCCACACAGTCAAATGCTTTGGCATAGTCAACAAAGCAGAAATAGATGTTTATCTGGAACTCTCTTGCTTTTTTGAAGATCCAATGGATTTTCGCAATTTGATCTCTGGTTCCTCTGCCTTTTCTAAAACCAGCTTGTACATCTGGAAGTTCACGGTTCATGTATTGCTGAAGCCTGCCTTGGAGAATTTTGAGCATTACTTTACTAGCATGTGAGATGAGTGCAATTGTGCAGTAGTTTGAGCATTCTTTGGCACTGCCTTTCTTTGGGATTGGAATGAAAACTGAACTTTTCCAGTCCTGTGGCCACAGCTGAGTTTTCCAAATTTGCTGGCATATTGAGTGCAGCACTTTCACAGCATCTTTCAGGATTTGAAATAGCTCAACTGGAATTCCATCACATCCACTAGCCTTGTTCGTAGTGATGCTTTCTAAGGCCCACTTGACTTCACATTCCAGGATGTCTGGCTCTAGGTGAGTGATCACACCATTGTGATTATCTGGATCTTGAAGATCTTTTTTGTACAGTTCTTCTGTGTGTTCTTGCCACCTCTTCTTAATATCTTATGCTTCAGTTAGATCCATACCATTTCTGTCCTTTATAGAACCCATCTTTGCATGAAACGTTCCCTTCGTATCTCCAATTTTCTTCAAGAGATCTCTAGTCTTTCCGATTCTGTTGTTTTCCTCTATTTCTTTGCATTGATTGTAGAGGAAGGCTTTCTTATCTCTCCTTGCTCATCTTTGGAACTCTGCATTCAAATGGGAATATCTTTCATTTTCTTCTTTACTTTTCACTTCTCTTCTTTACA
This sequence comes from Odocoileus virginianus, assembly GCF_023699985.2. Taxonomy (NCBI): domain Eukaryota; kingdom Metazoa; phylum Chordata; class Mammalia; order Artiodactyla; family Cervidae; genus Odocoileus; species Odocoileus virginianus. The sequence continues at coordinate 33,424,038 of NC_069708.1, read as the reverse complement.
CAGCTATTTGTAAGACCTTCCCAGACAACCATTTTGCCTTTTTGCCTTTCTTTTCCGTGGGGATCTTCTTGATTCCTGTCTCCTGTACAATGTCCTGAACCTCTGTCCATAGTTCTTCAGGCACTCTGTCTATCAGATCTAGTCCCTTTAATCTATTTCTCACTTCCATTGTATATTCTTAAGGGATTTGATTTAGGTCATACCTGAATGGTCTAGTGGTTTTCCCTACTTTCTTCAGTTTAAGTCTGAATTTGGCAATAAGGAGTTCATTATCTGAGCCACAGTCAGTTCCCGGTCTTCTTTTTGCTGACTGTATAGAACTTCTCCATCTTTGGCTGCAAATAATATAATCAATCTGATTTCAGTGATGGCCATGTGGTGATGTTCATGTGTAGAATCTTCTTTTGTGTTGTTGGAAGAGGGTGTTTGATGTGAACAGTGCATTCTCTTGGCAGAACTCTATTAGCCTTTGCCCTACTTCATTCCATACTCCAAGGCCGAATTTGCCTGTTACTACAGGTGTTTCTTGACTTCCTACTTTTGCATTCCAGTCCCCTATAATGAAAAAGACATCTTTTTTGGGTGTTAGTTCTTAAAGGTCTTGTAGGTCTTCATAGAACAGTTTAACTTCAGCTTCTTCAGCGTTACTGGTTGGAGCAAAGGCTTGGACTACTGTGACATTGAATGGTTTGCCTTGGAAACGAACAGTGGTCATTCTGTCGTTTTTGAGATTGCATCCAAGTACTGCATTTCAGACTCTTTTATTGACCATGATGGCTACTCCATTTCTTCTAAGGGATTCCTGTTGACAGTAGTAGATATAATGATCATCTGAGTTAAATTCACCCATTCCAGTCCACTTTAGTTCACTGATTCCTAAAATGTCAACATTCACTCTTGCTGTCTCCTGTTTGAACACTTCCAATTTGCCTTGATTCATGGATCTAACATTCTAGGTTCCTATGTAATACCGCTCTTTACAGCATCGGACCTTGCTTCTATCACCAGTCATATTCACAACTGGGTATTGTCTTTGCTTTGGCTCCACCCCTTCATTCTTTCTGGAGTTATTTCTCTATTGATCTCTAGTAGCATATTGGGCACCTACCGATCTGGGGAGTTCCTTTTTCAGTATCCTATCATTTTGCCTTTTCATACTGTTCATGGGGTTCTCAAGGCAAGAATACTGAAGTGGTTTGCCATTCCCTTCTCCTGTGGACCACATTCTGTCACATCTCTCCACCATGAGCTATCTGTCTTGGGTGAGCCCACATGGTATGGCTTAGCTTCACTGAGTTAGACAAAGCTGTGGTTCGTGTGATCAGATTGGCTAGTTTTCTGTGATTATGGTTGCAGTATGTCTGCCCTCTGATGCCCTCTTGCAACACCTACCATCTTTCTTGGGTTTCTCTTACCTTGGACATGGGGTATCTCTTTATGGCCACCCCTCCTGACCTTGAAAGTGGAGTAGCTCCTCATAAACACATATATGTACCCATAAAACTATATAATAATTAGATTGAATTATATAAAATTGCTAAGTTTAGTAGTCAAAATATGAAGCATTTCACATGGTTCCACCTCAGATTAAATGTGTAGGTAATTTAAAATAATTGTTATCATAAAATATTGTTTTTCTTGCTCTTCAGTCCCTAAGTTGTGTTCAACTATTTATGACCCCATGAACTGCAGTATGTCAGGTTTCCTTATCCTTCACTGTCTTCCAGAGTTTGGTCAAATTCAAGCCCATCGAGTCAGTATTGTTACCCAAAAACTCATCCTCTGTCACACTCTTGTCCTATTGCCCTCATTCTTTCCCCGCATCAGATCTTTTCCAATGAGTTGGTTCTTTGAATCAAGTGGCCAAAGTATTGGGTCTTCAGCTTCAGCTTCAGTCCTTCCAATAAATACCCAGTGTTGGTTTCCTTTAGGATTGACTGGTTTGATATCCTTGCAGTCCAAGGGACTCAGAGTCTTCTCCAACACGACAGTTCAAAACCATCAATTCTTTGGTGCTCAGCCTTCTTTATGGTCTAACGCTCACATCTGTACATGACCACTAGAAACATCATAGCTTTGACTATATGGAACTTTGTCGACAAAATGATGTCTCTACTTTCTAATATGTTGTCTAGGTTTGTCATAGCTTTCCTTCCAAGGAGAAAGTGTCTTTTCATTTCATGGCTGTAGTCAATATCTGTAGTGACTTGAAGCCCAAGAAAATAAAATATATTTCACTGCTTCCAGTTTTTTCACTTCTCTTTGCCATGAAGTTTTAGGACCGGATGCAATGATTGTAGTATTTTTTAATGTTGAATTTCAAGCCAGATTTTACACTCTTCTCTTTCACCCTCATCAAGAGGCTGTATAGTTCTCCTTTGATTCCTGCCGTTAGCATGATATCATCTGCACATCTGAAATTGTTGCTATTTCTCCTTGAAATCTTGACTCCAACTTGTGATTCAACCAGCCTGGCATATCACAAGATGTACTCTGCACATAAGTTAATTAAGCAGTGTGACAATATACAGCCTTGATGTACTCCTTACCCAATTTTGAATCATTCCATCATTCCAGTTCTAACTGTTGCTTCTTGAACTGCATATAGGTTTCTCAGAAGGCAGGTAAGGTGATCTGCTACTCCCATCTCTTTAAGAATTTTTCTGTTTGTTGTGATCCACAGAGTCAAAGGATTTACCATAGTCAATAAAGCAGAAGTAGATTTTGTTTTTATGAAATTACCTTTCTTTATCTATGATCCAATGGATGTAGGCAGTTGGATGTCTCATTCCTCTGCCTTTTCTAAATTTCGCTTGCATATTTGGAAATTTTGGGTTCACATACTGCTGAAGTCTAGCTTGAAAGGTTTTGAGCATAACTTTGCTAGCATGTGAAGTTAGTGCAGTTGTGTAGTAGTTTGAAGATTCTTTGGCATTGCCCTTCTTTGTGATTGGAATGAAAAATGACCTTTTTCAGTCCTGTGACCACTGCTAAGTTTTCCAGATTTGCTGGCATATTGAGTGCAGCACTTTAACAACATCATCTTTTAGAGTTTTAAATCGCTCAGCTGGAATTCCCTCACCTCCACTAGGTTCATTCATAGTTATGTTTCCTAAGGCCTCTTTGACTTCACACTCTAGGATATCAGGCTCTAGGTGAGTGATCACACCATCGTTTTCATCCAGGTCATTAAGACTTTTTTGTAGAGTTCTGTGTATTCTTGCCATCTCTTCTTAATCTCTTCTGCTTCTGTTAGGTCCTTACTATTTCTGTCCTTTATCCTGCCAATCTTGTATGAAAATTTCCCTTGATACCCCCAATTTTCTTGAAGAGATCTCTAGTCTTTCACATTCTATCATTTTCCTCTATTTCTTTGCATTGTTCACTTAGGAAGTTTCCTTATCTGTCTTTTCTATTCTCTTGAACTCTGCATTCAGTTGGGTGTACCTTTCCCTTTTTCTCTTGTATTTTGGTTCTCTTCTTTTCTCACCTAGCTGTAAAGTCTCTTCAGACAACAGCTTTGACTTCTCACATTTATTTTTCTTGGGGTTGGTTTTGGTCACTGCCTCCTGTACATTGTTATAAACCTTCATCCATAGTTCTTCAGGCACTCTGCCTACCAGATCTAATCCCTCGAATCTGTTTGCCACCTTCACTGTATAGTCATAAGTGCTTTTATTTATGGCATACCTGAATGGCCTAGTGGTTTTACCTGTTTTCTTCAGTTTAAGCCTGAAGTTGCAATAAAGAGTTCATGATCTGAACAACGGTCATTTCCAGGTCTTGTTTTTGCTGACTATATAGAACTTCTCTATCTTCAACTGCAAAGAAGATAGTCAATCCGATTTTGGTATTGACCATCTGGTGATGTCCATGTGTAGAGTCATCTCGAATTGTTGGAAATCAGTGTTTCCTATGTTCAGCTTGTTCTCTTGATAACACTGTTAGCATTTGCCCTGCTTCATTTTGTACTCCAAGGCCATCCTTTCCTGTTTCTCTAGCTATCTCTTGACTTCCTACTTTTGTATTCCAATTCTGTATGATGAAAAGGATGGACGCTAGTTCTAGAAATTGTTGTAAGACTTCATAGAACCAGTGAAATTTAGGTTCTTCAGCAACAGTGTTTGGGGAATAGACTTTGATTACTGTGATGTTGTATGGTTTGCCTTGAAAATGAACCGAGATTATCCTGTTGTTTTTGAGATTGCACCCAATTGCTGCATTTCAGACTTTTTTTTTTTTTTTTTTTTTACTATGAGGGCTACTCCATTTCTTCTAAGGGATTCTTGTCCACAGTAGTAGACAAACCCAATCAAATTAGCCCATTCCCATTCACTTTAAATTACTGATTCCTAAGATGTTGATGTTCACTCTTGCCATCTCCTGGTTGGTCATGTCCAATTTATCTTGATTCATGGGCCTAACACTCCAGGATCCTATGCAATATTGTTCTTTATGGAAATAAACTTTACTTTCACCACCAAACAAATTCACAATTGAGCTTCATTTCTCCCTAGGCTCAGCCACTTCATTCCTTATGGAGCTATTTCTCCACTCTTCCACTGTATAATATTTGACACCTTCCAAACTGGGGACCCCCTTCATGCATCACAGCATTGTAATGATTAAGGGGCTTACATAAGTCAATGAAGCCTGGGCCACGCCATGTAGGGCCACCAAGATGGATGTGTCATAGTGAGAGTTCTGACAAAACATGGCCCACTTGAGGAGGAAATGGCAAAACATTCCATTATTCTTGAGAACCCCATAAACAGTAACATAATAAACATCACTCTAAAACTTTATTTCAATCCCCCCTTTGATGAAATTTCCAGTTTAATGCCTATTGCCTATTGAACTTCAGTTAAAGTGTTAGCCAGAATTCCCTTACTTGATTTATCACAGATTATTTAGTGATTCCTTTGTTAACATTCATTTTCAAGATTTATTTTAAATAACATTTTTGTTAATAATATTTCACTTTCCTATGTTTAATTGAAATAATTAAAATACAATATTATATTAGTTCTAGGTGTTCAAAACAGTGATTCAACATTTATATACATTGTGAAATGATCACCATAGTAGGTCTAGTTTTAATCTGTCACCATACAAAGTTAATGCTCTGTTATTTACTATATTCGTAATGCTGAACATTACATTTCCATGACATATTTATATTTATAAGTGGTAGTTTGTTCCTTTTGATCCCCTTCACCAATTTTGCCCATCTTCAATGTCCCTGTGCTTCCCAGGTGGTGCTAGAGGTAAAGAATCTGCCTGCCAGTGCAGGAGATGTAAGAGCCACAGGTTCGATCCCTGGGTCAGGAAAATCCCCCTGGAGAAGGGCATGGAAACCCACTCTAGTATTCTTGCCTGGAGAATCCCATGGGCAGTGGAGCCTGGTGGGCTACAGTCCATAGGGTCGCAAAGAGTCGGACATGACTGAAATGACTTAGCATGAACAATGCCCCTGCCCTCTGGTAACCACCAATCTGTTCTCTGTATTTATGAATCTGGTTTTGTTTAATTGTTTGTTTCATTTTTCAGGTTCCACATATAAATGAAATCATATAGTATTTGAATTTCTCTGTCTTATTATACTTAGCATAATATCCTCAAGGTTCATCCATGAGGTCACAAGTAGCAACTTAGCAATTCAACATTTTTTTCTTTTATAGAATCCATATGTCTCACTTTATATAAAATCTGCAATAACATTAGTGATCCTACTCTCATGTGTTACAATGTATTTTATTTATATATAAATTTTGTTTAGTTATATTTAATGTGACTACTGATATATTTTGACTTATTTCTGCCACCTCACTCTGTTTTCTCTTTGTTTTTTTCTCTTTTCCTGTCTTCCATTGGATTCATTATTTTCTTTATTATATTCTTTTTATCCTCTGCTGGTTTGGAAGTTATATATTACACTTGAATCTTTCAAGTGAGTAAACTTTTACAAATCAATTAATAGCTCTAATATAATCCTGAAAAAAAAAAAGCAAAACTGAAAGGCCTTTAAAAAATTTGACACCATTTTTTCACCCTCACATCTTCAATTTTATTTTACATGTCTAGTATTTCAATTACACTTTATGATCTCCCATAGTTATTATGATAATTTTGGTTTTGTGAAGTGTTCATTATTATTTAGATCTGGCCACATATTTCTAGTTTATTTGTTCCTTATTGATCTTGTGTCCACTCCCTCCTTCTGAATTTCAATGTCTTTCTTACTGAAGAATAGCCTTCAATATCTCTTTCAGGAAAGGCCAGTAAAGGTTAAACTCTGTCATCTTTTTCTGTCTGAAAATCTAGTTATTTAACTATTACTCTTGAATGATGAACTGGCTGGTATGTAATTGTAAGATGGTAATTGTTTTCCTTTAAGGCTTTGACAATATTATTTTATTGTCTGCTGGAATAAATTAATGTTAATAATTTACTATCAGTCTAATTGTTCCTTTTAGATAAACTGTTTCTCTGAAAGTTCTCAATATTTTCTCAGTTGTTGTTGTTCTATATTGGGTATACCACAATATGTCTAGTTTAATATTTATTTATATTTATTATAGTCAGTAATCAGTTCAGTTCAGTTTAGGTCAGTCGCTCAGTCGTGTCCAACTCTTTGTGACCCCATGAACCGCAGCACTCTAGGCCTCCCTGTATATCACCAACTCCTGGAGTCCACCCAAACCCATGTCCATTGAGTCGGTGATGCCATCCAACCATCTCATCCTCTGTTGTCCCCTTCTCCTCCTGCCCTTAGTCTTTCTCAGCATCAGGGTCTTTTCCAATGAGTCAGCTCTTCGCATCAGGTGGCCAAAGTATTGGAGTCTCAGTTTCAACTTCAGTCCGTCCAATGAAAACCCAGGGCTGATCTCCTTTAGGATGGACTGGTTGGAGCTCCTTGGAGTCCAAGGGACTCTCACGAGTCTTCTCCAACACCACAGTTCAAAAGCATCAACTCTTCGGCGCTCAGCTTTTTTTATACCATTATTCAATTTGAGGACACTGGTCTTCAGTTTTAGAAAATCCTCTCTCTCTGATTGTTTTTGTTCTAAGTTCCTTTTATATATACCATCAGTCTTCTTGGGCTGCAACATAGATTGTGTCACTTAAACAGTAGACAGTCTTCTTCTAACATTTCTTGAGGCTAAAAGCTCCTGATCAGGATGGCAGCATAGTCAAGTTCCAGTGAGAGCCCTTTTCATACCTTGAAGATGGTTATATTTTTACTGTGTGTGCACATGGCATTTCTCAGTACATACACATGGGGAGGGATGGAGGGAGGAAGGGACAGAGAGACAAATCTTTCTTCCTCTTATTCTAAGGACACTTATCCCTTCATGAAAGTCCTAATTTAAATCCAATGACCTAATCTAAACTTAATTACTTCCGAAAGTCCCTACCTCCAAATGCCATTACAATGGAAATTAGGTCTTCTATATACTAATTTTTGATGGGGCACATTCAGTTTACATGTATATTTGACTTGCTTATTGTATTTTCCAGATATCAAACTCTTTCATATTTTCCACTTTTTATTTTTTTATGTTGCATGCTGTAATTTCACATATTTTCCTGCCTTTCAAATTACTAATTTTCTTTCTGACTATATCAAACTGCTACTTATGTTTATTGAATTTAATGTTTTTAAATTTATTTTTTTATTGAAGGATAATTGCTTTACAGAATTTTGTTGTCTGTCATTATTAGATTTTAATTTTCTTCTTTTACAAATATGCATTTTGCATAGTATTATTCTTTTCCATTTTGGTTTACATTTCCCCTTGAATTCCTTTTTAATTTTAACTATAGTTACTTCAGAATCCCTCATAGAATATTCTATTCTCTCAAATTATTGTCCTTATTTTTTCTGTGTACATGTATATGTATGTAATCTCATGGATAGTTTATTTCTGAAAATTTATTTTATGTTTTTAATTCTATTATTTTTTCTGAAATATAATTGACACACAGAACTGTACAAGTTTAAGGTGTACAGTGATTTTGCTTCATACATTATGAAATCATGTACACAGAAGAACTATATGAAAGAAATCTTAACGATGCAGATAACCACAATAAAGTGATCACTCATCTAGAGGCAGACATCCTGGAATCCAAAGTCAAGTGGGCCTTAGGAAGAATCACTATGAACAAAGCTAGTGGGGATGATGGAATTCCAGCTGATATATTTCAACTCCTAAAAGATGATGCTGTTAAGGTGCTGCATTCAATATGCTAGCAAACTTGAAAAACTCACCAGTGGCCGCAGGACCAAAAAGGTCAGTTTTTATTTCAATGGCAAAAACCACTACAATATTGTAAAGTAATTAGCCTCCAACTAATAAAAATAAATGGGAAAAAAAGAAAGGCCATGTCAAAGAATGTTCAAGCTACTGCACAATTGCACTCATCTCACATACGAGCAAATTAATGCTCAAAATTCTTCAAGCTAATCTTCAACAGTACATAAACCAAGAACTTCCAGATGTTCAGCTAGACATCAAAAAGTCAGAGAAACTAGCAATCAAATTGCCAGTATCCTTTGAATCATAGAAAAAGCAAGAGAACTGCAGAGAAACTTCTATTTCTACTTCACCGACTATGCTAAAGTCTTTGACTATGTGGATTACAGCAAACTGTGGAACATTCTTAAAGAGATGGGGATACCAGACCACCTTACCTGTCACCTGAGAAACATGTATACAGGTCAAGAAGCAACAGTTAGGACCAGACATGGAACGATGGACTTGTTCAAAGTTGGGAAAGGAGTATGTCAAAACTGTATATTGTCACTCTGCTTATTTAACTTATATGCAGAGTACATCATGAGAAATGCTGTGCTGGATGAAGCACAGGCAGGGATGACGATTGCCAGGAGAAATATCAATAACCTCAGATATGCAGATGACACCACTTTTATGGCAGAAAGTGAAGAAGAACTAAAGAGCCTCTTGATGAAATTGAAAGAGGAGAGTGAAAAGGCTGGCTTAAAACTCAACATTTAAAAAATTAAGATCATGACAGCCAGTCCTAGTATTTCATGGCAAATGGATGGTGAAACAATGAAAATAGTGACAGACTTTATTTTCTTGAGCTCCAAAATCACTGCAGATGGCAACTGCAGGCATGAAATTGAAAGACACTTGCTCCTTGGAAGAAAAGCTATGAAAAACCTAGATAGTGTATTAAAAAGCAGAGACATTATTTTTCCAACAAAGATCCATCTAGTCAAAGCTATGCTTTTTCCAGTAGTCATGTATGGATGTGAGAGTTGGACTGTAAAGAAGGTTGAGCCCAAAGAATTGGTGCTTTTGAACTGTGGTATTGGAGAAGACTCCTGAGATTCCCTCAGACAGCAAGGGGATCAAACCAGTCATTCTTAAAGGAAATAAATCCTGAATATTCATTGGAGGTACTGATGCTGAAGCTGAAGCTCCAGTAATTTGGCCCCTTAATGGGAAGAGCTGATTCACTAGGAAACACTCTAATTCTGAGAAAGATTGAAGGCAGCAGAAGGGGACGATGGAGGATGAGATGGTTGGATGGCATCACCAACTCAATGGACATGAGTTTGAGCAAGCTTCAGGCGTTGGGGAAGTACAGGGAAGCCTGACGTGCTGCAGTCCATAGGGTCACAAAGAGTTGGACATGACTGAGTGACTGAACAAAACAATCATGAAATTATTACCACAATATATTTAGTGAACTTCCATCATCTTATAGAGGTACAAAATAAAAGAAAAAGAAAATAATTTTTTCCTTGTTTCAATAATTTTTAGAATTTATCTTAACGTGTATATATACATGTATACGTATATACATATAACATAGAGCAGTATTAATTATATTAATTATGTTTTATATTACATCTCTAGTATTTAGCTTATACCTGAAAATTTGTACCTATTGACCACCTTCATCACCATTCAAATATATTATATTATTATTGAATATATTCCCCACAATCCTGTGACTCATTTGTTTCTTGAAATTTATCTCTCTTAACCTCACCTATTTATTTCACTCAACCCCTCACCCACTTCCTTCTTAGAAGAAATGTTTTGTTTTCTGTATCTATGACTCTGTCTCTGTTTTGCTATGTTTGTTTCATTTTTCAGATTTCATATATAATTGAAATCATACTATTTTTCTTCTGTTCAACTTATTATACTTGGCATAACAGCTATTAGGTCATCCATATTCCTGCAAGTGGTAAAATTTCATTCTTTTTTATAGCTGAGTAAGATTCCATTGTGTGTGTAACTTACATATATTATATATATATGTGTGTGTGTATATATACATGTACACCTATATATGTGTGTGTGTGTGTGTTTGTACCTTCTCTAATGAGGACACTTAGGTTGTTTCATATCTTGGATATTGTGAAGAATCCTGCATATATCTTTTTGGAGTGGTGTTTTTGTTTTTGTCTGATTAAAACTTAGAAGTGGAATTTCTGAGTTCTGTGGTAGTTTTATTTTTTAATTTTTTTCAGGAAACTCCAGTGTTTTCCAGAGCAACTACACCAAGTAACAGTGCACACAAGTTCACCAACATTTCTTGCTGTGTTTTTGATATCAGTCATTATGACAGGTATGAAGTGATATCTCATGGTGGTTTTGATTTGCATTTTCCTGATAGCGAGTTATGTTGACCATCTTTTTATTTGTCTGTTGGCCATCTATATGTCTTCCTTGAAAAAGTGTTTATTCAGGTTCTTTGCTCATTTTGAATAGGGTTGTTTGTTTTCCTAATGTTGAGTGGTGTTCTTTGTATATTTTGGATATTAACCTCTTATCAGAGATATCCATTGTAAATACCTTATTGCATTCAATAGACTGACTTTTTGTGTTGATGATAGTTTCCTTTGCCATGCAAAAACTTTTGAGTTTGACGTAGTCCCAATTGCTTATTTTTGCTTCACCCAGCCCTTTTCTGAAGAGTTATATCAAAAAATAAATATGCTAAGACCAATATCAAAAGCATACTACATTTTCTTCTAAAAGTTTTACACTTTCAGGCTTTGTGTTTATGTTTTGTAAATGGTATGAAAAAGTGGTCCAATTTAATCATTTTGCATGTAATTGACCAGTTTTCCCAACATAATTTGTTGAGGAGTGTATCTTTTCCCTATTGTATATGCTTGCCTCTTTTTGTCAAAGATTATTTGACCACTTAAGTGTCAGCTCATTTCTGAGTGCTCTATTCTGTGACATTGATAATATTTGTCTTTTTTGTGCCACTAAAATACTGTTTGGGTTACTATTGATATATCTTTGTAACATAGTTTGAAACCAGGAAATGCAATACCTCCAGCTTTGTTTTTCTTTGTTATGATTGTTTTGAGTATTTGTGGTTTTTATTCTTATACAAATTGTAGAATAATTTGCTATAGTTCTGTGAAAATGCCATTGATATTTGGATATGGATTGCATGGAATATGTAGATTGTTTTGTGTTGTATGGTCATTTTGACAGTATTGATACTTCTAATTCATAAGCACAGTATATCTTTCTATTTGCCTGTTTCTTTTTTAATTTATTTCATTAACAACTTATAATTTTCCAAATATAGGTTTTTCACATCTTTGGTTGGATTTATTCCCAGGTATTTTATTCAGTTTCATGCAATTGTGTGTAAGATTTTTCTGAAAAAAATTTCTTTCTGATAGTTTGTAATTTGTGTATAGAAATGCAGTGAACTTCTGTATATTATTAATAATTTTATACATCCTGCATGTTTACTAAATTCATTTATCAGTTCTGATATATTTTTAGTGAACTCTTCAGAATTTCCTATATGTATTATCATGCCATCTGCAACCAGTGACAGTTTTAATTCATCTTTTCCAGTCTGGAATTCTTTCATTTTTTTCCTTGTCTGTTTGCTGTGGCTAGGACTTCCACGACTATGTTGAATAAAAGTAGTGAGAGTGGCCACCTTTTTCTTTTTTCTGATGTTAAAAAAAGTGCTTCCAGCTTTTCACACTAAGTATGATGCTGCATATAGGTTTGCTATATGAGGCCTTATTATGTTGAGTTATGTCCCCTTTATACACATTTTGTTGAGTTCTTTTTATCATAAATGAGTGTTGAATTTGGTTAGAAGCTTTTCGTGTATCTGTTGAGATGATTGTGTGGTTTTTATTTTCCATTTGTTAATGTAGTGTATCATATTGACTGAGTTGTGGATATTGAACCATAACTTGCAATATTTTGGATAAATCCTGTTTGATCTTGTTGTGTGATTCTCCTAATATATTGTTGATTTAATTTTGCTAATATTTTCTTGAAGATTTTTGCATTTATACTCATCAATGGTATTAATTTGTTATTTTCTTTTTCATAGACTTTGTTTTTTAGAACAAATTTGTAAGCATTCTTTCCTTTGCAGTTTTTTTGGAATAATCTGAGGTAGATAGGTGTTAATTCTTTTCAAAATATTTGGTAGAATTCACCTGTGAAGCCATTTGATCTTGAACTTTTGTATGTTGAGAATTTCTTTTTATTATTGACTCAATTTCATTATGGGTAATCACTGTGTTCATTTTTGTGTTTTTTTTTTAATTCAATCTTGGGAAATTAGTCATTTCTAGATATTTACGCATTTTTTCCCTAGGTTGTCCATTTAATTGGCATATACTTTTTCTTAATAATCTCTTATGATCCTTTGTCTTTCTGTTATGTTGTTTGTAATTTCTTTTTCATTCTGATTTTATTTATTTTAGTCCCTTTAATTTTCTCCTGAAGAGCTTTGCTTAATTTAAAAATATAAGCTACTGTTATTTGTGCTTACTTTTTTGTTATGCATGTCAGAAAGTCCTGGATTTCTTTGAGTCCCAACAGAACACTGCTATGTTTGCTTCTGCCATTGTCCCAGTGATTTCACTGGTTTTAGGTCAGTTTTCATACTAGTTTCTTGCCTTCAGTTTCCAAAACAATAAAGGTAATTTATATATGAATCATATACCCAATCATGGCACAGTTTGGTAGCTTTGATTTCTTATAGAGACCCTTTTTTCCCCCTTTCATAGTAGTGACCAGATGATAACTGCCTGATTCCCTCACATGTGAGGATGGGATTTTCTGGTCTGTTTTTCATGAAGTTAGCAGTCCTTCAGTGTTTCAGCCTTTATACAAATGATTCCAGTTTTTTGTACAAATCCAAGGCCACTTGAAAACTCTAGACTTTATCTTGCTAGATTATTAAAACATCAATTGGTATTAGGTATTCAGCACTCTGGTTTTGACATTCACATTTATTTTCTGATATTTGTGCATTTCTTTACTTTTGAGCTCATCTATGTCTTAATTTTTTAGATAAAATTGAAAATTGTATTGAACATTTTTATGTTTTGGGAATGAAAAGTGAATGCCTAATAGGTAGTTAGCATCTGCATAGAACAATCTGCTGCCAGTTACTGACTTAATTCACTCATTCCCCACAATCAGTGTAATATTTTTAAAACATAAATAAGATTTCATTACTCTTCTGCTTAACATTATCTGTTGGGTCCCCATGATATCTAGAAAAAAATTTAAACCAATTACTTTGGCATATATGGCCTTAAGTAATCTGGACTAAGCTTATCTCTCTTTCCTCATTTTCTGCCACTGTCTTCATAGCTCTGTTCTGTCCAAAATGACCATACATTTTTTACTAATAGCGTATCAAACTTATTCTCACCTAACATTCTTTGTACATTTTTACTTCTATCTGAAATATTCTGCAATCAGTTATTCACAGTGCTTGCTTTTCTTTTCAGTCAGGTCTCAGTTTAAATGTATCATTGATTAGGACTTATCTGGGCACTCAGTCTCAATTAGTGTTTACCCCTGATCACTTTCTAATAAAAAGCACTGCTCTCATGGATCTACATTCTACTGGGAAAAAGATAATAAGATATCAAACAATAAGCAATAATACATAAGGTAGCAATAAATTTAATAAGGAAAATAGACTGAAATAGTATTATAAATTTATTATTTATTATAAAATAAGCTACCTTATATCTTATTGGTTATTGCTTGATAGCTCATTATCTTTATCCAAATTAGAATGTAAATCTATGACAGTTGAGCTTTTTCTCTTGTATTCATTGTTCATTTCCTTAGTTTCTACAATAGTGTCTGACACAAAGCAAGTCGTCAGTAAATATTTGATGAATGAATTGATGTAATTTCAGTAGTCTTCAGATAATTTATTTTAACATATAATAAAATTGCAGCTCAAAAATTTTATTGAATTGACACGATAATTACTGATTGAATGAATCTTTGATGTCTCATGCTTCCAAGCTTGATGTTCCTTTCATCATAATACACAGATCCCAACTCATTTGATGTCTAAGAGCTTTGTCATTTAATAGTTTATTAGTAATATTACTCAGACAAATAGACTGACATAAGAAAATATTTACTTTCTGGATGTAGAGATTTAGAGATAAAAGGACGTTGTCAAGGTTAAACTGCAGAGCATATTTACCACATAAATATGCCTCTACGATGATAACCAAAATAGAATATTGCTCTCATGTTCCTGTAGTACTGATGAACTACAGAGAAGTCTTCGAAATCTAGAGTGTTTTGGAGCCTGAGCTAAATATTGGAGGCAACCATGCCATCTAGATATTTTGTTAAATCTCAATTCAACAAACTTGCTTATCGAAAACCTATTTGTACAGAACTCAGTATGAAGTAATCTGTGTTGTAAAGGATACAGCAGAGGATCCTATGCCCAAATAACTACGTAGTAAGGGAAGAATAAAACGTATCAATGAAATAATACCTTATTTTTTAAGACAATATAAAATATTTAATAAAAATAAAATAGGTATGGTAAATATATAGACATTCATAGGAGGTAATACTTCCAAGTATGTATGCATTTGCCTAAGGAAGGCTTCATGATGGGGAACATGGAGATAAATCTTGAAGGATAGGTAAATTTGCTTAATGAGTGGGAATGAGAGAGGAGTCCTCATTATAGTCTGGAAGAATTGTGGAAGTGTGGCCTGAAGACAGGAATGCATAGTCAATGTTTGATTAACAATATGTATTACAGATTGGTTAATGGGTGGAAAAGAGTATTGACCTTCCACAGCAATACAAGTAATCATTAAGAAAAGTACATTAGGACTATGGCCTCCTGATAAAACTTCATTTTACCATGAACATTCAAGGCAGGTAGTCTAGAAATTGTTCTGATATAAGTTTTGTTATTATTTTACCCATAGTGATACTGATGAAAATACTTTTCCCTTGTAGTATTTCTAGTGGGGCTACACTTTATGGGTAATCTGAAAATAAATTTGGTCTCAAGGTAAATCAAAGACTCTTATGGGATCATGAAATGAGTTTAGTGTTACTTAAAACTTGTTCCTTGTAGGTAGGGTTGGATAGACTCCATGATACTCTGTTAGAAATAGAAGAAACATTGACAAGATCTGTTTTATAAAAAAAAAAAACTGATTACATTGATCTAACTTCCCTTTAGAGTACCGCTTTTGATTTACTGTTTTCTGTGAAAAACTAGAGAAACAGTAATCTTTTATCATGTGATTATAACAATAGAATGAAAATTTTAAATAAAAACTGCAATTTTAGAGAAGTCAAGATAGTGGAGGAGTAAGAGGGTATAGAGATCATCTCTCCCTACAAATTCATCAAGAATATATTTGCAAATTGAACCGTTCTCATAGAGAACAAGCTGAGCACTAGCAGAAGACCTTGGACACCTAAAAGGACAAAAACAATCCTCACATAATCGAGTAAGATGAAAGAAAAAGGAGAGGGCTGAAGGAGAGGAATGGTTCTGCATGCAGAGAAACTCCCTCACAGTAGGGAGACCAGATGGGACAGAAGGGGCACTTTGGGGACTGTCAGAGGAGACTGCATCAACTGGGCTGTGGTAAGCAAGGCAGAGTGAGACATACACAGATGGTCCATGCCACAGTCCTGTATGACCTAGCCTGAGATGTGTGTTTGCCAGTGCTAATGGGGATTGGGTGCTGGAATGTGGGATTTAGAGGGCAAACATAGAGAGAAGACTACTGTTGGCTGCAATGAGACAGCCTGAGGGGATGGGAGTGGGAAAATCTGCAATGAGGAATGCTTGTGGAGGAAACCCAAACTACAGTAACAATGAAGATCCATTGTTGAGTGACAGACAAGGAGTGGGGGCACTACTGCAGCCTCTGTCCCCATGTGCTGACCCCTGCTTCCCTGGGTACTAAGAAGAGCTTCTGCCAGGGCCAGCTTTCTCACATCCATGACCACTGTCTCCCTTGCATACCCCATCCCTGCCAGGGCTGGGTCTCTTGTGCATGCATTCATCAGCTTCCCCATGATAGCTGTCCCCACCAGGGCTCCTGCAACCCCAGAGGCTGCTGGCTCTGCACCTCTTCCTTGCTAGACAGAACTCTTGTGCTCTGTGGCAGCCTCAGGAGCAGAACTCTATGGGTGACTCACACACAGAGGTGGGGCTGAAAGCACAACTGAGCCCCAGAGCCTATGCAACTAAGGAAGAAAACCTGAAATCTCTGCATGTGCAAACTTCAAATTGATACATTGATTGACTTTGTAAGTTCAGTGCCTACAGAACATTTGAATGGACAACAAGTGCTCCTGTAGCCAAGACAGGCCTAGCTTTAGTAGTGGTAGATGTTGTGGGCACATATCCATGGGAATTGAGCCCACTAGAGTTTGAGCTGTCCCATAGCATCCACAGTGGGTCTAGATCCATGATTACTGCAATCCTGGGACCTGACTCCAATAGATCTATGCTGATGGCCTGGTAAAACAAACAAACAAACAAACAAAAAACACAACAGTAACAGCAAAAAACATGTGACATATAGCAATGTGCAACTGCCAGCATACCCAATAACACTGTAATCTGAGAGCTCACACAACAGGTGAAAGGTGACAGAAGAGGTGAACAACTCCAAACACAGGATACTCTGGCTTCTCTCCCAGTGGGAATGCTCCGGTCCCACCTACTTAGCGCCACAGATCAAAAACAGTTGGGCACCTCCATTCCAACAACTAAAAAGCAGATTCCACTTCTAACAGGGCAGTGACAACCACAGAGCAAAGAAAACCAAATACACAGTGCAGGCTCTAGTCACCACTATATCAGTCACACCTCCTATCAAGAGGATAACAGTCTTCATTCACACACAAAAAAAGAAGTGGCAGAAAAAACAACCCTTTCATCAAAAATATTAAGCCCCTACATGCTACACAGGGATGTTTCCAAATAAAAATAGCCCTTCAAGATAAAGGTTCTGGCATCAGGAGAAAAAAAAAAAAAAACTCATCATTTAGCTTTGAAGGCAAGGGAGGGTTGCATTCAGGAGCTCCACATGGCAGAGGAATATGGAGAATCCACTCTTGGAGGGCACACACAATGTTTTAAGTACACTGGGTGCAGCACAAATAAGTATATCCATAAAAACCTGGACTACACTTACCAAGGAGTCTTGAAGGATCTCCTGGGGAAGCAAAGGTTAAATATACCTTACAGTGGGGAAAAGGACACTGGTAATGGAAACCGAAGGGGATAATTATCTGAGTGAATTTTCTCAGAGGTCCATATTGTTGTACCAAGACTTGGTCCCACACAAAAACCTGAAGGTTCCAGTGCTGGAAAATCTCATGTCAAATAACCAAAAACATAGAAATACACATTTACCCTTCAGAATGCAGGCTGCCTAGAGTCAAACTGAGCTCATAGCCACCTCAAAACACATGACTTGACACAGTGCTTCCCATCAGAGGGACAAGACCCAGCTCTATCCAACAGAGGGCAGACATCAGTCTTTCCCAACAGGAAGCCTGCCCAGGCCCTTGAACCAACCTAACCCACCAGGGGGCAGACACCAGAAGCAAGAGAAACTATGATTCTGAAACGTGAGGAAAGGAGACCACATACACAGAAAATTAGACAAAATGAGATAACAAATAAATATTTGTAAATGAAGGAATAAGATAAAAACTTACAATAACAACTAAATGAAGAGGAGATAAGGAATCTTATCTAAAAAATAATTCAGAATAATGGTACTAAGGATGATTCAAAGTCTCAAAAAAATGGAAGCAAAGATTGATAAAATGAAAGAAATGTTTAACAAAGAGATAGAAGATCAAGAGAACAGACAGAGATGAACAATATGATGACTGAAGTGAAAAATATGCTAGACGGAATCAATAGCAGAATAAATGAAGCAGAAGAATGAATCAGTGAACTGAAAGTTGTAGTATGAAAAACACTGCCATAAACAGAACAAACAAAAACTGAAAGAAATGACAATCTCAGCGACTTCTGAGAAAACATTAAATACATTAACACTCACAATATAGGGACCCCAGGAGGAGAAAAGAAAGATATTGAAGATACTATAGACAAAAGCTCCCCAAAGAACAGAAAGGAAACTTAAGCCCAGGAAGTGCAGAGAATCTCATACAGGATGAACCCAAGGAAGAAAATGCTGAGACACATATAAATCAAAGAGATGATAATTAAAGGCAAAGAGAAAATATTATGACAAACAAGGGAAAAACAACAAATAATGTACAAGGGAATCCTTACAAGGTTATGTTCTGATTTTGTAGCAGAAACTCTGCAGGACAGCAGGAAGTGTAACAATATATTTCATATGATGGAAGGGAAAAACCTACAATCAAGAATTATCTATCCAACAAGGCTCTAATTAAGACTGTCGTTGTTAAGTCATCACGTCTTGTCTGACTTTTGTGACATCCTAACCACAGCAATCAGATAATAAAAATAAATAAAAGGAGTCTAGGTTGGAAAAGAAGACGCAAAACACTCACTGTTTGCAGATGACATGATTTTTTTCACAGAAAACTGTAAAAATGCCACCAGAAAATTATAAGAGCTAATCAATGAATATGGTAAAGTCACAAGATATAAAATTAATTCACGTAAATCTCTGCATTCCTATACAGTAACAATGAAAAATCAGAAAGAAAAATTAAGGAAACAATCCCATTCACCACTGAAACAAAAAGAATAAAATATGTAGGAATAAATTTGCATAGAGACAAAAAAAATATATGCTGAAAACTATAAAGCACTGATGAAAGAAATCAAAGATGACACAAATAGATATATACCAAAGAGATATATGCCATGTTCTTCGATTGGAAGAATCAGTATAATGAAAATTTCTATACTACTCAAAGCAACCTATAGATTCAATGTAATCCTTGTCAAACAAATAACAGCATTTTTCACAAAACTAGAACAAATAATTGTATAATTTGTATGGAAACACAAAAGATCATGAATAGCCAAAGAAATCTTGAGAAAGAAGAATGGAACTAGAGG
The DNA here is from genome assembly GCF_023699985.2 of Odocoileus virginianus. Taxonomy (NCBI): domain Eukaryota; kingdom Metazoa; phylum Chordata; class Mammalia; order Artiodactyla; family Cervidae; genus Odocoileus; species Odocoileus virginianus. The sequence continues at coordinate 33,404,664 of NC_069708.1, read as the reverse complement.
AATCAACTTTCCTGACTTCAGACTATATGACAAAGCTACAGTAGTCAAAACAGTACGGTAATGGCACAAAAGCAGAAATATAGATCAAAGTAATAAAATAGAAAGCCCAGAGAGAAATTGATGCCCATATGGAAACCTTATCTTTGACAAAGGAGGAAAAATATACAATGCAGAAAAGACAGTCTCTTCCACAAGTGGTGTTGGGAAAACTGATCAATTACATGTAAAAGAATGGAATTATACCACTTTCTAACACCTTACACAAAAATAAACTGAAAATGGATTAAAGACTAAAATATAAGAAATGAAACTATAAAACTCTTAGAGGAAAATATAGGCAGAACACACTCTGGCATAAATCACAGCAAGATCCTCTGTGACCCACCTCCCAGTTAAAACAAAAATTAAAAAAAAAATAGGACCTAATTAAACTTAAAAACTTTTGCATAGCAAAGGAAACTATAAGCAAGCTGAAAAGGCAGCCCTAAGAATGACAGAAAATAATACAAATGAAACAACTGACAAAGGGTTAATCTTCAACCTACACAAAGAGCTCAGGCAGCCCAAAAACAGAAAAATGAACAGCCCAATCAAAAAGTAAGCAGAAGACCTAAACAGACATTTCTCCAAAGAAGACATAATGATGTCTAATAAACACATAAAAAATTGCTAACCAATGCTCATTATTAGAGAAATGCAAATTGAAACCACAATGAGGTATCATCTCACACTGGTCAGAATGGCCATCGTCAAAAATTCTACAAGCAAGAAATCCTGGAGAGGGTGTGGAGAAAAGGTAACCCTGTTACACTGTTGGTGGTAACACAAACTGGTACAACCACTATGGAGAATATTATGGAGATTTTTTTAAAAAACTAGGATTAAAATTACCATATGACCTAGCAATCCCACTACTAGGCATATACCTTGAGGAAACCAGAATTGAAAAAGACATATGTACCCCAGTGTTCATTGTAGCACTCTTTACAATAGCTAGGACATGGAAGCAACCTAGATGTCTATAGACCTGGATGGATAAGGAAGTTGTGATACAGAAACAGAATGCAATATTACTCAGGTATAAAAAAGGAACACATTTGAGTCAGTTCTAATGAGATGGAATACCCTAGAGTCTATTATGCAGAGTAAAATAAGTCAGAAAGAGAAATACAAATACCATATATTAATGTATGTATATATGGAATCTAGAAATATGGTACCAACGATACTATGTATAGGGCAGCAAAGGAGACACAGACATAAAGAACAGATTTTTGGACTTGGTTGGACAAGGAGAGGGTGGGATGATTTGAGAGCATAGCATTGAGACATACCTACATGTAAAATAGATAACCAGTGCGAGTTTGATGTATGAAGCCAAGCATCCAAAGCTGATGCTCTGTGACAACCTGGAACCATAGGGTGGGGAGGGAAGAGAGATGGGGTTTCAGGATGGAGGGGACACAGGTATATCTATGGTCGATTCATACTGATGTATAGCAAAATCCATCACAATATTGAAAAGTAATTATCCTCCAATTAAAATAAATACATTTTAAAAAAAGAAATTGAAAAATATCAATTGCAAAGAAATATGAAAGAAATGTACAAAATATACCCCCCAAATGACAGAAGATTAAATAAATAGAGAAAAGAAGAAACAAATAATAATAATTATGTACCCAACAAAGCTCTAATTAAGATTGTTGCTGTTTAGTCACTAAGTTGTGTAAAACTCTTTGTGACCCCATGGACTGTAGCCCATCAGGCTACTCTGTCCATGGGATTTCCCAGGCAAGTATACTGGAGTGGGTTGCCATTTCCTCCGCCAGGAGATCTTCCCTACCCAGGGATCAAACCTGAGTATCTTGTATTTCCTGCATTTCAGGTAGATTCTTTAACACTAAGCCACCTGGGAAACCCAATTAAGATTACAAAAATAAACTTAAAATGTATTAAAGATCTAAATGTAAGACCAGAGACTATAAAACTCCTAGAGGAGAACATAGGCCAAACACTCTCCGACATAAATCACAGCAGGATCCTCTATGACCCACCTCCCATAATATTGGAAATAAAAACAAAAATAAACAAATGGGACCTAATGAAATGTAAAAGCTTTTGCACAACAAAGGAAACTATAAGCAAGGTGAAAAGACAGCCCTCAGATTGGGAGAAAATAATAGCAAATGAAGTAACAGACAAATGATTAATATCAAAAATATACAAGCAACTCCTGCAGCTCAATTCCAGAAAAATAAATGACCCAATCAAAAAATGGGCCAAAGAACTAAACAGACATTTCTCCAAAGAAGACATACAGATGGCTAACAAACACATGAAAAGATGCTCAGCATCACTCATTATCAGAGAAATGAAATCAAAACCACAATGAGGTACCATTACACACCAATCAGGATGGCTGCTATTCAAAAGTCTACAAGCAATAAATACTGGAGAGGGTGTGGAGAAAAGGGAACCCTCTTACACTGTTGGTGGGAATGCAAACTAGTACACCTGCTAAGCCAGAAAGCTAAGGACCAATACAGTATACTAACACATATATATGGAATTTAGAAAGATGGTAACGATAACCCTATACGCAAAACAGAAAAAGAGACACAGATGTACAGAACAGACTTTTGGACTCTGTGGGAGAAGGCGAAGGTGGGATGTTTTGAGAGAACAGCATCAAAACATGTATATTATCTAGGGTGAAACAGATCACCAGCCCAGGCTGAATGCATGAGACAAGTGCTCGGGCCTGGTGCACTGGGAAGACCCAGAGGAATTGGGTGGAGAGGAAGGTGGGGGGGGGGGATCGGGATGGGGAATACATGTAAATCCATGGCTGATTCATGTCAATGTATGGCAAAAACCACTACAATATTGTAAAGTAATTAGCCTCCAACTAATAAAAATAAATGGAAAAAAAAAAGATTACATGAAGAAATTAAAATATTCACAGACAAACAAAAGCCAAGAAAATTCAGGACCAACAAACCGCAATATAACAAATGCTAAAGGAACTTCTCTAGGTGGGAAAGAGACTAGCAACTTAAAAGAAGCCTGTACATATATAGACTGCTATATCAAGACCTCATGAGAAGAGCAAACTCAAAGTACAAAAGATACATACACACACAAGAAAAAACAACCCAAACACATCACTAAAAATTGTCATCAAACTGTAAAAGACCAAAGTATCAAGAAAAAAAAAAAAAAACCTACAAAAAGAAACCCACAACAATTAGAAAATGGCAATAGGAACGTGCTTATTGATAATTACCTCAATTGTAAGTGGATTAGATGTTCCAACAAAAAGACAGAGACTGAGTGAATATATAAAAACAGGAACTTTATGTATGCTGTCTATGAGTCCCCTTCAGACCTAGGGACACAAACAAACTGAAAGTGAAGGGATGCAAAGAGATAGTCCATTTAAATGAAAAACAAATAAAGCTAGAGCAGCACTACTCATTTTACACAAAATACAATTTACAATAAAGACCCTTAAAAGAGACAAGGAAACTACAAACTAATCGAGGTATCAATCCAAGAAGAAGATAAAACAATAAGTAAATATGTATGCACCCAACATAGGAGTATCTCAGTTTACAAAGCAAGTTTAACATCTATAAGAGGAGAAATCAACTGTAACAAAATGATAGTGGGGGACTTAAACACCCTACTTTAATCAACAGACAGATCGTCCAGACAGAAAATTGCTAAGGAAGCAGAAACCTTAAATGATACATTAGATCAGATAGACTTAGTTAATATCTATAGGACATTCCACCAAAAAGCCAGCAGAAGACACTTTCTTTTCAAATACACATGGAAAAACCTTCAGGATAGATCGTGTCTTGGGCCACAAATAAACATTGATCAATGTAAGAAAATTGAAATTATATCATGTGTCTTTTCCAACCATAACAGTACGAGATTAGAAGTCAGTTACAGAAAAAAAAAAAAAAAGTAAAAAACAAAAACATTTGGAGGCTAAAAAACATGTTACTAAACAAACAATAACCAGATAAATCAAAGAGGAAAAAACATTACCTAGAGACAAATGAAAATGAAAACACAATGATCCAAAACCTATGAGATATAGAAAAATAGTTCTAGGAGGGAAGTTTATGGCAATATAATCCTACATCAGAAAAAAAAAAAAAAAAAACAAGCAAGTTAATCTTGCACCTAAAGTAACTAGAGAAAGAATAACAAACAAAACTCAAAATTTGTAAAAGAAAAATAAATTATAAAGATCAGAAATAAATGAAAAAGAGATGAAGAAACAATAGCAAAGATCAATTAAACTAAAAGATAATTCTTTGAGAAGACAAACACAAGTGTTAAAACTTTTCCCACACTAATCAAGAAAAAAGGGAGAAAACTGAAATCAGTAAAATTATAAATGAAACAGAAATGACAATGGACACCAGAGCAATACAATGGATCATGAGACTACTACAAGCAACTGTATGCAATTAGAATGGAAAATCAAGAATAAATGGGCAAATATTTAGAAAGGTAAGTCCTTCGAGGACTGAAGCAAAAATAAATAGAAATTATGAACAGACCAATCACAAGTACTTAAAATGAAATTGTGATATCAAAACTTTCAAAAAACAAAAGTCTGAGACCAGGTGATTTCTAAGGTGAATTCTATCAAACATTTAGAGAAGAGTTCCCCCTATACTTCTCAAATGACTGCAAAATATTTCAGAGGAAGGAACACTCCCAAGCTCATTGTATAATATCGCAGTTACCATGATATCAAAAGCAGAAAATCATATCACACACACGAAAATTACAGGCCAATATCAGATGAACATAAAAGTAAAATTCCTCAACAAAATACTAGCAAAAATATCCAACAGCATATTAAAAGCATATAACATGGTTAGTTGGATTTACCCCAGGGATGCAAGGATACTTCAATATATGTAAATCAATCAATGTGACACATCACATTAACAAACTGACAATCTGGTCATCTCAATAGATGCAGAGAAAGCTTTTGATAAAATTCAACACACAATTATGATTAAAAAAAAAAAAAAACTATCCAGAAAATGGACATAAAGGGAACATGGTGGTTTAGATGCTAAGTCGTGTCTGACTCTTGCAACACCATGGATTGTAGCCTGCCAGGCTCCTCTGTCTATGGGATCCTCCAGGCAAGAACACTGGAGTGGGCTGCCATTTCCTTCTCCAGGGGATCTTCCTGTCTCAGGGATTAGAACTCAGATCTCATGCATTGCAGGCAGATTCTTTACCACCTGAGCTACAGTCCTTGGAATTCTCTAGGTTAGAATAGCAGAGTGGGTCATCTTTCCCTTCTCCAGGGAATCTTTCAAACCCAGGGATCAAACCCATGTCTCCTGCATTGCAGGTGGACTCTTTACCAACTGAGCCACAAGGGAAGCCCCTAAAGGGAACATATCTCAGTATAATGAAGGCCACATATGACAAACTTAGTCAACATCATTTTCACTGGTGAAAAACTGAAAGTGTTTCCTCCAAGATTAGGAATAAGAATGTCTACTCTTCACTTTCATTCAACATAGTTTTGGAAGCCCACACATGGCAAAGAAGAAAAAATGAAGAAACTCGAATTGGAAAATAAGTAAAACTGACACTGTTTGTAAATGACATGATACTATACACACAAAATCCTAAGGAGGTTACCAGAAAACTACTAGAGTTCATCAATGAATTTGGTAAAGTTGCAGGATACAAAAGTAATATACAATCAAAAGTTTTGAAAGTTACACAGAGAGATTCTGGAATGTAGCAAGAGAGAAACAACTTACATATAAGGATCCTCAATAAGATTATCAGTCAATTTCTCAAGAGAAACTTTGGAGGTCACAAGGAAGTGGGCTGATGTATAAAACTGTCCTTTAAAAATAAAGGAGATATTAAAAATTCCCAGAAAAATAAAAGCTGAGCGAGTTTGTGACCATTGGACCTGCCCTGCAAGATATGATGAAGGGAGTCCTGCAAAGTACAATCAAAGAACACTAGACAGGAACTCATAGCCTGATGAAGGGACAAAGAGTGTAATAAAAGCAAACAAATGGACAATTATGAAAGTAAAAAAAAAAAGTAATATACAGAAATCTCTTGCATTCCTATATACTAGAAATAAAGAATCAGAAAAGGAACTTAGGGAAAGAATTTGATTTACCACCACATAAAAAAGAATAAAATACCTAGAAACAAAACTACCTAAGGAGGCAAAAAATTTGTACTCTGAAAACTATAAGACTGTTGTTGCTCATTTGCTCAGTCATGTCCAACTCTTCACGACCCCATGGCCTGCAGCATGCCAGGCTTCCCTGCCCACAATCTCCCAGAGTTTGCTCAAACTCATGCCCATTGAGTTGATGATGCCATCCAACCATCTCATCCTCTGTCAGCCCCTTCTCCTCCTGCCCTCAATCTTTCCCTATATCAGTGTCTTTTCCAATGAGTCAGCTCTTCACATCAGGTGACCAATGTATTGGAACTCAGCTTCAGCATCAGTCTACCCAATGAATATTCAGGGATGATTTCCTTTAAGGCTGACTGGTTTGATCACTTTGCTGTCCAAGGAACTCTCAAGAGTCTTCTCCAACACCACAGTTTGAAAGCATCAATTCTTTGGTACTCAGCCTTCTTTATGAAACTCTCACATTTGTCCATGACTATGGATAAAGCATAGCAAAATATAAGATACTGATGGAGAAAATCAAAGATGGCACAAACAGATGAAAAGATATACCATGTTTTTGCATTGTAAGAATTGGTTTTGTGAAAATGACTATACTGTCAAAAGAATCTACAGATTTAATGCAATCCTTATGAAATTATCAAAGATATTTTTCAGAGAACTATACCAAAATTTTTTACAATTTATATGGGAACACAAAAGACCCTAAATAGTCAAAGCAATCTTGAGAAAGAAAAACAGAGTTGAAGGAATATGACTCTCTGACTTCACCTAAACTACAAAGCTAGAGTCTTCAAAACTGTAGGGTACTGGCGCAAAAAAGAAAGGTGGATCAAAGGAACAGGATGGAAAGTTCAGAGAATAACCTGCACACCTATGATCACCTAATGTATTTCAAATGAGGCAAGAATATACAATAGAGTAAAGACAGTCTCTTCAATAAGTGGTGATGGGAAAACTGAACAGTTGCATGGTAAAGAATTAAATTTGATAAATCTATAACATCATGCACAAAAATAAATTCAAAATGAATTAAAGATGTAAATGTAACATTGGATACTTATAAAACTCTTAGAGGAAAACATAGACAACACTCTCTGATATAAATTGTAGCAAGATATTTTTTGACCCACCTCCTAGAATAATGAAAATAAAAACAAAATTAAACAAATGAGACCTAATGAAACATAAAAGATTTGCATAGCAAAGGAGAAAAGAAAAAGGCAATCCATAGGATGGGATCAAATATTTGAAAAAGTAGCAACTGACAAGAGATTAGTATTCAAAATGTACAAACAGCATATGCAGCTCAATAGCAAAAATAAACAAACTACCCTATCGAAAGTGGGTAGAAGACACAGGTAGACTTTTCTCCAAAGAAGACAAACAGATGGCCAAGAGGCACAAGAAAAGATGCTCAACATTTTTAATAAAGAGAAAAATGCAAATGAAAATTGCAATGAGATATCACCTCAAACCATTTAGAATGGCCATCATCAAAATCTACAAAGTCTACAAACAATAAATGCTGGAGAAGGTTTGGGGAAAAGGGAACTCTCCTACACTGTTGGTGGAAATGTAAGTTAATAGTGCTACTATGGAAAAGAGCATGTATTTTCCTTTCAAAAACAGGTCAATCACTTGTAAAAGAATGAAACTAAAACACTTTCTAACACCATACACACAAAAAAAAAACTCAAAATGGATTAAAGATCTAAATGTAAGACCAGAAACTATAAAACTCCTAGAGGAGAACATAGGCAAAACACTCTCTGACATAAATCACAGCAAGATCTTCTATGACCCACCTCCCAGAATACTCGAAATAAAAGCAAAAATAAACAAATGGGACCTAATGAAACTTAAAAGATTTTGCACAACAAAGGAAACTATAAGCAAGGTGAAAACACAGCCCTCAGATTGGGAGAAAATAATAGCAAACAAAGAAACAGACAAAGGATTAATCTCAAAAATATGCAAGCAACTCCTGCAGCTCAATTCCAGAAAAATAAATGACCCAATCAAAAAATGGGCCAAAGATCTAAACAGACATTTCTCCAAAGAAGACATACAGATGACTAACAAACACATGAAAAGATGCTCAGCATCACTCATTATCAGAGAAATGCAAATCAAAACCACAATGAGGTACCATTACACGCCAGTGAGGATGGCTGCTATCCAAAAGTCTGCAAGCAATAAATGCTGGAGAGGGTGTGGAGAAAAGGGAACCCTCTTACACTGTTGGTGGGAATGCAAACTAGTACAGCCACTATGGAGAACAGTGTGGAGATTCCTTAAAAAACTGGAAATAGAACTGCCATATGACCCAGAAATCCCACTCCTGGGCATACACACTGAGGAAACCAGAACTGAAAGAGACACGTGTACCCCAATGTTCATCACAGCACTGTTTATAATAGCCAGGACATGGAAGCAACCTAGATGCCCATCAGCAGAAGAATGGATAAGAAAGTTGTGGTACATATACACAATGAAATATTACTCAGCCATTAAAAAGAATACATTTGAATCAGTTCTAATGAGATGGATGAAACTGGAGCCCATTATACAGAGTGAAATAAGCCAGAAAGATAAACACTGATACAGTATACTAACACATATACATGGAATTTAGAAAGATGGTAACGATAACCCTGTATGCAAGATGGAAAAAGAGACACAGATGCATCAACAGATTTTTGGACTCTATGGGAGAAGGTGAGGGGGGATGATCTGAGAGAACAGCATCGAAACATGTATATTATCAAGTGTGAAACAGATAACCAGTCCAGGTTGGATGCATGAGACAAGTGCTTGGGGCTGGTGCACTGGGATGACCCAGAGGGATGGGATGGGGCGGGGAGTGAGAGGGGGGTTCAGGATGGAAAACACATGTAAATCCATGGCTGATTCATGTCAATGTATGGCAAAAATCACTACAATATTGTAACGTAATTAACCTCCAACTAACAAAAATCAATGGAAAATAAAAGCTAAAAATAGTGTTACCATATGACCCTGCAATCCAACTCCTAGGCATATATACAGAGGAATCCATAATTTGAAATAGTATGTGCGCCCCAGTGTTCATTGCAACACTATTTATAAGAGCCATTAAATGGAAGTAACCTAAATGCTCATCAATGAATGAATGGATAAAGATGCGAAACAGATCACCAGCCCAGGTTGGATGCATGAGATAAGTGCTCGGACCTGGTGCACTGGGAAGACCCAGAGGGATCGGGCAGAGAGGGAGGTGGGAGGGGGGATCGGGATGGGGAACACATGTAAATCCATGGCTGATTCATGTCAATGTATGACAAAACCCACTACAATATTGTAAAGTAATTAGCCTCCAACTAATAAAAATAAAATTAAATAAATAAATAAATAAATAAATAAATAAAGATGTGGTACATACATAAGGTGGAATATTATCCATAAAAAGAATGAAATAATGCCATTTGCAGCAACGAGGATTGACATAGATTGTCATACTGCATGAAGTAAGTGAGACAGAGAAAAGCTAGTTTTACGTATTGCTTATTTGTAGAATCTTGAAAAATGATATAAATAAACGTTTCAAAAAAAGAGTCAGAGTTGTAGGGAAAAAAAAATAAAACCCTATGGTTACCAAGGGGGATGAGGCCAGAGGGGTAAATTTGGAGATTAAGATTGACTTATAAAACACTAATAAAATTGAAATACATAACTAAAAAAAACCTTCTGTATAGCCCAGGGGACTCTACTCAATACTCTGAATTGACATATAGGGGAAAAATAATCTAAAAAAGAGTGAGTATATGTATATGTATAATTGATTCACTTTGGTTTTTTTTTTTTTCCATTTATTTTTATTAGTTGGAGGCTAATTATTTTACATCATTACAGTAGTTTTTGTCTTACAGCAGAAAGCATAATAACATTGTAAATCAGCTTCTTTGTTGCTGTTGTTCAGTCTTTAAGCCATGTCCAACTCTCTGTGACCTCATGGGCTGTAGCATGCCAGGCTCCTCTATTCTCAACTTTTTCCCAGAGTTTGCTCAAATTCATGCCTATTGTTTCGGTGATGCTACCTAAGCATCTCATCTTCTGCCACTCTCTTTTCCTTTTGCCTTTACTCATTCCCAGCACCAGGGCCTTTTCCAATAAGTCAGCTGTTCCCATTGGGTGGCCAAAGTATTGGAGCTTCAGCTTTACCAACAGTTGTTCCAATGAGTATTCAGGCTTGATTTTCTTTAGGATTGACTGGTTGGATATCCTTGCAGTCCAAGGGACTCTCAGGAGTCTTCTATAGTATTACACGTTGTAAGCATCTTCAGCACTCAGCCTTCTTTATGGTCCAACTCTCATGTTCATATATGACTACTGGAAAAAATATAGCTTTGACTATACAGACCTTTGTGGGCAAAGTGGTGTCTCTGCTTTCTACAATGCTGTCTAGGTTTGTCATAGCTTTCCTTCCAAGGAACAAGCATATTTTTATTTCATGACTGTACCCACTATCTGCATTTATTTTGGATCCCAAGAAAATAAAACCTGTCACTGCTTACACTTTTCCCCCTCCAATTTTCCATGAAGTGATGGGACCAGATGCCATGATCTTAGTTGCTGTTGTTTCATTTATTTTTATTAGTTGGAGGCTAATTACTTTACAATATTGTAGTGGTTTTTGCCATAAATTGACTTGAATCAGCCATGGATTTACATGTGTTCCCCATCCCCATCCCCCCTCCCACCTCCCTCCCTATCCGATCCCTCTGGGTCTTCCCAGTGCACCAACCCTGAGCACTTGTCTCATACATCCAACCTGGGCTGGTGATCTGTTTCACCCTTGATAGTATACTTGTTTCAATGCTATTCTCTCAGAATATCCCACCCTCGCCTTCTCCCACAGAGTCCAAAAGTCTGTTCTGTACATCTGTGTCTCTTTTTCTGTTTATAATTGCCAGGACATGGAAGCAACCTCAATGCCCACCAGCAGATGAATGGATAAGGAAGCTATGGTACATATACAAAATAGGATATTACTCAGCCATTAAAAAGAATTCATTTGAATCAGTTCTAATGAGATGGATTAAACTGGAGCCCATTATACAGAGTGAAGTAAGCCAGAAAAATAAAGACCAATACAGTATACTAACATATATATATATGGAATTTAAAAATATGGTAATGATAATTATATATATATATATATATATATATATATATATATATATATATTTAATATTGCACTTTAAGCCAACTTTTTCCCTCTCCTCTTTCAACCTCATCAAGAGATTCTTTAGTTCCTCTTCACTTTCGGGAATTATAGTGGTATCATCTGCATATCTGAGGTTGTTGATATTTCTCCCAGAAATCTTAATTCCAGTTTGTGATGCATTCAGCCTGGTACTTTGCATGATGTACTCTGCATAGAATTTAAATGATCAGGATAACAATATACAGACTTATCATACTCCTCTTCAATTTTGAACTAGTCAGTTGTTCCACGTTCAGTTCTGTTTCTTCTTGACCGACATACAGGTTTCTTAGGAAATAGGTCCTCTGGTACCTGTATCTCATTAAATTTTCCATAGTTTGTTGTTTCCACACAGTCAAAGGCTTTAGCAGAGTCAATGAAGCAGAAGTAGACATTTTTCTGGAATCCCTTGCTTTCTTGTGATCCAATGACTGTTGTCAATTTGATCTCTTGTTCCACTGCCTCATTAAAACACGGCTTATACATCTGAAAGTTCTTGGTTCAGGTACTACTGAAGCCTAGCTTGAAGGATTTTGAGCATAACCTTGCTAGCATGTGAAATGAGTGCAAATGTACAGTAGTTTGAACATTCTTTGGCATAATCATTAATTCTTTAGGATTGGAATGAAAACTGACCTTTTCCAGTTCAGTGGCCACTGCTGAGTTTTCCAAATTTGCTGACATAATGAGTGTAGCACTTTAACAGTATTGCCTTTTAGAATTTTAAATAGCTCACCTGGAATTCCATCACTTCCACTAGCTTTGTTCATTTAATTCTCCCTAAGGTTCACTTGACTTCACACCCCAGGATGTTCAGCTCTAGGTGAGTGACCACACCATCATGCTTATCCAGGTCATTATGACTCTTTTGTATAGTTCTGTGTATTCTTGCCACCACCTGTTAATCTCACCTGCTTCTGTTAGGTGCTTAGCGTTTCTGTCCTTTATTGTGCTCATCCTTGGATGAAATGTTCCCTTGATATCACCAACTTTCTTGACTAGATATCTGGTCTTTACCATTCTAATTTTTCTTCTATTTCTTTTCATTGTTCATTTAAGAAGGCCTTCATATCTCTGTTATCTCTGGAACTCTACATTCAGTTGGGTATATTTTTCCCTTTGTCCCTATTATTTCACTTCTCTTCTCCCCTCAGCTATTTGTAAGGCCTCCTCAGATAATCACTTTGCCTTCTCACATATCTTTTTCTTGGTATAGCTTTGGTCACTGCCTCCTGTACAGTGTTTTGAACCTCCATCCATAGCTCTTCAGGCACTCTGTCTATCAAATCTAATCCCTTGAATCTATTCATCACCTTCACTGTATATTCATAAAGGATTTTATTTAGGTCATGCCTGAATAGCTCAGTGGTTTTCCTTTTCTTCAATTTAAGCCTGATGTTTGCAATAAGGATCTAATGATCTGACCCATGGGCTTCTCAGGTGGCACTAGTGGTAAGGAACCTGCCTGCCAATGCAAGTAGATGCTAGAGACAATTGTTTGATCCCTTGGTCAGGAAGATTCCCTAGAGGAGGGCATGGCAACCCACTCCTCTTCTTGCCTGGAGAATCCCATGGAAAGAGAAGCCTGGTGGGCTACTGTGCATAAGGTCATGAAGAGTCAGACATGAAAAAAGCAACTTTGCCCACATGCATGATCTGAGCCACAATCAGCTCCATGTCTTGTATTTACTGAATGTATAGAGTTTCTCCATCTTTGGCTGCAAAGAATATAATCAACTATAATCCAATAAAGTTACTTTTAAAATAAAAAATATAATATTACAATTTTAAAATGTTTTCTTTTTCCATTTATTTTTATTAGTTGGAGGCTAGTTACTTTACAATATTGTAGTGGTTTTTATCATACATTGACATGAATTAGCCATGGATTTACATGTATTCCCCATCCTGATTCCCCCTCCCACCTCCCTCTTGACCCAATCCCTTTGGCTCTTCCCAGTGCACCAGGTCCGAGCACTTGTCTCATGCATCCAACCTGGGCTGGTGATCTGTTTCACCCTAGATAATATACATGTTTTGAAAATAGTTATTTCAAAATATTTATTATTAGTTGAACAAAATATTCTTAATTAAAAATAATTCTACAAGTTGCATTAAATAATTGCTAAAAAGCCACCTCTGGTCTCTCTATTTCATGCTCAGGAAAGTGTGATTCTACATGACCTATAAAGTTCAATATTAATGTCTTCCATCTTGTCACATATTAAAAAAAATACTCTAACTTGGTAGGAGTGTGAAGTTCTAGTGTGCTGAACAAAAATCTTTCCTAATACAAAGTATATTGTGAGGTAGGGAAAAGGCCCTAGGCATAGAGTCAGAACTCCTAGATTCCAATTATGGCTCCATCTCTTACTTAAGACACTTAATTCTCTAAGCTACTGATTTCCAAGTTTTTTTTTTTCTTTAAATACATCATGGACACATTGAAAGATGATGGTGTCGGTTCAGCACATCTGTGAAAAGTACAAGGAAATTCATATCACAGTGACTACAGTTGTCCAGATGTTTGGAGACTTCTCTTTTCATTACTATCTTGATCATCCCCAAAATTTGAGGAACTGCTTTTTTAAACATAAGAATGTTGCATCCAAATTGTTGTGGAATCTATGCTTTGAAGAAACTCAACTTCTACTTCTAAAAGAGGCGTAATGATCCTTATTGCACTGACTTACCAATAAAAGTTACATAAAATTGCTGCCTTGAAAAGTCTTATGATCTCTTTCATCACACTATCTCTACATAAGCTGTTCCCTTTCTCCTTCCTGGAATGCTTGACTTTCTTGCTCACCTGGCTTTCAATAGCCAAGGTATAGCCTTCTCTAGGAAATTAGATACCCTTCCAAAAGTAGAATAAAAATTCTATGGACTAGTTGGCCATGATGAGCATAGAGGAGGACCTTCTTTGCTAGAGCCTAATTCAGAAAAACTGAGTTTGAATCATCTGTTGCTCCACTACTTTTGATCAGAGGAAGGTATTAAGTTCTAGGCTTGACTCAGTAATTCTATAACTTCATATGTTTCTTCTGACACTAGTACATGGAAGACTGTGTCATTTGACATAGGGCAAGAAATATGAGAGAAATATGTGTCACTAAGAAAAAGTCTTGTTAACTTAGATGATGAAAAAACTGAAGAGTACAAGAATCTTTATAACTCAGTGCTTATTTCATGCGTAGCAAAGTGCTTAATTTATGTAAATCATAGCTCTTGGAATCCAAACAGCTAGTTTCCGGTTATGAAAACCTAAATAGGACCCAAACACACCTGAAAAATTAGATCTATGATCCTCAACATGGCAGAAAGGTAGGACAGGCAGTTAATCCATTCTCAAAAGTGCATCTACAAATGGGGCAATTCTCACAAAGTACCTGCTGGGCACTAGAAGAAGATCACAAAAGGATGAGAAATATTCCCACATAGCTGAGAAGGATGTAAGAAAGAAAAAGGGAAAAGGAAGAGGAGAGAAAGCAGGACAGGACCTGTGTCCCTGGCAGGGAGATGAAGATGAGGAGAAGGTCCTACATCTGTGGAAGCACCTTCACTGATGAGGAAATCAGCTTCGACAGTAGGGGAGATTTGGAGGCTAAAAGGCAAGCTCAGTAACCAGTGTGTGGCAGGCACGATAGAATGAAACCTACATAGTTGGTCTATGCCACAGTCCTGCATGCCTCGGTCTGAGACTGGTGTCCACCAGTGAACAAGGACTGAGCACTGGAACATGGGGTCTGGAGAGCAGATCTTGGGAGGCACCTGCTATTGTCTGCTATAAGCAGACAGCCTGAGGGGATGGAAGTGAGGAGCTTGACAATTCAGAAACCTGGACTGCCATAGAATCCAAGCACCATTGTTGAGTGACATGCAAAGAACTGGGCCTCCTTTGCAGCTTCTCTCCCCCTGTGCCATCCCCTAGGGAGAGCTCCCTCTGGAACTGAAGCCAGCTTGTATACCCCCACCATCACCTCTTCTGTCTCCCACACCTGATAGGCTGCATTCCAACCACTAACCCAGCACCCTTCCCATGTGGGCAGCTCACTAGTTCTGATCTCACCTTAGCTCCCTCTTGCCTGATGAGCTCCTGTGCTCTAGTAACCTCTGAAGAAGGCTACAGTGGGAGAAATACACAAAGATGTGGGGCTGAAACCACAGCTGAGCCCCAGGGACCATATGAGTAAGGAAGAAGAGCTGAAGTTTCTCCTTGTGGTTGCACAAATATTGGGGTTACACATCTGCTGACAGATTCCTAAATTCAGTGCCTGCAGAGCATTAAAAATTAAAACAATTGCACCTATAGCTGAGACAGGTCTTGCTTTAGTAGCTCTGGGCATTGTGGGCATGTACACATGGGAGTTGGTTCAGACCAGAGGCTGTACTGTCTCTATAGTTCCCATAGTGAGTCCTGGTGCATGAATCTTGCAGTCCTGGGACCTGACCTCAGTGGATCTGCACCAGTGGCCTGGTGAAAACTATGCCTGGGTGTCACCAGGGTGAACTGCTGGCGTATCCATAGTAAATGTGGGACCAAGAGCACTGCAAACAATGGTATGCTCTGTGAACCCACACAGTGGGTGAAAAGGGACACAATAAAGCAGATTCACAACGGAACAGCTCCAGAGAAGGAATAGTTGGTGGCTTCTCCCAACATGGGATTGTTCTACTTCCACCTACCTTGCACCAGAGATAAGAAATACGGCTAAGAATCAGACCTGTGGGCCTTTACTCCAACAAACTAGCAAGCAGACTTTGCCCCTGACAGAACAGTGACAACCACAGAACAATATCCAGGGCAGACCCTAGTCACAATACATGTCAAGCCCCCTATTTAGGAAATAATGGCACAAGTCTCTGAACCAATCTAACTTACACAGGGGCAGACACCAGAAGCAAGATTAACTATGATCTTGCAGCCTGAAAACAGGAGAGCACAAATGCAGTAAGTTAGACAAAATGAGACAACACAGAAATCTGTTGCAGACAAAGGAGCAAGATAAAAACCAACACGATTAACTAAATGAAGAGATCACCAATCTACCCAAAAAACAATTCAGAGTAATGATAGTAAAGAAGATCTGATATATTGGAAAATGAAAGAGGAACAGATAAGAAAATAAAAGAAATGTTTAAGGCAGGGTGGGATGATTTGAGAGTATAGCACTGAAACATGTATACTACCATATGTAAAACAGATGACCAGTGCAAGTTCAATGCATGAAACGGGCACCCAAAGCTGTTGCTCTGGGACAACACAAAGGGATAGGGTGGGGAGGGAGGTGAGGGGGATTCAAGATGAGGGGAACAAATGGAGGGGGGGACCTGTTATTGATGCATGGCAAGAAAGAATCACAATATTTTAAATTAATTATTCTTCAACTAAAATAAATTAATTAAAAAAGAAATGCTTAACAAAGGCTTAGAAGAGCTAAAGAACAAACAATAGAGATGAATAATACAATAACATAAATGGAAAATACACTAGAAGGAATCATTAACAGAATAACTGAGGCAGAAGAACAGATGTGAGATGAAAGACAAAATGGTGGAAATCAGTGAAACAGAACAGAATAAAGAATGAAAAGAAATAAGGACATTCTCAGAGACCTCTGGGAAAACATTAACTGCACTAACATTCACATTATAGGGGTCCCGGAAGAAGAACCATGGCAAAGGTTAACAGAGTTTTGCCAAGAGAGCACATTAGTCATAGCAAACAACCTCTTCCAACAACATGAGAAAACTCTACACATAGATATCACCATATGGTGAATACTGAAATCAGATTGATTATATTCTTTGCAGCCAAAGATGGAGAAGCTCTATACAGTCAGCAAAAACAAGACCTGGAGCTGACTGTGGCTCAGATCATCAGCTCCATATTGCAAAATTCAGGCTCAACTTGAAGAAAGCAAGGAAAACTACAAGGCCATTCAGGTATGACCTAAATAAAATCCCTTATGATCATACAGTGAAGGTGATGAATAGATTCAAGATGCTAGATCTGGTAGACAGAGTGTCTGAAGAACTAAGAATGGAGGTTCATAACATTGTACAGGAGGTGATGACCAAAGGCATCCCTAAGAAAAGGAAATTCAAGAAGGCAAAGTGGTTGCCTGAGGAGGCTTTACAAAGAGCCAAGAAAATAAGAAAACTGAAAGGCAAAGGAGAAAGAGAAAGATACACTCACTTGAATGCAGAGTTCCGGAGAATAGCAAGGAGAGATAAGAAAGCCTTCTTAAGTGAACAACGCAAAGAAATATTGGAAAATAATAGAATGGGAAAGACTGGGGTTCTCTTCAAGAAAATTGGAGACACCAAGAGAATATTTCATGCAAAGTTAGGTATAATAAAGAACAAAAACAGTGAGGACCTAACAGGGGAAGAGATAAAGGAGAGGTGGCAAGAATACACAGAAGTATTATATAAAAAGTTCTTAATGATCCAGAAACTATGATGATGTTGTCACTCACCTACAGCCAGACATCCTGGGGTGTGAGTTAAGTTGGCATTAAGAAGCATTGCTATGAAAAAAGCTCATGGAGGTCGTGGAATTCCAGGTGAGCTATTCAAAATCCTAAGGCTATGCTATCAAAGTGCTACACTCAATATGCCAGCAAATTTGGAAAATTCAGTAGTGCCACAGTACTGGAAAAGGTCAGTTTTTTTCCTCCCAATCTTGAAGAAAGGCAATACCAAATGTTGAAATTACAGTACAATTGCATTCATTGCACATGTTAGCAAGGTTACCCTCAAAAAACCCTTCAAGCTAGGCTTCAGCAGTATGTGAACTGAGAACTTCCAAATGTACAAGCTGGATTTAAAAAAGGCATAGAAATATGAAATCAAATTGCCAACACCTTCTGGATCATAGAAAAAGCAATGAAATTCCAAAAAATTATCCTTCTGCTTCACTGACTACACTAAAGCCTTTGACTGTGTGGATCATAATAAACTGTGGAAAATGTTTGATAAGATGGGAATACCAGGACACTTTACCTGCCTCCTGAGAAACCTGTATGCATGACAAGAAGCAATAGTTAGAACTGGACATAGAACAATGGACTGCTTCCAAACTGGGAAAGGAGTACTTCAAATCTATCTACTGTTGCCCTGCTTATTTAACTTATATACCGAATACATCATAGGAAATGCTGGGCTGGAATCAAGATTTGCCAGGAGAAATATCAACAACCTCGGATTTGCAGATGACACCATCTTCAAGGTGTAAAGTAAAGAGGAACTAAAGAAATTCTTGATGAAGGTAAAATAGGAAAGTGAAAAAAACTGGCTTAAAGCTTAACATTCAAAAGATGAAGATCATGGAATCTGGTTACATCACTTCACAGGCAAATAGAAGGGGAAAAAGTGCAAGCAATGGCAGATTTCCTCTTCCCCCCCACCACTTCGTTGGGATCCAAAATCACTGGATGGTGACTGCAGCCATGAAATTAAAAGGCACTTGCTCCTTGGAAGAAAAGCTATGACAAACTTAGACAACATAATATAAAGCAGAGACATCATTTTACTGACAAAGGTCCATATAGCCAAAGCTATGGTTTTCCCAGTAATCATGTATGGATTTGAGAGTTGGACCATAAAGAAGACAGAACACTGAAGAACTGATGCTTTCAAATTGTGGTGCTGGAGAAAACTCTTGAAAGTCCCTTGGATTGCAAGATCAGACCAGTCAATTCTAAAGGAAATCAACCCTGAATATTTACTGGGAGGACTGTTGCTGAAGCTAAAGCTCCAATACCTTGGCCCCCTGTTGCAAAGAGCTGACTCACTGGAAAAAGACCCTGATGCTGGGAAAGATTGAAGGCAAAAGGAGAATGGGGTGGCAGAGGATGAGATGTTTAGAGAGCATCACTGACTCAATGAACATAGAAATAAGTCTGGGAGACAGTGGAGAATAGAGGATCCTGACATTCTACAGTCCATGATGTTGCAAATATGCAGACACTACTTTATAACTAACAACAATTACAAAAGGCAAATATACTGTAAAAGTATGATACTATCCATACACAAATACAATATTAATACCAGCAACCATGATACGAAGAGAGTAAAAATGTAGCAAAGGAATTGCATTTTAAATTAAGGGGCCAAAAATTTAAAATAACTTGAATATATACAGATCACTATATTAAATCCTATTGGGAAAGGCAAACTAATAAAACAATAGAATCACACACAGAAAAGAAACAGCAACCCAAAAATGACACAAGATGGTTATCAAACCACAAGAAAATAGAACAAAATAGCAAGCAAGAAACCACACCTATAAAAACAAGTGGAAAACAAATAAACTGGCAATAGAAAAATACATATTAATAATTATCTTAAATGTAAGTAGATTAAATGTCCCAAACAAAAGACACAGAATGGTTGAGTAGATACAAAAACAAGACCCTAATGTTGTTGTTCAGTCACAGAGTCATGGATGACTCTTTGCGAACCCATGGGCTAAAGTGTGCCAGATTTCCCTGACCATCACAATCTCCCAGAGTTTGCTCAAATTAATATCCACTGAATCAGTGATGCTATCTAACCATTTCTTCCTCTACCACCCTCTTCTCCATTTGCCTTCAATCTTTCCCAGCATCAGGGTCTTTTCCAATGAGTTAGCTCTTTGTATCAGGTGGCCAGAGTATTAGAGCTTCATCAATGGCATCAGTCCTTCCAATGAATATTCAGTGTTGAGTTCTTTTAGGATTGACTGGTTTGATCTCCCTGTTGTCCAAGGGACTCTCAAGAGTTTCCTCCAGCAACACATTTCAAAAGCATCAATTTTTCAGCACGTTGCTTACTTTATGGTCCAGCTCTCACATTCATACATGACTACTGGAAAAAACAAGCTTAACTATATGGATTTTGTCAGCAATTTATGCCTCTGCTTTTTAACACAGTGTCTAGATTTGTCTATGAAAGTTGGCACAGCAACACTCATATTTGACAAAAAAGACTTGAAAATAAAGACTGCTACAAGAGATAACAAAGGATACTACATAATGATCAAGGGGTCATTCCAAGAAAAAATATGCAATAATTGTAAATATATATGAATTCAACATAGCAACACCTCAATTTTTTTTCCATTTATTTTTATTAATTGGAGGCTAATTACTTTACATCATTGCAGTGGTTCTTGTCATACATTGAAATGAATTAGCCATGGATTTACATGTATTCCCCATCCCGGTCCCCCCTCCCACCTCCCTCTCCACCCAATCCCTCTGGGTCTTCCCAGTGCACCAGGCCCGAGCACTTGTCTCGTGCACCCAACCTGGGCTGGTGATCTGTTTCACCCTAGATAATATACATGTTTTGATGCTGTTCTCTTGAAACATCCTACCCTCGCCAAATGACAGTAAAAAAATAATTATGGGTGGACTTTAACACCCCACATTCATCAACAAACAGATCACCCAGACAGAAAATTAATAAGGAAACAAAAACCTTAAATGATACATTACACCAGATAGACTTAATTAATATCTATAGGATATTCCAACAAAAAGCAGTAGAATAGATCTTGTTTTAAAACCCGCGTGGAACATTTTCCAGAACAGATCACACCTTGGGCCACAAATTAAGCCTTTATAATGTTAATAAAATTAAACTCATATCAAGCATCTTTTCCTAACACCACAATGTGAGATTAGAAATCAGTTATAGGAGAGAAAACATTAAAAATACAAGTACATGGAGACTGAACTTTGTTACTAAACAACCAGTAAGTCACTGATGAAATCAAAGAGGAAAATAAAAACTGCCTAGGGGCAAATGAAAATGAAAGCATGATGATCCAAAATCTACGGGAGGAAACAACAGCAAGTCAAGTAGGGAAGTTTTCAGCAATGTAATATTACTTCAGAGAATAAGAAGAAACCTCACACAGCCTAAATTTTCTCCCACAACAACTAGAGAGAGAAGAATAAACAAACCCTAAAGGCAGTAGAAGAAAAGAAATCATAAAGATCAAGCTGATAAAAATGAAATAGAGACAAAGAACATAATGAAAAATATCAATGAAATTTAAGCCTAATTCTTTGAGCAGGGAGACAAAATTGATAAACCCTTTTAGTCTAGCTAATCAAGAAAAAAAGGAGAGGACTTAAATCACTAAAATTAGAAATGAAAAAGAAGTTACAACATGCAACAAAGAAATACAAAGAATCAAGACTACTTCAAGCAACTATATGCCAATATAAAGGACAACCTAGGATAATAGGACAAATTCTTAGGTAAAACCTTCCAAGATTGAATCAAAAAGAAATAGAAAATATGAACATACCAATCATAAGAATGTAATTGAAACTGTGATTAAAATGATTCAGCCAACAAAAGTCCAGGACCAGATAGCTTCACAGATGAATTTTACCAAACATTTAGAGAGTAGTTAACACCTACCCTTCTGAAACTACTCTACTAGGCCACTATCACCCTGATACTAAAACCAGATAAAGATATCACAAGAAAAGAAAATCACAGGCCAATATAACTGATGAACATAAATACAAAAATCCTCAAAAAAGTACCTGCAATCTAAATATAACAGCATACTAAAAGGATCATACACCTTGATCATGTGAGATTTATTCCAGGGATATAAAATTTCTTTGATATAAACAAATCAATTAATGTGATATACCACACTAACAAACTGAAGAATAAAAACCATGTGATCATCTCAATAGATGCAGAAAAGGCTTTTGACAAAACTTAACACCTATTTACAATAAAAACTCTCCAGAAAATAGGCACAGAGAGAACTTACCTCAATATAATAAAAGCCATATATGACAAATTCACAACAAACATTCTCAAAGGTGAAAAACTGAAAACATTTCTTCTCTGATCAGGAAGAAGGCAAGGATGTACACTCTTTGTACTCTTATTCAACATAGTTTTGGAAGTTCTAGCTATGGCAATCAGTAGAAAAAGAACTAAAAGGAATCCAAATTGTAAAAGAACAAAATAAAATTGCCATTATTTGCAGATTATATGATACTATACATGGAAAATCTTAAATGTGTTACAAGAAAACTACTAGAGCTCATTAACCTATTTTGTAAATTTGCAGGATACACAATTAATGCACAGAAATCTCTTCTTTCCTATAAACTAACAATTAAAATTCAGAAAGAAAATAATAACAAAACAATCTCACTTGCAGTTATATCTTAAAGAATAAAATACTAAAGAATAAACCTACATATGGTAGCAAAAGACCTGTATTTAGAAAACTATTAGAAATTGATGAAATAATTCAAATATAAGACAAACATATGGAAAGATATACCATATTCTTGAATTGGAAGGTTCAATATTTTCAAAATGATTATACTACCTAAAGCAATCTACAGATTCAATGCATTCCCTATCAAACTACCTGTGGCGTTTTTCATTGAATTAGGATATAGAAATTGCATATACAAATTTTATAATTTGTATAGAAACACAAAAGACCCCAAGTAGTCAAAGTACTCTTGAGAAAGAAAAAAAAAATCAAATCTGGATAAATCAACCTTTATGATCTCAGCTAGAATCATCCAAACAGCACAATATTGGCACAAAAAAAGTATAGATCAATGGAATACAGTAGGATGTCCAGAGATAAGCTCACACACCTATGGTCACCTTATAGAAGACAAAAGAGGCAAGACTCTACAATGAGGAATGACTGTCTAATCAATAAGTGTTTATGGAAATACTGGACAACTACAAGTAAGTGAATGAAATTAGAACAATCAAAAAACCATGCAGGGGGGAAGGTCGAACATGTCGGAGGAATAGGACGGGGAGACCACTTTCTTCCCCATATATTCAAGGAAACATCATCTGAATGCTGAGCAAATACCATAAAACAACTTCTGAATGCTGACAGAGCACACCAGGCACCCAGAAAGGCAGCCCATTGTCTTCAAGAGGAGGTAGGACAAAATATAAAATATAAAAAGAGAGACAAAAGGGTAAGGGATGGAGACCTGTCCTGGGGAGGGAATCCTAAAAGAGGAGAAGTTCACAAGCACCAGGAAACCCTCTCACCAGTGAGTCTGTGAGGAGTTTTGGATCTCACGGAGCAACATAACCAGGGAGAAAAATAAATAAATAAATAAATAAAACCCACAGATTACATGCCTAACGACGACTCTCAGTGGAGAAGTTGCTTGCTTCCACCATCAGCTTGCTTCCACCACCAGCAAGTGGGGGCTGAACAGGGAAGCACGGGCTGCGTTGCTTAGGGTAAGGACTGGGCCTGAATGCCCTGAGGACAATCTGAGGGAGTTAACATGAGATAGCAACCCAAGCTGTGAGATAGTCAGAGAGAGAGAGAAAGAGAGAGAGAACCTTCCCGAGAAAAGCTGTAACTTAAGGTACTGACGGCCCACTCACAGAACAAAAGACTGAGCAAATACCAGAGGAGAGCTAACTGGCTGCAGACTGGCCCATCCCCCCGCCTACCAGAGGCACTTGGCAGACAGCGAGAGGCAGAAGGCAAGGGGCAAACTTGGTCCTAGAGATGGCATCCTCGACCAAACTGTGAGCAGGCTTCCAGTTGCTAATCAAGTCTTCCTAGGATCCTGGATGGGTGACATCTCCAGGATAGGCGCAGCCAGAGACCAGCTCCCCAGAGGAGACACACGACACACCTGAGACAGCTCTCCTGCTGTGCACCCGTGAAACTGAGCAGCTTGGATGGGGGAAGTGATAAGACACACCTCCCACCTGGGGAGAGTGTGTTCCCAAGCACCTGGTCGCCTGAGCTTCTTGAACCTGGGAAGGGCACAAAACGCCCAACCGAGTCTGCACCTTTATGGAGTACCTGAGAAGCTGAACCTGAGGGGCTTAGACCTGGGAAGTGCACCCAACACAGGGTCCACTTTAGACAGTTCCCCTGCAAAGCAACCTGGAGCCTGAGCAGTGTAGACCAGGAAAGAACACATGCTGTGAGCAGGGGCAAACCTAGTGTGACCCTGATACTGCCAGCACTCCTCACACATGCCAGTGTTATTAGTTTGCAGTGTTCCTCCCTCCCCACAGCACGATTGAGCAAGTGAGCCTAAATAAATGACCATCTTCGTCCCCTTGTATCAGGGCAGAAGTTAGATACTGAAGATACTTGCAAACAGAGGAAGCCAAAATAAACAAAGAAGAGGGAACCACTTTGGAAGTGACAGGTGCAACAGATTAAAACCCTTTAGTTAGCTCTGCTACATTGGAAGGGACCTATAGACCTTGAGAAGTATAAGCTGGAATAAAGAACCATTAGAAACTGAACTGACACCACACTGCCATCTACAACTTGAGAGAAAATCCTAGATATATTTTAATATTATCATTTTTAATTTTTCTTTAATTTTTAAGTTCTTTATTACACATTTAATTTTCATTACCTTGAAAAAAAAGAACCCTATCTGTAAAGCAAATTTCATATTTTTTAATAACTTTTGCAGTTTTGTTTTGTCTTTTTAATATTGTATTTCTGAAAGTCTGACCTCAATTCTAGACTTTTAATCTTTGCTTCTGGTATTTGTTATCAATTCTGTACTGTTAAGAACCCAATTTTCAGTACCAATTTTTACTTAGGAGTGTGATTACTGGCTTGATTGCTCTCTTCCCTTTTGACTCTCCTTTTTCTCCCCCAGGTCACCTCTATCTCCTCCCTCCCCCCTCTCTTCTCTACTTAACTCTGTGAATCTCTTTGGGTGTTACAGGTTGTGGAGAACACTTAGAGAACTGATTACAGGATAAACTGGTCTCTCTCCTTTTGACTCCCCTTCCTCTTCTCCTGGTCACCTCTATCTCCTTCCTATCTCTTCTCTGTGGAACTCTGTGAACTTCTCTGAGTGTTCCAGACTGTGGAGAACAATAGGGAATTGATTACTGGCTAGATTGCTCTCACCCTTTTTAATTCCTCCTCTTCTCCTTCTGGTCACCTCTATCTCCCTCCTCCCTCTTCTCCTCTTTATGTAACTCTGTGAACCTCTCTGGGTGTCCTTCACTGTGGAGAATCTTTCACCATTAACCTAGATGTTTTATCATCAGTGCTGTATGGATGGAGAAGTCTTGAGGATATTGTAGGGATAAGACTGAAAGCCAGAGGCAGGGGCTTAAATCCAAAACGAGAACAACAGAAAACTCCTGACTCCAGGGAACATTAATCAACAAGAGCTCATCCAAAAGCCTCTGTACCTACACTGAAACCAAGCTCCAGCCAAGAGCCAACAAGTTTCAGAGTAAGACATACCAAGCTAATGCTCCAACAAAGCAGGAACATAACTCTGAGCACAAAAATACAGGCGGCCAAAAGTCACACCAAACCCACAGACACCTCAAAACTCACTACTGGACACTTCACTGCACTCCAGAGAGAAGAGATCCAGCTCCACCCAGCAGAACACAGACCAAGTTTTCCTAACCAGGAAATCTTGACAAGCCATTCATTAAACCCCACCCACAGGGAGGAACCTCCACAATAAAGAGGAACTGCAAACGTCCACCCCAAACACAGCAACCTAAACAAGATGAAAAGGCAGAGATATATTCAGCAGGTAAAGGACCATGATAAAAGCCCAAAAAACCAAACAAAAGAGGAGGAGATAGGGAGTATAACTGGAAAAGAATTCAGAATAATGACAGTAAAAATGATCCAAAATCTTCAAAAGAAAATGGAGTTACAGATAAATAGTCTAGAAATAAGAATTAAGAAGATGCAAGAAAAGTTTGACAAGGACTAGAAGACATAAAAAAGTCAGTCAATAATAAATAATGCAAAAACTGAGACCAAAAGCACTCTGGAGTGAACCAATAGTAGAATAACTGAGGCAGAAGATAAGATAAGTGAGGTGGAAGACAAAATGGTGGAAATAAATGAAACAGAGGGGAAAAAAGAAAAAAAAAAGAATTAAAAGAACTCAGGACAACCTCAGAGACCTCTGGGACAATGTTAAACATCCCAACATTCGAATCATAGGAGTCCCAGAAGAAGAAGACAAAAAGGAGGGCCATGGGAAAATACTTGAGAAGTTAATAGTTGAAAACTTCCCTAAAATGGGGAAGGAAATAGTTACCCAAGTCCAAGAAACCCAGAGAGTCAGAAACTGGATAAACCTAAGGTGAAACACCCCAGTTCAGTTCAGTTAAGTTCAGTTGCTCAGTCGTGTCTGACTCTGCGACACCATGATTTGTAGCACGCCAGGTCTCCCAGTCCATCACCAACTCCCAGAGTTTACTCAAACTCATGCCCATCGAGTCGGTGATGCCATCCGGCCATCTCATCCTCTGTCATCCCCTTCCCCTGCTGCTCCTAATCCCTCCCAGCATCAGGGTCATTTTCAATGAGTCAAATCTCCGCATGAGGTGGTCAAAGTATTGGAGTTTCAGCTTCAGCATCAGTCCCTCCAAAGAACACCCAGGGTTGATCTCTTTCAGGATGAACTAGTTGGATCTCCTTGCAGTCCAAGAGACTCCCAA